>NC_054374.1:65141520-65486520 GCF_017654675.1 Xenopus laevis
CAAAATATATAATCACACAATATGTCTCAGGTGTATCAATGTCACAACGTAACCATATTGCACAGTATAGTATATCAACTTTGGTTCAAAAAACACATAAGGGAGCAATGTTCATTTAACCCTAAAGGGGCCAAAGTGTATACAATTTCTTTATCCAGAAAACTTCTCTCTGGAGAAGAATTCTGGACCTATCACCTCCACGCCTCAAGGGCGGCACATGATCAATAGCAATATACTTGAAAGTAGCTAATCTATGTCCCTGTTCTAAAAAAATGTTTCGCTACTGGTTTAATAGATACCCCATCCCTGAATGATACACTTATTGCTGAACGATGGGCGTCCATCCTTAATCTAAGTGTTTGATCTGTCTTTCCCATGTAAGGCAACTCACCGGGCCATGTAATCAAGTATATAACATGGCTCGTGCTGCAAAAAGTTTAATCAGTAGGAGAATTTACACCATTGATTTTTAAAGATTCTTAGCTTATTCTTCTGTACAAAACAGAAAATCATTGTTTTACGTATTTAGTTGTTAATTTCCAATAATAATAACTATTGCTACAGAAATAAAGTGATGGATTTGGTGGTGACATTAGTCGGAAATATTATGTAAACTTCCCTCCTGCCCCAAAAGAAAAAAACATAAAATCAGAACTGGTAGTCATTGGATGTATGGAGCTGAACAACACATGACTGCAAGAAACGCATGCCTTTGTATTTCTACCTATTGTTTAGTGTACACAGGTTAAATGACCGCATTCTGATTATGTGGCCTCGTCATGAGTGACCTATACTGGCAGTCAGAAGTTTTCTATTAGGACAAAGCTCCTTGTTCGAGGACTTGAAATAGTGGGAAAATTGCAGAAAAATTGAGCGGTTGGCTATTTATGACTCAGACACAATACCTAAATAAAATAGCCGATCTAATAACTGTTTGTGAACAAGCTTTTTCCTGCTTCTTAGCACACACAGATTTCCTTTATTCTTTTGTAGCTTCAGCAGCTATTTTAGAAAAGAAGAAATCAATAAACCTTTCCATCTTTCAATCTTTGCCCCAAAAGGTGTTTTTTGGGTAGCGTTTTGTCATTCATAAGCTGTGGCGACAAATCCTTGACATCATTCATGGGTAATATCGATCGCTTCTTCTTTTGCACCAAAGGACAAACAGAAATCATTTATCTGTCTGTACTGTGAAACAGTAAAAGACAAAAGGATCTGCCAGCCTTCCATGACAATCAGCAGCTGAAGGTATTAACAAGAGGTCAAGTTGAAAGGTGAAAGGCCAAACAGGTTCTCATCAGTTTCTCACAGCTCTCCAAGTTGGGAAGAAGACAGCTGTCTCCCATTAGCTCATTCCAATTCACTGTAATAAGAGAAGACCAGTGGAAGACACTCTATATAAAAATAAGCACAAATTAAAATTCTAAAAACAAAGGAAACACTTGGGAACTGCCACACATCTTACCAGTGGCTACTTTACATTCTTTGACGTGCAGGTCACATGATATTGATGCGTTCTAGTTTCTGGCTGCTGCAGAATTGACTGATATTATCACACTATAATAAAAACTAGAACAGTAGACTGGAACTGATATTCTAGAAGTATCACATTGCCAAAAAGGGAGTTTCATAACAAAACTGTCAGCTGTCTGTTGTTATACAATAGACAGTTATATAGTTTTGTTTTCATTTAATCACATGGGGGTATAAAATCAGCCCTCTGAATAGTCAGATGTTCCTAATGAATACAGCAGTTTTAGCTTCCAAAGGATGTATCATACACGATGTCTACTTGGTTTACTGTATTTAAAGTGACATTGAAATGCACAGGGAAATACCCCAATCCATTTTTTTTTATATAGACCCATTGTATTTAATTTCCTTTTCAAAAGCTAACAAATATTGAATTATATAAACAAACTTGCTACAGACATCATGGGCTGGACAGTCTGTTCAATCTGTCAGGGGCATTATTCCTTTTCTCCCATGGGAACTGGGCAGGGCTATAACTTGGATTTAGAACCTAACCTCCTCACTAACCTTTCCGACTTGGCATTACAATTTTGTGATTGTTCGGCTAACATAAACTAGATGATGCCTATTGTTAATTTAATGCTATTCAGATTTCACTAAACTACCCACAAAATACCAGTTGAAACCACCCGAATCCCAGAGATGATATTCCAGTTCTGAATAACGTTATAGCAATTTCAGCACTAGGTAAAGTAGTAACAGGAAATGACTGGGGTAAAACTAAGCCAATCATTACAGTGCAAAATGCCATATATAAAGTATATCAGGTTACCTCAGTCTCTCTAAGGCAGGCTAACTATATTGCTCAGTTTAGTAGTAAAGTAATGCAACTTGGGTTTCAATTGCGGATTTGGAAATAGGTTTGTGGAAAACAGGAGATTTTGCTGACATTGGCAAACAAATATATAACAGAGCAAGGCACATTGCGGGCAAGTAACACAGCACGTTGTATGTTAAGCTTTAAGGGGTCAATCTAAAGATCAAAATTCCTTTAGAGCGGAATATGTAAAGTAAATGTATTTATCCATGTTAAATAAGTTCTGAATCACACTATATAAATACACGTATATGCATACACACAATGGTTCAACAACACATTGAGGTGCACAAGTAATTATAGTTATGGTGGAGTCTATTTTAATAAAGAAGTGCTGAGGCCACACATGCTCCTTAGTGCACCAGAATTTGTTGCAGCTGGCCTGAAGTAAATGCTGTGAAACTATCTGGCAAGCATTTTTACTGTACAATAATGTCTGCCAAACATTGTCCACCTTGTCAACATATCTCAATGCCATATACTACTGGCAGTTGTGGGGGCACAGTTTGCAGGTACATATGATATAATACTGCTCACTAGTTATGGGTGAATTTCTCCCGTTTTGCTTCATCAAAAAATCACGAATTTCCCGCGAAATTCACAAAATGATGAAAAATTTTGTGAAACTCTAATTTTGATGCCTGTGTCAATTCACGTAAATTTTGACGCCGGCGTTAAAGTCAATGGGCGTCCGTATAGTGTTGATGCGTGACCGTTTTGGCGCAAGCAACTTTTCCTATGGGTATCCAAATTCTTTTGACACCAGTGAATTTTGGCTGTGAATTTTCGTGGGAGTATCGCAAATTTATATATGTACAAAATGGGACTTCTACTCAAATCCAATAGTCCCCCAATAGATCAATATAACAGATCACAAAATAGCTGAATTAGCTTAAATTAAAAAGCAATATTTATTATCACCATGCCATACGTAGATAAAAACATTTTAAAAAAGCAGCGCTGCATAGAAGATGAGATCCCTCCTAATTAAATATTAACCCATCAAGCGAATTCAACACGAATTGCGTGTGAGAATAGCATGCAAAAAAATGTTGTTGAAGATAAATAACTAAAGTAATTTGAAATCTTGTAATAGCCCCTGCAGAAGGCCTTAGTTGTATTCATTCATGTATGCGTATAAATAAATACAGACGTTAGGATTCCAATTTTAGAGAGGGCACTGTCTCAAGTGACATAAAATACAGGATAAATTATCTGGACGACAGAGCTCATATACACAGCGCCTAGTCTACAGTGAAGGAGTACTAAGCCCCAACGAAAGTTAGGCTAGTCAGTTCCAAATAGAATCACAAGGTCGATATGGGGCTATACAGAATATTGACCGCATCAAAGTGAATGCTGTGTTGGATAAACTTTCAGTAGGATTGGATTCCGATGCATATGTTTGTGGTTCAAAAGTCCAAGTTAGCAACTTAACAGTCACACTGCTGATAATGTGTCCCAGGGATATTTCCAAAATGATTTCCGACCAGCCCCAGTGAAGGATGTAACAAGTTAATACCGTCCGTGAATGCAGATGCGCTATGCGCGATACGTCCTCCTTCCTGCTATATCAACTTGTGCCGAAATAGTGTGCCTCAACATAACGCAAATCCTCCAGGTTGGGGAAAACCTCAGAGCTCCGATGCAACACTGCACCACAAATTTATTCGCTGGTGGCAAAAAGCAGAAATTCATCTCGAATTCCAGCCTGGAGAATTTATATGCCCATCACTATTGCTCACAACAGCTAATGTAACAAGTTTTGTAACTCTAGACTTATACAAACAGCACTTGAAACCATCTGTGATATCTGTAAATATATGATGACTTTTATTAAAAACATCATATAATGCAACAGATAGCCTCCTGTATAAAGTTAAATCGATATATACAGTATAAGTATTTCTTACAGAACAATACATAACTCTGAGCTCTCATAGTCGACACATCGGTTCTGCTATAAACAGACAGCCTTTTTGATCTTCACATTTCTCTACAGCAGCATAATTGTCCTGTACTAATTTCTAGCCCCACTAACAAACAGGCATATTTATCCATCCATAGACCAGAGCAAAGAGCGGACATTCCACATTGCAACAATAACTGATATCCTTATTAGAAATAATGGCATATTTTAAAATGCACATCTAATTATGAAAATGTAATGCAAGTTTGCGTTTTTCTCAGTGGCATGCCTCTGAAAACAGTTCTATATCTACAGTAAAAAAAATCTGTACATGCTATGCTATATTTCAGTTTAAAGTTTCTATTTAACAGAATTGCATATACTTGCCAATGTCATTAGCAAGGTCATAACAAACAGAGATGATCCAAAGAGTATATCAGGGATACAAACCCATTCCAGCAGTCTATTGTTGTCTGTATCCTCCTGTGCAACCAACTTCATTTCCACTTCAATTTTATCAACCTTCTGCTGAAGACTCAAGGAGATTGGAAACAAGCACTGACATGAATTAACCCTGAGATTGACTGATATAGCTTAACTTAGGGACTTCTGGGTAGAACATTTACTTGCATTTTTTAAGATCCTCTCTAGCCGTTCACTGTCAGTCACCTGTCAGAATGTCACCAATCCTGTCCAGGATGACAGACAAAGCAGTAAGGCATTTTGATGGAGTAAATTACCACATTCACAGAACTGTGGCTCATCAAAAATGGCAATGATAGAAATTTCCTCTCTGTCGAGAAAAAAATCATGTGCGCAAAGACTTTGGAGAAAGCCTGAACTGGAATGTATGAATACATAGTCCTATATATTTTTGATGTACCCAATAATTCAGCTGGGAAGTACTGTATTTCACAGGTATATCCAATAGAGAAAACAAACTATGTATTAAACCCACTTTCATAGTCTGTGATGCCTATTTATAGAAAGCTAAGGACTGTACTACTGACATTTAATATACCATATTACCTCTTATATATGCAAGCATGTTATCTTATTAAAAAATATAACTTGTTTCAATTGGTATGGCCAGTCACAATCATGGTCTTGGTATCGTGGAACGCTGCATGTGACAGCAGCATTCATGGGCAGTCACTATTAGTGGGCTTGTGGGGGGATGTTTGGGCCTCTGTCTACTTGAAATGCCAAAACCTATTTTGAATCCCAGTCCAGACCTGGTAATAATTACATATCTTCCTGCTTAACGATGTCCTGTAATAGTCCTCAATGGTCTTCCTATGTAATGTACAATACCTTGTTGCCACTTGCTAGGTCTTGGTAAGCCCTCTATTTCTATGCAATTTTGACTCCAAAACAGGGATCTGGATACACAGTGAGCAGTTTGCTCAATGTTCCTCTTACTGTCCACTTTTGTTATGAGCATGATATGGGCAGGGGAGTTTATGATTGCTCATGCCTTTCCCTAATGGGCAAACTGTAAATTATTTAGTGAAATATCACCCTGCCACTTCTGTCCTCCTCTGTACAGTAGGTGGGATATTATATTAGTATATGTGACTGAAATATTCACCCTTTACACAAGAGTATTGTAAAAAAATTGTGTTAAAAATGTGAAATAGATTTTTAAATTTTGTTTTGGTACATAACCTGGCAAAATCTATTGCAAAGCCTGGTTAAGGTCACAGCCTTATAATATTATCCAACAATGTCATGCAGGGTGCATGATCATCTAACAAAGTGTGGCCCTATAGACAATACGGTCCCACTAGCAACTATATGAAAATGGAAACATGCTTTAATCTGGTTATGGTTAAAAGAAAACAAATTAGTTACCATTGAGTTCCTGTGAATAAAACCACCAGATTTATTGTCAATATCTTATAACCAGAGTACAGAGACCTGCAACATGGCCATTGAATCCAGTGATGACTGTGTTAGTCAAAGAGAAGCAGGGGCCGGCTGACACTTGCACCAGTGGCATAAATAGTGTGCCAGGTCCCCTGCAAAAAAATCTTCAGTGGGGCCCGGAGCACTCCGATCCCCACCCCCCCACCTCTGCCTGCCCTCATCCTGCCTCCACCCCACCCAAACCCTACCTCAGCCCACTTCCACCTGACTTGCACCTGAGAGCAGTTGGGGAGGAGGGATTTTTCTTATTAGCTATAGAGGAAGCAGACCCCACAGTCCACCCCCCCCTGTTCCCCCCCCCTGTGACTGTGGGGTCTGCTTCCTCTGCAGTTATGCCACTGACTTGCCCCCTACCTACCCTCCTTCTACCCCAATGCAAGCAGTGTCAGGATGCACCCTAAGGCAATCAGTAAGGACAAGGTTGTGCTGTGCATTCAGACACTGCTCTCTGTACTGAGCACCAGATTTTTCATCCAGTGCTCAGCACAGGGCACAAGGGGCGCTCAAGTGCTCCCATAATGTGTACTAAGAGAAACACTTTTGCACTTACCCCCCCCTCCTCGAAGTAAAAATGGCCAGCATGAATGGCATTTACATAAAATGTTTTCAGTTCATTCAAAGCAAATGTTTCTGTGAACCAATGTCAACATTTTATTATTCCTGACTGTAAATTTTTACCACTAAAAATAATTATTAGAAATGATGATAATATGCATAAAACACTGTGAATGCATAGCCAAAATGTTCCCTTATTAGTATTTCTGAATATGTGCTTTAATGTAAGCTTTATTTATAGTTTCAGATAAAGCAAATAAAATAAGGTATCTATATATATTTTTAACCTGTTGTACAACTTTAATCATTCCTCAATAGTATAATCTTGCTTGGTGTTTGGAACAAAGAAGATACAAAAATTAATTCCCTGCTTCAGCCACATACCTAATACTGAAATAAATGCTCCTCACTTATTCCATGCACAGATATATTCTTTACTAATTAGGATTTTTATTTAATTTTGACAATTTCTACAGATAAAGAAACCGAGAATAGATTGAGACTGAAAAAAATTGTAGAAATGAGAGCCTTTTTGGCACAGGAAGGCTGCTGCTATTGAAAGTGAGTAAATTTTAATGAAACGGTGCAAAAATGACATCATTTACTCAGAAATCATTAATTTGTCAGCATTAATATTTCAGCAACAACATTGTCTGTCATTTTATGCCTGTGATGACTGATCTATCTATAAAAGTATGCTGCTAATTTACTGAATATTTATGTGCAGTGTCATTTGAAGAGAACTGGAATTTATTTCCCTATTCAGTCAGCTCAGAACAATCCTAAAATGGAAGACTATATATTTGAATACCAGTAAGATGTGTGATATTGGCTTCCTAAATGCTGCACTTAAGAACAGCCTGTCTTTTTCCCTATTGGTGCAGCTTACAATATTATGTTGATAACTTATTAATGTTCTGTGTACTGTTGTACTGTATAATCAATGGCTTTACTCTACTTTATGTACAGTATAATGCAAAGGTGAAATAGTATCATACATACTTGTTTTACTATTTTGTAGCTTAATTGTTTTAATTAGATGCCTCCCAATCACTTTTAAACAATAATAACATTCCAGAATTAATGTCTTAAAATTTGTGGGTCTCTTTGGTGATCCTAAATTTGCATTGAACTATTTAATATTTAGCAGATTTTTCCTTTGCTTGGTGTGCCCTAACATTTTGCACTTACCTTAAAATAGTGTCTGTAGGTATTCAAACAAGGGACCTCTGGATTTCTCCTTGGCTTCCTTATCAACTAAGCCACAGACAGTCCAGGGGGCAGATTTACAAAAGGGCAAAGTGACTAACACTGGCGAAGATTCTCCAGCGTTATGGTTTTCAGGGACTTCGCTGATTTACTAACATGCGCAGGCATCGCTTCGCTAGCAAAGGAGATAGACGCTATGGTGATTCGCACTCTATCGACAGGCGAATTTTCACTCTGGCATAAACGTCCATTCAACTTTAAATTTCCTGCCGTATGCAAATTAGCCTGAATGAAGACCTCTAACAAAGTTGTGCTAGGCACAACTGAACGATAGCGCATCTTTGCTTTGATTTGCTCACATTGCCGAAGTAACACTAGCGAAAATTCACCAGCGTTTGTTGCGCCCTGGACGCAACTTCGCATTTTAGTAAATTAGCGTTGTCTGAACGAATTTTCACCTGGCGAAGTGTTGCGATGGGTTTGAATCTGTCACTGGCAAATTGACTCTGCTTAATAAATTTACCCCCAGTTGTTTCTGGAAAACTTTGACTTGCCACTTGACTTCCCAGCTATCTTATTGACTATTTAGGATCAGTCAGCCACGGTTCTTCTCTTGCTATATAAACCCTTTTCCTTCCTCACACCTTTGATTGAGCATTAGCCTAATCGCTTTGCTCTGTTACACGCTTTGTGTCCCTTCTGTTCCCTTGTCTGAAGGACATTGTACCTAGTTCTCGGGATCCCTTCTATTTTATATAGGGTCACCCTTGACATCTGAACTTGCTTTTCTCTATACCCCCCTAACTTGACTTCTAAGCAAATGAAGTTTTTATGTCAGAAATTCTCAAGGCATTGCTTCCTGTGACATGACAGTAACCAATGGCATTGCCCACTGACAAGTCTATAAATTCCAGGACAGATAGCAACACAATTTACTGTGGGGACGTAAAACTGAAATTACGTGACAACTGGCTGCACTGACCTTGCCTCACATGTTGAATACCCATTGACTTAAACTGATAGTACATTACACTCAACACTCTACCCATTCATTTATCCAAATATAACTGAATTCAATGTTGGAGTTGGAGCATGCTTCCTAGTCTGCTCATTTAACAGTTTTGTTGTAGACAATTTTTTTTCAGAATTTAATTTCATTTTATTATAAGAAGTCCAGAACACTCAACACTCTAAGTCCATTAAATTCAAATATGACTATTCTGTTGAATTCAGCCTTGGTGTCTGATTGAGCATGCTTCCTAGCCTGCTCTTATAAACAGTTTTGCTTTTTTTAGTATGCATCTACTGGCAGAAGTGATCACATAAATAATGTGTATCTGAAGCCTGGAATCTCATTTTATTCAATTTTTTTTTCATTTGTCTTGACAATTTTTTTAGCCTTATACGTTATCACCATAAGTGTCTATGTCTATGGACAGCGACTTGCTGTGCCTGAAAAAAATATATGTACTTTACATCTGTAGCATGTAATTCAAATCCATATATCAAGCATTCATTTCAGTCTCCTTACAGGTACTGTACTACTGGAATTGCTACAGGACTGAAAATGCAGAAATAGTGTTATAGTTTTAACTGCTAATGCTTTCAGTGAATTGGAAGAAAATAAAATAAGCAAAATGGGTTCCACAATAGCAATCAGGTTTTTATATGATTAGAATCAGTTTTGTCAGACTGGGAGTCCCAATATATGCAAAGATTTTAACCCAACATGTATTTCACAGATACTGAATGCATAAAATATATTACTAACCCTATGTTCTTTGTATTCACTAGAGACAGAGTGCAATAGCAAATATTTATTTGAACCAGCTTCACAGAACTCATTTCAGTAGAAAATACATCTCTAAATCAGCACCTGCATAATAATTTGCTCTTATTAGCATATCAACACAATCCGGGAGAACCTGCTTACCAATGCATGCAAGCATTTTAAAACAAGTGAAATGAAGTGTGAAAAGATGGGGGAAATACATTTTATACTTGTTTTTCCAATATAGATTGATTTATTTGATTTGCTTAAAAATGTTTAAAAAATAAGTGAGACTAAAATATACTCCATTCCCCTATTGTTTTATAGTGTTGGGTATTATAAATAGGAAGTAGACATTTTGCATATTTCCTACACCATTTAAAATTCCTCTATAATTGCTCTTTTGTGTAAATCCCCTGAGGGTTTGTATCATTAATCTATTTGCTATTTTATCATTAGTTACTTAGCTACTGTATAAAATTTTACAACATCATTTTAGAATACCCTTTTTGGTTGTGAGACCAGGCGGTTTGAAGAGATAAGATACTGTTTAATGCAGCTTTGAGGCAGTTTCAGTTTGGTTTTGGAGTAAAAAGACATATTTACCCATCTTGAATTTATCAGAATGTATACTTTCAAAAAGATATGGTTTTATGGAGTCAGGAACTGAAGTCACAGCCATGACTTCACAGTATTCACGTGCAGCATTTAATTTTAGGGTTTCTACATCTCACAAGATTTAAACTATATATGCATATACCTATACTATACCTATATTGCATATCTTAAGATCTTAATAGCATTGGATATTATGTTTGTTCAGGAAGTCATTCAAGCCACTCTTATTGGGTGGTGGCACATGCTACAATTCGGGGAGATTAGTCGCCCAGCGACAAATCTCCTCTTCTTCAGGCAACTAATCTCCCCAAAATGCCTTCCTGCTGGCTAGAATGTGAATCGCCAAAGGGATAGCACTCGGATGGCTTCGGCTTTCCAAAGTCGCCCAATGTTTCCTCGTGAGAATCCCGCTGGCGATTCACATTCTAGCCCGGGGGAAGGCATTTCGAGGAGATTAGTTGCCCGAAGATGAGGAGATTTGTTGCTGGGCGACTAATCTCCCCAAATCGCAGCGTGTGCCACCACCCTCAGGCATTAATAGAATCCAATATCACAACATCATAGTCGGTCATTCCACAACCTCACTCCACTCACCTATGATGCTTCAAATTAAAATTTCGTTCCTCAAGCTTAAAGGGGTGGCCTTTTGGTTTTTGATATTTTTTAATGAGAAAAACAATACCTTCTGTCTATAACCTCCTCAACAGTAAGAAGGTAAAGGTAAAGTTTGCTTATAATATTAAAAGTAAATAAAGAGCACAATATGCTCAAAGATTGTGTGTTATAAAATGCAAATTAAGTTCTTCCATCAGTAAAATCAGCCATTTTTTGCACTTTGCATGGCCGTTTAAAGATTGCAGCGACATATGGTTTTCTTCACTTATACACCTCTAACTGTTTTAGTCAGCACTGTATTGGTAAAGGGTAGTGGAGGGAGGCATTTAGGCATCCCCACTCCCACCCGATATCATGTTCCTACTGGCAATGTTCTTTGAATGAAGTGCCTTTTAGTGCTCTTGCAGTTGTGCCCAGAGACTCCCTAAATGACCCCTGATATGCATACAGAATGTTACACATTTTTATAGATGTAGAAGGCAAATAGCGAAGGTATCATTTCTTTGTCAGCGTATTTCATGTGTTGGAAACATGCCCAAAACCACAAGGGGCCTCTTACATGTTTTTGTATGTCCTGGTAACTATAATACTAATGTGAGTTTACATTATGTACACTATTGTGAAAATGAATGTATTCACCTTGCAGGGCAATTGACTAACATTCAATAATATCTTAAGGAACATCTACTTACAGTAAAGTATAAAAAAAAACAGCAGGCCATTTTAAATTATTTTTAACGTATCTGTCAAACATACTTTACACAATACGCCTATTGATTTCAAAGTAAAAAAGGGTGTGTCTAGGTGTACCATCTGCTTCAAAAAGTTTGCTACCCATTTAACATCAGCAAAACATTGGGCCTGAAAGATTTCCAAATGCACCTACTAGCCATTTTGTATATTATTGTATCTGTAACTTGAAGTCACCACAGTCACCTACCATGTAATATAGCTTCAAAATCTTAATTATTCCTGTTACATTTCTCTCCCCTGAGAATGAATTATTATAAAATTATTAGACATAAT
Organism: Xenopus laevis; assembly: GCF_017654675.1. Taxonomy (NCBI): domain Eukaryota; kingdom Metazoa; phylum Chordata; class Amphibia; order Anura; family Pipidae; genus Xenopus; species Xenopus laevis. The sequence goes on from NC_054374.1 coordinate 65,153,503, forward strand.
TAAAAGACTTTAGACTTTTGGCTGCCTACTGTACTTCTGTCAAGCACTATGGTAGGAGTCAATATCACACAAAAGTTTAAAGTGTTATTGACACCTATGTATAGTTTATAGCAAACCTATCAGCATTGCTGACAGGTAAGGGAGGTGTGCTTCTTTCCCACAAAACATTAAAATGCAACTGACACCTTCAAATAAATAATAGGAAACGTGTCAGTATCACTAACAGAAAATGTGTGTGTGTTTCTTTTACTAGAAGTTGTTCCTCTGACTTACAAAGTCTTCTAAAAAGTCAAATGGAAAGATTACTATATATTGTATTTACTATACTAACCATTAAAGGAGAAACAAACCTTTACCAGAAAAAAACCCTACCCCCCTACCCTGCGTAGTCCAACCTCCCTCCTGCCCCACAACCTGCCCCTATTTCCGAATTTTTTCATGACTTTCAGTACATGCGCAGTTGTTCAGGACTGGAAATTTACTCCAACTGCGCATGCACCGAAACTCCGCTCATATTCCGAAAAAGACCGTAAAAAGAAGATGGTGCCCGTGAACTCCCTAGGCTAGATCTGCATGGAGGGGTAAGTAAAAAATTAGGGGCATTTGCCCGGGGGGCTGTGGGGGAGGAGGGAGGTTGGTCTACGCAGGGTAAGGGGGTAGGGTTTTTTTCTACTACGGGTTTGTTTCTCCTTTAAGCAAACCACTTTTAAAAACAATTATGGTCCTCAAAATATAAAGAGCAATAAATATCAATCCAAGTCAAAAACAATCATGGAACCAGGTCTTACTCCCTTTCATTGTACCAAATAGGACATAGTTGGAACAGTAACACCAAAAAAATTTAAGTATTAATTTAATAGAATATAATGTACTATATATGATGTACTGGTAAAACTGGTGTGTTTGCTTTAGAAACACTGTTATGGTTTATTAACAAGTTGCTGTATAGCCATGGGGGCAGCCATTCAAGCTGGAAAATGAGAAAAGGCACAAGTTTACATAACAGATCATTTTTGTAGAATACCATTATATTCTACAGAGCTTATCTGTTATCTACTGTGTATCCTGTGCTTGAATGGCTTGTTTATATGAACTATAGTTGTGTTTCTGAACCAAACACCACCGTTTTACCAGTGCAGGGCAACACTACATTATATTGTCATTCTTTTAAAACACTTTAATTTTTAAACGTCACTGTTCTTTTAAAGAAATATTTTGGTTTTGTGAAATGGTTACAGCTAAAAATCATGACATTATCATACATTTCATTTATACATTTAATACAATTAAATCTACTTTCTGTATTCGAAAAATACATTTCACAAATTGATTTCTCTATTTAACACTGTTTGGAATTAGAACTTCTTCAAAATAAATTTAATTTTATGTCTGTAAAGATTATGTCAGGTTTGGACCCAAAAAGAAGACTGAAAATGAGTCAGACCCCCCTAAGTCAGGATGAAGATCCCAATGGCTACTGATGACTGGGGTCCAGGATTTCTGTACCTACAGGCAATATAATTAGGTTTGGAAGGCCAGATAAGTAAAACAGTAGGTGGCAGAAGAAAAAGACAGACCAAAAAATGTAACCAACACCTATTCCAGATAAACAAGTACAGAGGTCAGACAAATGATTATACAGAGTCTGGACAGAGATTGGGGCAAGCAGAAGGCCAAGACCAAGAATAGCAGGGCACAATAAAAGGCTTCAGCAGTCTCTGCTCACAACAGATACCAGCATAAAGGCATAAGCAACAGGTGTTGCACTTCATAAGTGACATATCTGAGCATTAAGGCCTGTTCTTGAAATGGAAATTTCAACTCAAACTCAGCATGAAACTAAATTGACACCATGCACAATGTCAGAACTGGACTGCCAGTTAAGAACAGTTCTTAATTCATGCTTAAAGGATAAGTAAACCTTTAAAATAAGTGAATATAATATTTGTTTTTATTCCAATATATTAAAGGATATATGTACTGTTACTTTGAATGAATCTTATTACAACAGCACCACCTGCTGTCAGTTTCTGACCATTCTGACCACCAAGTAGTCATGGAAGTTGTCAGGAGAAAGAAAGAGGCTGTTCTGATGTTCTTCTGCTAAGGAAAGATTTAAGAAAGGTTTTTCATTTTTTTTTCTAAACAGAAGAACTTTAGAGCAGCCTCTTTCTTTCTCCTGACAACTTCCATGACTACTTGGTGGTCAGAAACTGACCAGCAGGTGGTGCTGTTGTAAAAAAATTCATTTATAGTAACAGTACATGTATCCCTTAATATCTTTGAATAAAACCAAAATAAATAATGAATGTACATTGCAAAAGTGCTTAGAATACCCCTCATCAATTTTACATTCACTTATTTTAACGTTTTATTTATCCTTTAAGAACTACATGGAACAATATAAATACTCAAATAATTATTTCCATTTATTTAAGTGTAAATACAGAAATGATGCTACTTAACTGCAACATGTAGACTCTACATTGCTCTATGGGCCCTGTTGGACAATAATCACTCATTCCTCCACTATATTTCATGCCTAGGGGTGGGGAAATTAAAGGGGGGGTGATAGGGTGGCTTTAAAAACCACCCCTCTGATCTTCATCATGGAACTACTTCCTTTCATAAAATGTAATCTGTGGCAGTCTTGTCTTAATTTCCAGGATAGTACATTTTACAATCTTTACTAGCAGTTACCGTATATACTCGAGTATAAGCCAACCCGAGTATAAGCTGAGGTACCTAATGTTACCTACGAAAACTGGGAAAACTTATTGACTCGAGTATAAGCCTAGACACAACTACAGCCCTGTCTCCCAGCAGCGCACATTCCGCCAAAGCGACCCCCCCAGCGATCAACCGGACTTCTTTGCAAAGTTGATGGTGACAGAGAATTGCCAAACGGATTACTGTGTGCATTGTCCCACTGTCCCACTACCATGCGCAGAGGGTGCTGTGTGATATTGCCATCACTGTTAATCTTTCGTATAACCAACAGAGGGGGCTGTGTGATATTGTCATCACTGTTAATCCTTCATATAACCAACAGAGGGCGCTGTGTGATATTGCAGTCAGTTATTCTTTCATATAACCAACAGAGGGCATTGTGTGATATTGCAGTCACTGTTAATCTTTCATATAACCAACAGAGGGCACACTGTTATTCTTTCATATAACCAACAGATGGCGCTGTGTGATATTGCAGTCACTGTTATTCTTTCATATAACCAACAGAAGGCGCACTGTTATTCTTTCATATAACCAACAGAGGGTCCTGTGTGATATTGCAGTCACTGTTATTCTTTCATATAACCAACAGATGGCACTGTGTGATATTGCAGTCAGTTATTCTTTCATTTAACCAACAGAGGGCGCACTGTTATTCTTTCATATAACTAACAGAGGGCGCGGTGTGATATTGCAGTCTCTCCCCAAGCGAACTGTTGGTATAGGAATGATTAAAAGTGACTGCAATCTCAGCTACTGCCCACTGACTCGAGTATAAGCCGAGGGAGACTTTTTCAGCACATTTTGGATGCTGAAAAACTCGGCTTATACTCGAGTATATACGGTAAGCAAATAGTTTATCAGAATTTATGTTAAAGGAATAGTTATGTTGAAAACAGTAACAGGCCCCTTAAGTTCAGTGTTTAGAAAATGGTCTACTAATTGAACCAGAGGAATATAAACTATAGATCAGGCAGGCATAGTACAGAAATTACATCACTAAGCACCAATTATAACTAATAAGTGGTTATCTGCACTCAACCTATTGTAGGGACCTATAGGATATCCTATCCCTATAGAGTTAATCCCCTACCCTTTGTATGTAGTTCTCTTTTCCCTTGTTATTGGGCCAAGCCCTTGTAACTGGTAAAGTGTAACACCCACACCTATTGGACAAAGAGTGCAATGACACTCCCCTGCCACACTGCTATATAGTGTTGTGCAGGGAGTGTCCTCTTCCTCTTTGGCTCCTGGTGCTGCTGCTAGGTGAATCCCCATTGAGCCTGGGATCACTATAGGCCCCAGTAAGCATTTACCCCAGAGGAACCTGACACCTTTGGTGCTAAGTCGGGGACCGGGTAACCCCGTGAACGAGGACCAGCTAATATAGAAAGATCTTGTTATAGTCTCTCTAGGAGAGAAAGACAGAGAGGTGTAGCAGAAAGAGCAGTTGTCGCTCCAACGAGGATTTGTAGTAGGGAGTAGCTTCCCACAAGGCCTGTTTGCCTTTAGAGCAGGGAACTCAGTTGATAGGCATCTAGGTGAGCAAAGGACTACCTGTACCCTACCTGATAGATCCCGATCCCCTCACTGGCAACGTCGGTTGAACTGGGAATTGATGTACACCTATCTGCAATATCTTTTGGGAGTCGCACCTGTTTGACTGTGAACCTTGTACTGTCCAAAGTGATTCCACCTGCTGTGTCCTCAGTATATTTGTAAGTAAACCTGTTGTCATTTGCCTCTGGCATAATAAATCTGTGCTCCTGTTTTACCTTTTTAAAGAACCTCCTGGCATCCATTATTCTATTTTACACTTAAATGCCTGTGAGTTGTAGTTCAACTACAGTTTAAAGGGGAAGCTTCCATTTGGCGAAGGCTCTGCCCTGGGTGAGGATTCGCAATGTAACCCATGCTCACTACCTAGCTGGTCACCCTTAACTTCTAATTGGCAGATTAGGCCAAGAAAGCGTTACACTATTATTGAAACATTTTGTGCCTTAAGCTACTAAAAAAATGCCTTCAGCTTTCCCTACCCTTGTGGAACTGCACACAGGCAGATTTTTTTTTTATTTTGAAGTGAGTGTCAGCATCCATCAAGTTGTTGTCCAGACCTTAAAAGTCTTTATTGTATTAATTTAGACTGTGAATTTGGAAGAAGTGGTCCATTCCAGGATGTGCACAGGTACAACAATACTGTCACACAGTCTTACCATAAAAATATTGAAAAAACTGTTTTCCAGAATCAGGAATAGCCAAAGAACAACTGTTTCAGTTAAGCCTGTGTAGTAGTATCTCTATCCTAAAAATGTACCCAAAATAATGTTGACCATTCCAACACAATAAACATAAATCAATCTCCTAATCTTTCTTACAAATTACGTGGTAAATCTCTGCCCATTTGTACTGTTTGGAAATCCTAGGATCACCTGTCTCACCTATACCTGATTATTGTACAGGTATGGGACCTGTTATCCAGAGTGCTCAGGACCTGGGGTTTTCCTCATAATGGATTTTTCTGTAATTTGGATTTTCATACTTAAAATTGTAAACTTTAAATAAAGCCAATAGGCTGGTTTTGCTTTCAATAAGGATTAATTATATATTTGTTTGGATCAAGTACAAGCTACTGTTTTATTATTACAGAGAAAAAGGAAATAATTTTTAAAAATTTGGATTAATTAGATAAAATGGAGTCTATTGGCAATGGCCATTACATAATTTGGAGCTTTTTTTTTTTTTTTACAGGTTTCCGGATAATAGATTTGATAAGTATACCTCTCTGCTTTTTCCTTGTGCTCACTGTTTGTATACCTGGCCAGGGGAGGATAACACCACAACCAAACCAAAAATTAATCATTTGTTTTGTATGAGCAAAATGTTTTGCCCCGTACAGTTTTGCAGCAAATTTCATGTTTTCACCAGTGATTTTTGGAGATTTTTGGAAATCTGTTCTAGAGTTTCGCCATGTGTTGTGTTTCACTGAAAAAAACACCTGGTCTATTGTGCCAGAAAAAAGATATATATATCATTATTATGTGCACTGTGTTTGGAAGAAATTAGCAACATGGGAGCCAGAGGAACAGTTGTAGCATAGTGGAAAAGAACTTCTTTAACAAGGTAGGGGAATATATTTTGCTATTGCCAAAATAAAACAACCTTAACTGCAAAGGATTCCCAACTTCTCTTACTTCAATGCATTTTGAAGAAATTTTACAGTTTCACAAATTTTTTCACAGATTTGAAAAATGTTCACTATTGATTAGCAAATTTTTTTGCTAGGCATAGATTTGCAGCAAAATTCACATAAGAAAAAATGCCCATTGACATTAATGCATTTGGTGTGAGAAAAAAAACTTGATAAAAACACCCATTGACTTTAATGCATTTGGAAAAAAAATTGCTGAGGCAAAAAAAGTTAGCACAAGAAAAAATGCAATTGACTTTAATGAATCTGGAGTAAGAAAAAAAAGTTGCACATGTAAAAAAAAATGTTGCCTATTGACTTTGATGTGTTTTGCAGATTTTTTTGACATTTCACAAATTTTTTAGCAGTTTGACAAGCGAAGCAAGATGGGACAGATTCGCTCATAACTAAAGTGAAACCTCGATTTTAAATACACTGATTTTAAGTTTTCCCGCATTTTACATTTTTTATTTGTGGTGCCACCAAAGTATAATGTATTTCAATGAAAATCAAAATTTTGTCCTGATGTACCCAAAAACTGCTTTTTTTTCTCTATGAATGTTATTATTTGTGAATAATTTAGTTTAAAAAACCAAATGTATATTTTGCCATGGTTCTTCCTGTAAATGGTAAATTCCGATAAATCTGCACCTTATACAGTCCTGCACCAATCACTTATTGCTTTAGGTTGTGTATGTGACTGACAGAGAGGCCTTGCACATGCCTCCAATAGTGTAACATTAACACTGCAATGCTTAACCCTTGTTATTAACATAGTATATATTGTAACTCAAAATAAAATGGACTCCTGTACTTATATCCTTTCAATACTTGAAGAAAGAGTTAATTTAACAGATTTCCCTGATTTTACATTTTCCCGAATTTTCCGTAATTTTTTCCTGGTCCCCTGAAAAATGTAAAACGGGGGTTCTACTGTACTCATCACTACTTTTCATTTCTAATGTGTTCTGTGCCTCAGATTACAAAGGCTGTGAGGACCCTTCATGCCAAACAGTCTGCTACTTGGTGCTAGGGTCCGGCATGTGGTGAAATGAGTGGACAGATTATTGGGAGAGGCTTGGGAAGACCCGGCGGTCTTGGTACACACAGGTACCAATAACAAAGTTAGAACAATTTTAAAAAAGTTAGAGTTGAGGGAAAAGAATTCCAAGGTAATTTTCTCAGAGATATTACCTGTGCCATGAGCAACATTAAGAAGACAGCAGGAGCTTAGGGAGATGAATGCATGGCTGAGAGATTAGTGTAGGTAGGAAGGTTTGGGGTTTTTGGAGAACTGGGCTGATTTTTCAGTTGGCTACAGGCTCTTTGCTAGAGATGGGCTGCACCTCAATGATGATGGTGCAGCTGTTTTGGGGGAGAAGATAGCTAGAGGGTTGGAGGAGATTTTAAACTAGGCGTGGGAGGGAGGTTTCAGTAGGATTCTGTGTTAGATGAAGCATCGGGCAGAGAGGAAATGGGGGAGGAGATTTGATTTAGGGTATTGTTAAGGACATGTTATATGTTCAATATGGTACCAGTATTAAATGTATGCTTGCAAATGCAAGGAGTATGACTGGTGAAATGGGAGAGCTGTAAGTGCTGGAGCTGGAGGGAAAATATGATGTGATTGGCTGAAACATGGCTGAATGAGTCACATGACTGGGCAGTTAATATCAGCAGCTATACTTTGTTTCGGAGGGACAGAGGCAATAGAAAAGGAGGAGGGGTACATCTGTTTGTTAGGCATGATTTTAAAGCTAATATAAAGGAGCAAGTTATGTTATAAAATGAGGGGAGGAAGTCTTCTGGGTGGAGCTCTCCAACTATTGTAAAGAGTCCAGCAAATTAATTGTAGGCGTGTGCTATGGACTCCCTAATGTAAGTGAGGAGGAACAGGCTAAGCTCCTGATGCAAATAGAAAAGGCTGCTAGTTTGCAGAAAGTAACGATAATGGGGATTTTAATTATCCAGATATTGACTGTAGCAACAGTACTGCCAGATCAGTTAATGGGAACAAGTTTATAAACTTGTTGCATGACAATTTTATGGCACAGGTTGTTGAGGAGCCAACCAGAAAAATGTTATTTTGGATCTAGTGATCTCTAATGACCCAGAACGTATAGCTGGTGTGCAAGTGATTTAACCCCTGGGTAATAGTGACCATAATGTTATATCATTTAATGTCTGGTGCAAAAAACAAATATTCACTGGGGCAACAAAAACCATTAATTTCAGAAAAGCTAATTTTAGTGTCTTGAGAGCTGCCCTTCAGAGCATAGATTGGAGCATTATGTTTTCAGCTAAAAACACAGAACAAAAATGGTTGGCATTTAAAATGATATTAAAGTGTTGCTGTTCTCAATTTATTCCCTTGAAGGGATTCTGTCATGATTTTTATGATTTAGTTTTTATTTCTAAATTACACTACTTACAATGCAAATAATTCACTCTACAATATAAAATGTAATTCCTGAACCAGCAGGTGTATTTTTTTTAATTTATAATATTGGTGTGTAGGCAGCCATCTCAGGTCATTTTGCCTGGTCATGGGGTTTCAGAAACAGCCAGCACTTTAGGATGGAACTGCTTTCTGGCATGCTGTTGTTTCTCCAACTCAATGTAACTGAATGTGTCTGAGTGGGACCTGGCTTTTTACTATTGAGTGCTGTTCTTAGATCTACCAGGGAGCTGTTATCTTGTTTCATGGAGCTGTATCAGGTATCTGGTTACCTTCCCATTGTTCTGTTGTTAGGCGGGGGTGATATCTCCAACTTGCAGTACGGCGGCAATGAGTGACAGATGCAGCTGGAAAACTGACAGTATGTATAGCCCCATGTCAGATTTCAAAATGAAATAGAAAAAAATCAGTTTACTCTTTTGAGAAACAGATTTCAGTGCAGAATTCTGCTGGAGCTTCACTATTAACTGATGCGTTTTGAAAGAAAAAAAATTCCCATGACAGTATCCATTTAAGGAGTAAATGTAGAAGCATTAAAACTTACCTTATATAGCTTAAAGGAGAAGGAAACCCCCTAGGCGCAAAAATCCCTCCCCCTCCCCTGTGTTGCCCCCTCCCTCCTCCCCCCTGGCCTACCTGTCCCCCCAGGCAAATGCCCCGAACTTGTTAGTCACCCCTCTGCGCAGGTCCTGTCCATGGAGTTCACAGACGCCATCTTCTCCCGAGCGGTCTTCTTCATGGATTAATCGTCATCTTCTGGCGCATGCGCAGTAGGAGCATTTACCGGTATGGATCTACTGCGCATGCGCCGAAAGTCACAAAGTTTTCCAATTCATGACTTTTGTCACATGCGCAGTAGATTCATACTGGTAAATGCTCCTACTGTGCAAGCGCCAAAAACGCCGGTCAAAGCAGGAAGAAGACCGCTCCGGAGAAGATGGTGCCTGTGAACTCCGTGGACAGGACCTGCGCAGAGGGGTGACTAACAAGTTAGGGGAATTTGCCCAGGGGGACAGGTAGGCCAGGGGGGAGAAGGGAGGGGGGCAACACAGGGGAGGGATTTTTGCAGGAGGTTCTGCCTAAATATTCGGAAGGGGTTTTTTTACAGTAAGAGCTGTGAAGATGTGAAAGTCTGTCCTTGAATCAGTCTTACAGGCAGATACATTTTTTCAGTCTTTTTAGCAAGAGAGGGAATACAGGGTTATGGAACATAGCTCATAGTACAACTTGATCCAGGGACTAGTCTGATTGCCATTTTAGAGTCAGGAAGGATTTTTTCCCCCTCTGAGGCAAATTGGAGAGGCTTCAGATAGGGTGTTTTTTGCCTTCCTCTGGATCAACTAGCAATTAGGCAGGTTAAAATAGAGTTAAAAGGTTGAACTTGATGGACGTGTGTCTTTTTTCAACCTAACTTTCTATGTTATTATGTTGCTGTTACTATGTTATTAAGAATGCCCCTATGGGTTTATAAACACATTTACAATTAAACTATAAGACCCTCTGAAAGTTTGATTTACAAATTGTTAATAATATAAAATCTAAATAAAAAAGCTATTTAGGGAAAATATATTAAACAAATATTGGCTAAAAAGCACATATATTAGTTAAAATCATTTAAGAGCTTAATTAAAAATGTAATTAAATAATGACAACATTTGACAGGAAATAATGTTAATCAATACATATATGCATTCCCTTAGGTTTCAAATTCTGCAGCTCAGATATACGTAGTGTTTCTTCCTCAGATGTTATTTTTATGTTATTCCCATCTCACCAATGTTTGTTTATAGCTAATTTATTTGAAATTTAGACCACAGGGGGCTTTATCATGATATCTAGCAAAATGCTTTGGTACACCCTGAAAACTCCCAAATTATTGCTCGGAGTATTATTGCTCATTTCAATAGAAACAAACATTGCCATTTACAATAATTAGCCTAGCATTAGCTGCCATCTATGAGCTAAAACAAAAACTTGACTGATATATGGCTGAGGCTTCCGCAATTGAATTTGGTCTTTATATACCCCTGTTATGATCCAATAATTGACCCAGAGGCTGCAAGTTCAGCCTAATGATTGGAGCTGTCAAAGATGGGAGAGGACCAAGTTAAAGGAAAACTATACCCCCAAAATGAATACTTAAGCAACAGATAGTTTATATCAAATTCAATGACATATTTAAGAATCTTACCAAACTGGAATATATATTTGCATAAATACTGGCCTTTTACATCTCTTGCCTTGAACCACCATTTTGTGACTCTATCTGTGCTGCCTCAGAGATCACCTGACCAGAAATACTACAACTCTAACTGTAACAGGAAGAGGTGAGGAAGCAAAAGGCAGAACTCTGTCTGTTAATTGGCTCATGTGATCTTACATGTGGTTTGTATGTGTGCACAGTGAATCTTACGATCTCAGGGGGCGGCCCTTATTTTTTAAAATGGCAATTTTCTATTTTTTAAAATGGCAATTTTCTATTTATGATTACCCAATACTACTACACATACTACTAGAAAAGTATATTATTATGATAATGGTTCATTTACATGAAGCAGGGTTTTACACATGAGCTGTTTTACTCAGTATCTTTTAATAGAGACCTGCACTGTTTGGGGGGCATAGTTTTCCTTTAACTGTTGAATGAGAATAAGATATTACATTTTGTTTTGATCAATAATCTACTTTTAGTGATTGTTGGAGATAAAAGGGCCATTCTTGATAATTTGCTATCCACTTATTTTTTTAATCACCTCCCTAAATATTTAATTTGCACAGTAGCCCTGCTATAGGTACATGAAGTGTTGAGAGCAGGAGTGGCAAACACTGGGCTTACATTGAGCCCTTGATTGAGTCGGTACCACTTGGTTGTGTACCGATCTATCAACTTTCAATAAATAATTACATTCTAAAAGGGTAAGGCTACCTTTTTTCAGAAAATACAATATCTGTCTTTTCCAGATCAGTTTTAGTAACAAACATTTCTTGACTACTCTACTCTATTTCTACTCTACAATGAAAGCAGGCTAGTAACTAGCTAATTGTTAGCAACTTCGTATGAATGAGCACTTCTGATAACAGCTGTATATGGGATTGCAAACTCCCCACAGTTTCCTAGATTACAGACAATAAGTTCATAGTGGAATATATATGAGTATCCCTTTAAGTTTCCATAATGGTAATCATATTTATGTGATAATGTTGGAGCAGCTATCAGCACTGTGTTGTTATTGGTGTAGTAATGACAAGTGCCACTGCCTCTGCTTATAGCAGTGATAGCTGTGATCTGATTTGTGTGATAACAACAAGCTTATCCCTGCAGTGGTGCTCAGGTTAAGAGTTCACAATTATAAGGTATAACATTTGTGAAGACTATTTTACCGCATTAACGCAATTCTATGGTCAGTTTGTCCGTCATATATTCTTTTCATTGATCTTATTGATTTGCTGAGCAAAGGACAATTCACAGTGTGTGAAGGGCATTTAGAGAAATGAAATTGTACTGATTTGTGATTATAATACAATGTTAAGCTATGAGAATGAATTATGACTGTGTGTAAATAAGTGTTAATTGCAACATAATTCATATACAGGAGTATGTATGTATGTATATATATATATATATGTGTGTGTGTGTGTGCAACTACGTCAACACTTACAATCAATTTACTTTCCTAATTTCTCAGGAACATTTGAATTCACTTGAGCTCCTCATATTAAATACAATCCTATACTGTATATCTTGCCATTATTTTCCTTCTTTCTTTCTTCCTTCCTTCCTTCCCTCTCCTTTCTTTCTTTCTTTTTTATTTTTCCAACATGATTAATGCTCCTGTGGTAGTTAATGTAACCACCTTGCATGTCCTTCATTTGTCAAAGATCACATTTTTTTTTACTGCAGGTCATTATTTCATCAGGAAACTGAACGGAAATATTTCCAGTGCATGGCAAGTGATCTGTTTCTCTTCTCCACCCACCACATTAGCCTCTGAATACTCTCATTATACCATTACTAATTAGAAATTCTCTCCAATTGGCGGCTGCATTAAAAAAAGACAGTGTGCTGAGCATATGGCATAATATCCTATTAATGAACACTCTAAATTCAAACTCAGGTCAGCTGTTCATTTCTTGTTCATGTCACCCTGGCAAGAAAGCATTTGGTTCCAAATGCAGAATACTGAGTGCCTTGAAAACAATCATGCCTAGGGCAAGTCAGAGCATGTTTGTTCACGCACGTGCCTTTACTTTTATTTGTTTATTGTTATACTTAACATAATCAATATTTGTTGGGAAGGAATAATAATTCTCAACTAATGCCAGCATTGTCTTAACAACACCACAATACTAATACCGTGCACCAGTGAGACCAAATAATGGAGCTTAAAAAATGCACCAATGGAGCACTTCTTCACAAAATTGAAAATAATTTTTCCATGGCCAGGATATGACCACACTGTGCCCATACATCGACAATCACAGAATTTACATCCCATAAAAGTTACACATACAGTAGTTATGCTGCAGTGCTGTAACTAGGTGTTCTTGTGTCTTAGAAAAAACAACCAATTTATGCCCCTCCCAACCTTCATATTCCATTTATTATCTATCTATCTATCTATCTATCTATCTATCTATCTATCTATCTATTAATATATATTAACTTAAAATTTATAACCAATTACAGTATAACTTTTAGTGCACCCTCTCCCCATATACTATATATCTTCTTTATTTATAACCAGAGTGTAATTTTTTCCATAATCCCACCCAACCCCATTTGCAGTACCCAGTTGCTCTCTTTTTCTGCCTGTGATTCTATTTCCCCACCCTTTGCACCATTTTCTACTCCAGTCCCCCAGGTATCTGCCACATCTTTCACCTTAGGCAGTACATATAAGATAACCAGGCTCTGAGCCTTGGGCTTATGTTCAGGAACATGCTACTTTATGTCCCAGGAGACATGCATATAAACTGTCTGGATCACTGCAACTCCTTCTTAGTTTATTTGTTTGCTGTTTTTTTAAATCCAGAGTATCCATCCCTTCTATGCAGTGTCCAATGCATCTGCCTCAATTGCCTACCCAAAGTTACGGCCCTGGTGTTCTCCCTTTGCATTGACATGCATAAGATATAATATTAAGTAGTCGCATGTTTTAACAGATCCATTTTACTAATTATTCAGTGAAATATTTATGTATATTCATAATTAAAGTACAAATCTGAAAGAAACCTTGTAAGTATTCTAAGACAAAATTATTTTGTTATTCTGTGATAAATACATTTTTTTAATTAAATTCCGTAATTTTCATTTTTCCATTTTTCCATTTTACTTTCTCATCTTAATGTTTCAGTTAAAGGAGAAGGAAAGCTACGGAGGCATTTTATTGCCAATAGATTAGCTGCAATAGTGCAAGCTAGAATGCTATATTTATTCTGTAGAATGTTTTACCATACTTGAGTAAAAAGCTCTAGAAACTCTCTGTTTGTTTAGGATAGGAGCAGCAGTATTAACATGGCGTGACATCACTTCCTGCCTGAGTCTCTCCCTGCTCTGGGCTCAGATTACAGTAGAGAAGGGTGGGGGGCGGGGGAAGAGGAGCAAACTGAGCATGCTCTTGCCCAGGGCAATGAGGTTTAAGATGAAAACAGGAAGTCTGATACAGAAGCCCATGTGTACACAATAGAAGTAAAGAAATGCAGTGTTTCTTTTGACAGGGGACTCAGAGCAGCATTACTTTGGGGGTTTACTGGTATATTTAGATGGACCTTTCTGATAAGGCTTACTTAGTTTTAACCTTTCTTTCTCCTTTAAAGAAAAATCCTCCAGCAATGTGGACTGATGATATATTCATAAAATAACACAACAGAATGTACATTAGGCTGAAACATCAGACAGTATGTATGAGTTGGCATGAAGCAGAGTGCAGCAATTTAGGTTAATGCACAATGTGAAGTGTGTTATTGAGCTTATTAAATGTTCCAAAAGCAAATTCATACAAACAGCATCCTTTTCAGCAACAAAAAAAGCATGATAAGTACTCAGGCTAGCATGCAAATCACTTTTCTATGCATAGTGATGAATATGCTTCAACGCTTGAGCAGGGATTTTAGACTTCCGAGCAGAGACCTTGTCACCCCCTGTACTTTATTTACCTGTCCATCTCGGATTTATTATATTTAATGTTTGCCACTTCTATTAAGGTCTTCAGACATTTTCCTGAGCCACTAGCTGATAACAATTAATAATGTTTGCAATATTTCTATTTGTCACACAACTAAAACCAAACAATTTATATTAAACTCATTATTTCAAAAATATGTATGGAGCAATAATAAAAAATATGTACATTATAAACATTTCTGATGCCAAACAGAAAAAAACAAAAATCAGAAAATATTTTGCAAATAAAAGCATGTTAATAATCTGACATTTATTAGTTTGGGACTTTATTACTGGAGTAAATGAAAGGGTAGATTTATCAATTTTGGAAATCTTATCTATTTTCTCATTTGTGAGAAATGTGACAGAAATACTATACGCACAGGGGGTGCATGACAGGGGATCCAAATGACCAGCAGCCAGATTACACTGGTTTATGTTTAAAGATTGGCAGAATCAGAGGTAGCTGTGATTGTGTGAAAAATAATGAGGGGGAAAGCTGGATTGGGGGTGGAGAAATAGAGGGATATGATGTCAGAGGAAGAAGCAGTTCACTTCTGAGCAGGTAGAAACATCCCACCCACTCTCCTCTCTTTTTGCATAGTTTGTAAAATGTTGGGAGTTTTCTTCTTTATGTTCTCATTATCAATTATTAACCGAATGTGGATGATTTCCTGAATTCAATGTTATATTGTGGTTTCTGTACATTTATACAGTATAAATATGTCCACATTGTATTAATTCAGGTTAGATGCTTGATCCAGGGAATGTTTCTGATCTTCATTGGGGTCAGAAAGGAATTTTTTTCCTCTTGAGGTATAATTGGTAGTTATAGGCGAATTTATTGGGCAGGCGCGAATTCGCCAGTTTCGCCGTCGGCGAATAAATTAGCAAATTTGGCGCGAAGATTTGCCAGCGTCGGAACAATTTTGATGCTAGTGACAGTTCTGACGCCGGTGCCCATTTTGATGCCGGTGAATTGTAGCAGGCGTCAAAATCGTTGTTTCACGAAATTCGTGGCAAAGCGAATGGGACAAATTCGCCCATCACTAATAATTGCCACTGACTTCAGGCTGGGTTTTCTGCCTTCCTCTGGAACAAAACAGTGGATATATAACAATGTATTTCAAGTTTTATTTGTTACAGCAGCGGTAGGACCTTGCCAGAGTACTGCACAGGTAAGTTTAGAAGAGGGAGAAAGAAGGTTCTCTCCTGTGACTGCACGGAGGGTTGATACAGACGTTACTACTGCTTGTGCTAGGTGACAGCCTGCTTGGATTTCCTATCATCGAGGCACTGCAGATTAAGGGCCACCAGCAGGACTGCTAAACTTCTCTCATGGTGGGTGGTGCAGCAGCAGATTTGGGGGCCATCCTCTCTGTAGGTAGAGGCAACCTAATACTCAGTGGTGGATTAAATGCCATATTGCTGATCTCTAGTGAGAAATGGCAGAGCATAGTAGCCATCTTTTATGGAATTTGGGGTTTGAATATTGCCTTAGAATGAGGCTGGCAAGGTCCTATTTATTTGATAAATTGTGAATAAAGGTTGTGACCATTTTACCCCATTTTTGGCTCCGGGTGTTTCATTAAGGTATGTAACAATTATAGAGCTTAGTATCAAAGGCTATTGTGATACTAAGCTCTATAGTTAGTATAGGTATGGGTATATAGAATTTAATTAAAAGTAGAGAGGGGTGTATTTATGGATGCTGGGTTTTCATTTGGAGGGGTTGAACTTGATGGACTTTTTTCAACCCAATTTAATTTAACTATGTAACAATGGGGTTCAGTGGGATGGCTGAAAGTGAAGGGTCAATTGAGGAATCTTCTTGTCACATTTCCTAGCATTGCACAAGGTTTACATAGACTTTAATGGTAATGCAACTTGAAAGTTCTCCAGAACTCTTGAGAACTTTCAAGTAAGTGAAGGGATAGATTACAGGGCAGATTTATTATGTGGTATAAAAAATGGCGGAATAATTTGCCACACATCACCATTTAAAAAATGGTATAAAAACATTTATACATGCATTTTATTTAAACAACTTCTGCCGGAACATAGGTCTGAATCAGTTTAAAATAACAATGGGGAATCTGACATTCATATGGCATAAAACAAACCTAGATAAATTCATAAATTCTTCATTTATTTTACACAGCTTTTTACACCATTTCAGTTTACACAGCATAATAATTAGGCCGCTTAGTGCGGTTTCACACAAAACAAATCAGGCATGGTGGATAAATAAAACTATGTTTATAACTGACATTCTGCTGGTCAATTGGTGTCTAAAGGCCACTTTGCAAATGATGTCTTCCACCCCCTGAAGCTACGGGTTTGGGTCGTTTGGACCACCTTTCAATACCAGTGAGTTTATTTACATTGTCATTGCTTTACTTAATCTGTATGCCAAGTCTTTCATGACAGGCTCAGGGTTTATACAACTGGGCCATTTACTATGTCTGGGCAGGTCCATCTAATACACTGTTAGGGTTAATTCACACGAGGAGATTCTATCGCCTGGCGGCTAATTGCCTCGACTTCTGGGCGACAATCTCCCCGAACTGCCTCCCCGTGTCTTCCCATCCGATATGATGAAAAGTCACCTGCGCTAAAGCACACGCGGCGCTGCGTTTTCAGAAGACGTGAAAATCTCCCTGAATCTCCTCTTGTGAACTAACCCTAAAAATATTTATTTGTTGCAGGTTTTAGTCACGCTATGCCTAGCCTTTGTTGACATAGTGCTTTCCATTTCTTCCATTACTATGTACCTTGTCTTTATATAAAAATATAATTTCAAAAAATTATAACTATCCCTTGGTTTCAGTGGATATAATTAGCGCTGAGCTACCAAATGCTTGCATCTAAAAACGGCAAAAAGAAGAAGTGAGAAAAACATATCAAGGTAAAAATCTTTTTATGCAGAACAAAATGTATTTTTATCATTACATATACTATTCCCAACTGTCATCTGTATTCATTTAGCTACCCTGCAATGTAGCCAATCAGTCATTGAAACTGATTTCTCCCAGCTAACATTCACTATTTTGCCCACAAAACTTCAAAAGAAACATACATGTGTTGAGATGATATTTATTATTGTTGGAATTGCTTCCAAAATTGTGTTTACCAAAACATTCAGCAGCCAGAAACTATGGAATTTACCAAACAGACCAAAGAAAGGCTGTTTCCCAAGACAATTAAGGCTATGTCATTTCAGCAAGAAACTTAATGAAGGATTAAAGGAACCTTGCATATGCCACATACACAGCCTCATCCACTGTAACATGAAGTTTTATGCTTCCATATGTACTGTAAGTTTACTATGGTTTGGACTTTCCACTCGCCACCTGTGGTAGGTTGTGTATCCAGTGTAGCTTTTAGATGGGAGAATTTAAATATTTGTCATATCTGTTAATAACATGACCATTTAATAGCAGCAAAGTGAAAGAAATTAAAAATGGCATATCCAACTTATTATTTTGTAAGATAAACAATCACCATCTTAAGATATCAGGAAAAGCAATATTTATATATAATAATCTACAAGGGGTTTATATATATATATATATATATATATATATATATATATATATATATATATATATATATATATATATATATATATACAATCCAAAAAGCTCCAAGCGCACACCGTTAAAGTGCAATACCTGGGTGCTACCTTCAATGGCTGATTGTACACTTTGTAGAAACGCTCAAGGGTCTTGATAAATATCAAGATATATATATATATATATATATATATATATATATATATATATATATATATATATATAAGCACATTATATTTAGCAAGAGAATGAGGTTCAATATTACTGGCATCCCAATCATCCAATATCGGGAAACAGAGTGTTCAATATACACCAATATACACACCTAATGTAACAGCTAGTTAGTGCTAATTTTTGACTACTCACAAACATTTTTTGGCACTGAAGTGGCAAATTGTGACACTACACTAATTTCCCAAGTCTCCATTTGACTCATACAGTTGACTCCCACAATGCCTTACGTACTGTGAAAAAGAAATAGCAAAGAAGAGCTGAAGTCATTATAGGAAGTGGAGTCTTAGCTGGATAGTGATGCAGGGGGTCCCTGGAGCTAAAACCACATGCAAAGGTAGTGGTAGCTTCAGGTATTTCACAGTGACCTGTATCATTAAATGCATAACACTTGTGCCTGAAGATGCAGACATCATATGCATCACACTGCAGTGTAGGCACAGTTGCCCTATTGTGGATAAAAAAACATGGTAATGGTGTCTGAAATTGAACTTTGCACCCTGCACTTCTGATAAGTAAATGACCCCTTGTAAATTTTATAATCTGTTTTAGGGGTTAAAAATATTTAAAGATTTTTAATTTATGTATATCAGAACTTTGATTAGAAATATATATTATTTTGTTATGCATAAATATGTTTTCTTGTTTTTTGGCTCCTCTAAAAAATTATCTTCAGAGTGTATCCTAATTCCCTAAAAACAAGTACTGTATGTTTTTTAAATTTGTTTTTGCTCCTTTCTCAGAAAATGGCATCTTATAATGCACAAATGCAGACTGCCAGAAATTGGAATGTCAGTCTAATATCTCAGCACATTATTAAGGAAGAGGCCTGACAGAATGGTTAACAGTGGCTATGGCAGGGAGGTTAAGTAATAGTCTAAACAGAAAACAGATTATAGTCAACACTGTGTCACTGATAGATCATGTACACTTTTACCAGCATGACTTGTTGTCTTGATGCATGACAGAGACTGAGTATGTCTGATGACCATCTTGACTTATTAGAAGTCCTAATGTGTCCTACTGCCAGTCAAATACCTATCTGGCTTTTCAGCACTAGCACACAGGAATTCTTGGCCATTTTAGTTTGTATCACTGACATGTAAAGCAGCATCAGAAGTGTATAC
The DNA here is from genome assembly GCF_017654675.1 of Xenopus laevis. Lineage (NCBI taxonomy): Eukaryota > Metazoa > Chordata > Amphibia > Anura > Pipidae > Xenopus > Xenopus laevis. The sequence continues at coordinate 65,172,974 of NC_054374.1, forward strand.
CTAAAATAATAGCTGCTCTTCTATTTAAACAAAAGAACCATGGAGGTAAAATATAGCAATTAAGATATACATTATGAATGTGACATTATAGAAACAAAACAATGACTGTTTCTGTATTATGAATATACATTATGAATATGACATTATAGAAACAAAACAATGACCGTTTCTGTATTTAGAAAACAACGTTTTCTGGGCTTTTCTTTTTGTGTAAAACAGTACTAATTCAATGCACATTTTTTTTCCATAAAATTTTAGCCAACAGAAGGTGATTTTTTCTAATTAAAGATTTGGATGAGATGTCCTGGTCAGAGCAATGGCGTCTGCTCTCATGCCCAGGTTTACATTATACGCATAAACAGATATAAGAAGAGAAAAGCCTATGCTAGTATGTTTTCTAAACAGTATAGAAATAGGAAGTAAGGTCAAAGCATCCTTTTAAGTATGCAACATATAAGCATCACCCTTGAACCCTAACAACAGATCACTCTTCGTCATGTTTTTTCAGTATGGAATGTAATAGCCTGACTACTTTTACAATACAAATATTGATAGTAAAACCTAATTTTCTCCAATCCAGAATGACCAGGGGAATGAGCCAGGAACTGGGAACAACAGGGCCATGACAGGACTAGGAATGAGGGAACTGGAAGAGGAGATTAAGGATTATGGGGGTTGTAGTTCCTGGGTTGCTATTGGAGTTGGTGGAGGCACGAGGGGTTAAAAGAGGAAGGAAGGGAAGGGAGCATGCTCTTTTATCTTGAACAGCTCCTGTCTCCACCCTCCCCAGAATAAAGGGGTAGTTGGGTAAGGTGGGAGTGTTAGCATAATGTTGCAGCGGAAAGGACTCCCCTAAGGGGGGTTGCCAGTGAGAGTGGTAGGGCATAACAGGGGTTAGGCCTGGGGCCAATGTGATAGAAGGGTGGAAGGGGCCCAGTGGAAGGGGCATGAGTTACTGAGGAAAGCTACGCCTAGGAAGGACAGCAGGCAGGCCCCTCGCTTTTGGGTACAATTCTTTGCAGCCTTCAAAAGCTAAGTAAGTTAAGTGAGTTAATAGTTAAATATTTGATAAATTGTATGGTATATTGCCCTAAACTTAATGCTTTTGGTTTATGTTGGTCGTTATTTATGTGATTTAATAAATAAGCCGCAGCCTTTTTCACCCAAGATATCAGGTGTGGTTGGTTTGTTATATGGAAAGTGGGGGGGGGGCGATACTTGATGTTGTTGGGAGGGACCCGTCAGATTGCCCCTGACCCTGTCATGGACTTCCTTTGTTACTTGCACTGCCTTTTGGGAAAAAAGCATCAATGGACAAAAGGGAAACACTTAAAATTTGGAGAGTGAATTCAAATACTGACTAATACAGAAGGTAATAGGATTCTGCTTATCAGAGCAGTTCAAGTGATCAAAAAATGTTTCATACAGATTTATAGATTTCCATAAATCCCTATGGCATATATTTCATTCAGGCTTTTGTTATGCTCCTTTATGAAAGCTTGAGATGAGAAATGTAGTTAGATTTTGCTGAAAAATAAAGTGTTCAGATGTTTATTCATTTTTCGTCTTTTTGATTGTGTTTTAATTAATAAAAAAAGTCAGTAGCAACACCAGCCAAGATCCGTTTAAAGTAATAGGCACATCAGCATGTGCCTCGATGGAAATCTGTCTCCCTCTCTAATAACTTAAGAATTCTCAAAACTAATTGAGAAATCTCACGTTTATTTGTGATAAAAGACTATGGGAGTTGTGTTAGGTCATAAAAATCAGTCTATGGGGCTGATTAACTAACAATAAAATTTAGTTTTTTTCTAAGAATCTCGCAAAAAGTATGGTTTTCCTGTAACTCTAAAAATTTGAGATTTATTAAGTGCAAAAACCACGATAATCTCCAAGGCAAAATTTCACCAAGTAAAAGATATTGCGGTCTTATAGACGTCAATGGGAACGGTGCTGATCCTATTGGATCGGTTTATATCAATTTGGACTTTTAAAGGTTTTTGAATTTTTTCTTTGTTGGAAATTCCATATTTTTTACTGTAGCGTTCAGTGCTTTTTTGTCCTTCATACTTTTTATAATTGGATCTAAATTCAATGTCAATCGTCATTTTAGAGTTTGTGAGTTTAGTTGTGGTTTTATAAACCTCTAAAACCACTAAAATCTAACCTTTAATAAATAAACCTTCACATGTTTTTGCTTTACCGCAGCCAAGTGTGGTTTAAGGACTCACAAGCAGCTTACACGAACAAAGAGCGAAGAAAAAAGCAACATTTTTCGTCCCACGGAGATCGGTCGTTCAGTTGATCAGACAGGTTAAAAGATTTCTGTTGGCTGCCGATAATATTTTTCCATGTATTGCCAATCGTATGATTTTCAGTGGGAGACTGTTACTAGCTTTTGTCGGACATAACTATCGTACGATTGCTGTAAGGGGCAGAACATCGGCTGATCTGTTCTTTAACTACTTTATTTGATCTGAATCGAGGATTCAAACGATTGGATCTCTGCATCTATGGCCAGCATAAGATAACCTAGCAAATGGCAGTAGGTCTGGCCTTCTAATTTAGATCCAGCATCTGTGTGCCTGCACAACCACACACGCAATATGCCCAACAACCAAAGATGTTCATGTCCACTTACCCACAGAGTGCCAGTGCTTGCATGTGTAAATGGTAGCAAGCATAAGTGTGAGATTGAAAAAGGGCCTTAAAACATATGGTACTTAAGAAACCCTATGATTAAATCATGATTTTCTATCATTTATCTAGTTATCTTTTTGAGGTCCATACATTTTTTAAGCTGGGTGACCGGAGGTATACCCTATACTGAAGGTACAAGAAGTATGCAATTAAAATACATTCTTCCCAATTTAAGTAAAAATTTATTTAGGACTTAAAATGGACTAAAATAGTATTTTTTGCAAGCACCCCTTTTTAAAGACAGATGTATGTAGTTTTTGAAGGGTAGGTCACTTTGACCCATTAATAACTTTTATGCCCTACTAAATGACTCCAGTACCCAGACCAGGCCTTTATATGGTTGTGGGAAATGTAATATCCTTATATTGTACTTAAAGAGGTTAATTGTTTCTTAAATAGTGCTGTATGTGAGGGGTGACAATACACTAACCGTACATAAATACTATTACTCTACATGCAGTTACATTTAATATTAAGACGTAAATTTTAAGAGACACAAGACAAAAGAATCCCTTGCCCTTTACAATTTTACAATTTGCACAATTATGTAAAACAACTAAAACGTTGTTTAAATTCTAGCTAAATCTGGTTACCTGATTTTCTAATGCATTTTTCAATGTTTTGCATTCTTGGTGGCTGTTAGAGAGACTGGTTTGATTAAGTATTAACTGCTGCTGTATTCCTCACAACAATTCTTATGACAATAACTTTCAGATTAACTACCGGCCTTGCTTCATTGACATCATGCAGAAATAAAACTAAGAATGAATTACGGAGGAAGCATTAGTCCCATGAAGCTGGGCAGTGTGCTCAAATTACATTTGCTAGCCTGCAAATCTGCAAACCCAATTGCTGGTGACCTTGGTCATACCTAGCATTTTCTAACTACTTTATGTTGTGCCAAACAAGTTTTATAACTTGGATTTTCATGAACTAGCTCCTGTCTTGAGGCACTTTGCTTTGGAATGCAGATCTCTGTGACCCCATTACATGTTTTTCTAACCATAAACTATCTGATTTATATTCATTAACCAGTACTAGAAAGCAACACTGGCATATGTTTAGCAAGGAACATGCCTTAGTAGAAAGGTGGACACAATTTCAGTTAATTAAGTTGTTGTAATGGTAGAATAGTACAAATGCCCTGAGGGTTGCTAGTTATTTAACACATTGCGCTACTTAGATATTTATTGGCAAAAAAAAGCAAATTAAAACACTGCAGAATATAACAACTTTAAAAAGTTAAAACAGTTATATAAAAAATGATATAAAATGTCTAAGCATGCGTTGACTACATTTCCAACCAAAATGCATGTGTTTTGCTGATTAAGACTCATGATAGACAAGCTTTGAAACCCAAAAATATGTGGCCTATTGAGGCTCTAATATTGATTATGAACTTGAATATATAACCAACACAGACTGATTTTCACTAAATGTATCATGATATCCAAATGAATACACCTCAACACTTACTTATTGTTCTATTACTGTATGCATCACTGTCCATGTATTCCTGAACTGAAAAATGTTTAAATTAAACAATTGTTAAAAAAAAAAGATCATGATATCGCAAAAACAGTGAGGAAATTAAACATATGCTCTTTAATTTTTTTTACAAACAATATATATAGTAGATAAAATTTGCAAACTAGTGAAATATTAATGGGGGGAAGTATCTCTAGGTGTAATAAAGCAATGTTAGGTAATGGAATAGCTAGAGGGTAACATACTTACAGGAATTTAAATGAAATAGCATAATGGCAATGTGTATATGTTTCCATCATGGAAGCATATAAATACAAAATACAAGTGGGAATACAGTTATGGTTTAGCACAGAAAAACAGAACTTATAATGGCAACACAAAGCATTTTGTTGTTGGTAACACTGTGCTTCCCAAATACCCCTTCAGCTATTCTGATGGAGACTGTGTGAATGGCTAAAGAGAATTGTTGGAAGTTAAAGTGTTACCAGTAATATTGCACTTTCAGTTTGCAATACTTCCCAAGTTGGAAATTTATAAGCCATATTATGTTACTGGTCACTGGAGTGTGCCTTGCTGGCTGTGTGTACTTATCTCTAAACAAACTTTTAATGCCTGATATTCTTAAACACAAAGCTCACTTCTCAAGCCTCAATTCCCATTGCCATTTGTTCCTCTAGGCTCCTATTTTTGAAGGCATGCTTACTCTCTGCTCCAATATCTAACCATTTAGTATCCCAGTATTGGTGCCTTTTACTGGTGTTATAACCCGCCATTACTATTCCTCATTCAAGCTTTAGCTGCTTAGTCTAAAAAGCCATAACTTGCTCATGCTACAGTTACATAGGGCAATTAAACAGGTGGGCAGTCCAATATCATATTTCAAATCTGAATTTTGCCTCTGGAAGGAATAACTTATGGGGGCAAGTAAGTAATTACTGCATGATTTCCCCACATACAGTACACACTACACACAGTAAAGCAAACAATCCTTCTTTATGAAACCATGCTAGGCAACACAGTAGGAATGATGGTTAAACAGGGGTCAATGGAAAGTAAAATAGATATTTTTCCACCTCCCAATATTAATGTTTTTTTTATCGACAAAACAATTTGGACAAATAAAGCCAAACATTTTTTTTTATTGTTGAGTACATCATATATAAATATAAAACAGTATCACAGAATTTGAACAATAGAACAATATGTTGTTTTTGGAGCAATATTTAGAAGCAACCCAGCTACTTTATTAATATAACATACCTTTCTATCTATTATTTGCACAAAACAACAATATAATAAAAGTGCATATGATATATAATTGCACCTTGATAAATCTCTTCACTGCATCAGTATTAGTACCTATTGGAGCAGAGATTTGATCTAGTTAAAGTGTATGTATATGTATGTATTTATGTATTTATTTCTAAATGGAAGGGTAACTTACAGACACAAATTGGGGGGTATTGAGTGCTGTAGGTTACAGTGGGTGGCACTGCCATATAAATGCCAGTTCCCAGTTCAGGTGTTATGCAAGTGCTCCAAGAGGTAGTCTTTGAGTTTAGTTCTGAAGATACTTATAGAGGATTCTTAGAAATGGCATTCCAAATATAAGGAGCAGCGAGAAGAAAAGGTTTGATGTGGGAAACAACAGTAGTAGTGGGGTGTGCAACCAAGTGGTTGCTCTGAGAGGAGTGGAGGATTCAGCCAGGACCATATAGAGAGACAAGAGAAGAGATGTATTGAGGTGTCAAGGAATGCAGGACTTTAAAGGTTAAGGAGGAATTCTTTGTTTTATGGGAAGACATGATAATGACTTCAGCAGGGGAGGGGCCTGTACCCTTTTGGATGAGAGGAGGAGAATTCTGGCAGTGGTATTTATTACAGACTGTAGAGGGGAGAGATTGGAGTTAGAGAGGCCAGTTAGTAGAAGGTTACAGTAATCTAATCAGGATAGGATAAGAGCATGCATGAGCATCGTAGCTGTAGCAGGTGAAAGAAAGGGACTGATTTTGGAAATATTGCATAAGAAAAAATGACAGGTCTTGACAGTGATGTTAATATGATCAGAGAAAGAGAGGGAGGAGTCAAAGATTACCCCCAGACAGCTTGCTGGGTTAACAGGGTTAATGAGCATGCCATCAATAGAGATTGTAAATGGGGGAGAAGAACCAGGCATAGGTGGAAAGATGATTTGTTCAGTTTCTGTTAGGTTGAGTTTGAGGTGATGCTGGTTCATCCAGCTGGAGATTGCTAGGAGGTAAGGAGTAAGTATTTATAAAATCCAGTTGTGATGTATCTGCTGAATTACAGAAGGTCTAACTAATGTTTTTTTTTTGAAAATAGTAGAGTAGAGAGTTGAGTAGAGAATGGATAGATTTCCACAGGTTCTATTTGTAATAGATATAAGTTATTCATGTGTCTCAATGGGTCTCATCTGCATACTTTATTTCCCTGTCACGTTCAAAAAATATTGTTAGCTTATCAATAACATGACACAAAATGTGTCAAGCAAGCTTTTTATTATGTTCCAGTAAAACAAGTTTACTATTACTATGGGCAGTCGTCTGTTGAGTGTTTGCCTTCAGAATTGGATGTTTAATTCTCCCCCTGTCTGGTGAGTTCCAAACCACACTATAAGACTGTAATTGAACCATTATGCACTAAATGAAAAGCAATGGGTTTGGGGCTTGAGGACTTGACAGTGGTTATCTGTTATGAAAAGTGGCAGTTTGAAAAGTCTTTATTCTAAAAATCTTTGTAAAGTGCTGCATAACTTAATGACAAAATATCAAAAATATTAATATTCTGTTTTTGGTTCTGGATCTAAATTTGGTATATAACTAACTGTTTGTTTTTATATTACAGCTTACTAGGGACGTAACTACAGAGGAAGCAGACCCTGTGGCTGCAGGGGGGCCCAATAGTAATAGGAGTCTCATAAGGCCTTAATTCATATACAATTTCAATAAATATTTGTAAAACAGGTCAACCTCTAGACATTTTGGGGGCCTAAAAAATAATTTGCTGTGGGGGCCAGTAATATCTAGTTACGCCACTGCATCTTACATTTGTAAGAACAATTTTTAGTATCATTTTAAAACGAGTTTAAAAACCTTTGGGTGTTCACATGTATGACAACTTTGAAAATCCACTATTATTCGATGAGTAATAGATATGTTATGGCATGCATTTTTTATTATTTTAGAATGGTGTCACAATGGAACTAAATTGACTGGTTGGGCTTTAGCTGTTGGCGATTTTTATAAACTGCAAATTAGCATCTGAAAGGAAAAACCCATGTAAGGAAAGATGGAATGGCTGATATGTGACCTTTGTAAAGAACCTTTTTTAAATGAATGCAAAACATAATATGCTCATACTGTGTTTGGTCTGTGCTTTTTCACCTCTGCATGTATATGCAGTATTTCTTTTGCATACATTTCTGATCTCAGTTAGTTACTTACTCTTACTCCTTACTTCTTTGGTAACGGTCTGTGCTTATTTTTTAGATTTACAAATATAACCCTTTCTATGTCCCATAAACCATGCCATTTTAGTGCCTGACTTTGACCTATCTATTTATCTATTTGTGCCTAATGTTGCTGTATTCTAGTCCTCTTTCTGACGTGCAGTATAACTTTTAGATTTTTTTAATTCTACAAGAATATTCCTTATCTTGTGCTTTTGTCAGGATTTTAATGGGTTACTTTTTATTTCTAAATTACACTTTTTACATTGCAAATAATTCACTCTACCATTTAAATTCTTGAACCAACAAATGTATTTTTTTAGCTGTAATATTAGTGTGGAAGCAGCCATCTCTGTGCATTGGGCCTGATTCTGAGCTTTGAGAAGTGCAGCAGAATAGAATTGCTATGAGATGGCTATTGTTTCTCCCCTTCCCATTGTATTTACCACAACCTTGGTTGTGCTCCCTAGCACATGGTAGACATGAGAATGGCACCCAAGCACAAAAAAGCAAGAGCATCCTTAGCAATGAAAACAAATTGTTTAGCAGAGGTGTCAGATAGCTGCTATCTGGTCATCTATATATTGTTCTGTTGATAGACTGCTGCTGGGCTGCTGGGGAAGGAAGGGAGATGAGTGATATCACTCCAATTTGGAGTGTAGCAGTAAAAAGTGACAGGAGTTTATCAGAGCAGAAGTCACATGATCCGAGGGCACCTGGGAAACTGACAATATGTTTAGTCCCATGCCAAATTTTAAAATTAAATATAACAAAATCTCTTTGGATTTCAGTGCAAAATTGGAGCAGCACTATTAACTAATGCGTTTTGAAAAAAAAACATGCTTTCCAGCAACAGTATCCCTTTAATCCTGAGTCTGCTGAGTGCAAAGTACAGCAATATTAAATTCAGAGGGAAAAGATACAGCTGGGAAGATAAGTTCATAAGTTCAATACTTATCCCTTTACTACACATAACGAAGGGGCAGATTTATTAAGGTTCGAATGGTAAATTCGAATTTACATTTTTAATTTTTTTTAACAAAATTCGCAAATTCACAAATTAAAAGCACCAACTAAAATTTGAATTCAAATGTGCGATATATCACACCTCGACCCTGAAAACAGTTCTAATTCGAATATTCGCCACCTAAAACCTGCCGAGTTCATGTAGAAGGCAATGGCAAAGATTCCTTGAACTAATTGTAGTGATGAACCAAATTATTGGAAAGTTTTGCTGTGAAAATGATGGCCCATAGACTCCGATGGGAGAAAAAAATGTTACGCGTCAAAAAAATTCACTCGCATTTTTGGGTTGTTTTGGGTTGTTCCCATTCGATCGAATATTAGACGTTCAAGTTTTTTTATAAATAATCTCCCATTTGAGTTGTGAGTACATTCAAATTTATTAGTCAAAAAAATTCTCATAACTTTGAAATTCAATAAATCTGCCCCTTAATTTATGGACTTATTTGTTTTGAGTTTTTTGTATTTGTTGATTACTTGGGTTGCTATTGACATCTGTTGTAAATTTCATGTCAATAGCCCCATTAGAAATATATTTACTGAGAAAAAACATTGATGTGTTCTTCCCTGCTGTATACTAAAGGTGAAATGTGAATAAAGGATAATAATTCTGACAATAATAAGCAAATGCTCTGTGTCATTTCTTCCAAAAGCAGAGATAAAGAAATAACAATTCTGATGGTTGATTCTGCTTGGATAGATGCTTTCAAGAGTCAATAAAACATACTACATATTCCATGACAATTTGCCAATTATTTATCAACTGCCAAAAGTCAGGTTCCTCCCTTACTAATTCTCACAATGCTTCTGGCTGGGTCAATTCCTTTTCCTGTGAGACAAAGTAAATAGTGGTGAGCTGATCTGTCCCATTTTGCCAAAAAATTTGTAAAACTGTGAAAAATTTGCAAAACGCATTGAAGTCAATGGGCATCAAAAATTTTACTTGCAACAATTTCTTCTCACTTCATATGCATTTAAGTCAATGTGCGTTTTTCTTGTGGCAACTTTTTTGTCTTGGCAAATTTTTTGTCCAAACGTATTAAAGTTAATGGGCATTTTTTCTTATCAAAGATAAGAAATCCTTTTCGGATTATTGCACAAACCCCAGGGCAGATCAGGATATCTTCAAAATGTCAATGGGATGGGGGCATGGCTAGCATGGGCATGTAAGCACATATGTCTTTTTGCAGCTCTTGCTCCGGTGCTGAAAAGAAGACAATTGCATTTCGCAAATTTTTCACTGTTTCACAAAGTTTTGCTAATTTTTCAGCAAAGCTAAACAGGACAGATTCACATATCTCTATATATAAGTTACAAATGTAATGTTTGTTATACTCTTGTTAAAACTTTCTGTCCCAGCTCTAAACTTTTCTTCCTATATATAACCGGGAGACTGCCATGCCAAATTGTTTTAAAATTGCTGCCAAGGGGTCAGCCAAATGTACACACTATAGTAAAACCAGACCTCATTTAGGGTCCAAGAAACGCATTTCCGTACCAAAGATCAAATGTCACTAGGAAACAAACACTATAAAATGATAGCTGCCACAACATCAAAAACAAAAAGAGGAGTAGCTATAATAGCTAGATGCCTGTCCACCATTAAAAATCACAGGGGCCTCGTACAACAACATTTTCTGAGCCCCCTGGGCCCCTGCCTACCCCAGCCCCCACGCCCCACACTACATCCCACCCACACCTCAGTTAAAAACCACTCAGACATCAGCACTAAAAATGGTAAAAAAAAACCCCACACACACACGTTATTAAAAGCCATTGTTGGGGCACCCTTATAAGTTAAGAATTTTAAAAAAAACAAAAAAAAACATTGGAGATCAGGGCTACCCTACAAGTTAAAAAAAAATAATTGGTGACCAGAGCCCCTGTATAAGTAAAAAAACATATAAATATATAAAAGTTTTTTAAAAAATAAAAAAAAATACATTGGCATATGGGGCTGCATAAAAGTTTTGAAAAAATCATTGGTGGTCAGGGCCCCTCATAAGTGAAAAAAAATTTTGGTGCCAGGGCCCCCCATAAAAGCTTTTTAAAAAACATTGGTGTCAGGGCCCCTTTTAAAAGTTGTAAAGAAACATTGGGGCCCCGGAGAATATTTTTTAAAAATATATATCGTGGCTTCAGGACTTCAACTTCGGGTCTATTTGTGGCTTCAGGACTTCCACTGGTTTTGGATCTTTTCATGGCTTCGGGACTTAGATTTCAGCTACTTTCGTGGCTCCGGGTCTTTTCACGGCTTTGGGACTACAACTTTTGCTCCTTTTGTGGCTTTGGTCTTTTTAGCGGCTTTGTGACTTTGGCTCTTCTTGACTTCGGCTTTTTGGCTCTTCGGACTTCGACAGTTCGGGACTTCTGCAGCTTAGGCACTGTTAAGGGGGGCCCGGCTATTTTAAAATAGGCCTGGGCACAGTACAATAGTACCCCCTGTGCCTCCTGATGGTGGCCCTGTGGCTAGACGATCTCTAAATATCTTTAGTGTACAAGATTTGGCTGATCCCAATGGTAAATGCTTAATTGTCATTTGTAATGTGAATCAACAACAATACACCTTGGGAAATCATTATTCTCCCAACTCAAACCAGACACACTTTCTGAAACAAGTCTTAGAACAGCTAAACATCCTAAACAATGCATTGTTATAATAGGTGGAGACTTCCACAATGTATTAGATCCAGATAGATCCACATAGATCGAGAACACCAAAAGCAGCTGCACTTATCACACAGTGCCGCAAAACAGTAATAAAAAAGTCTCAAAACTTTTCCAAACTCTTGCCCAACACAATTTATATGATGTATGGAGAGTACTAAACTCTACAGTGAAGGACTTCTCATATTAGTAATTTCATCACAAATCATGCACTAGAATAGACCTATTTCTGACATATCCACAAACCTTGTAACTTATCTCACAAAGTGCAATCACAAACACGACATGGACAGATCACTCAACAGTTGCATTGACCCTCCAAGAAAAATATTAGTTCACATCAAGACCTCCATGGAGAGTGAATAACTCACTTTTATCAGATCTAAACATATACAATCAAACAGCAAAAAACATCACATACTTCTTCTCTCTCTTCTCTCTCAATTATAGCACAAATATACCAGACCTTAATTAGCATAGCCACTCAAAGCCAAACTAGTCGGAGTTAGACAAAACAATTATTAATACAAATAAACAAATTGGAACAAAAAAAATATATTACACCCTCCCCCAGTGTACTACAACAGTTAAATAAATATACCCAGTCCCCTTAGCTGAAAACTAATAAATCATCCCCACAGTTTCTATTATAGTGCAGAAAATATATATTTGTATGAACACAATGCACACATATATCTAGAAGCATTGACGCTTTGTGCAAATGTCTGGTTTTAGTTCCTGACAAATACCTTGTTTTTATCAACCCTATCACAGCTCAAAAAATTGGTTAATATTACTCACAATTAACAAATGCCTGCCTCTGTAACCAAACAGCAGAATTTTTCAAAAAATACAGAAGCCCATCTTATCGTAATAATATTAATTCCTAAACTGATATACTGTATGTGCTATTAAAGTTCCAAGCTGTCATACATATTCTTCTTTAAAGGTTCAGGATAATGATAGCTTATAACTGGTGTGATTACATTAAAATGACCCAAGAAGTAAGGAGTCTTCATCTTTGTAGTTACGTATCCTTGCTATCTGGCTGCACAATTAATTATCCCTGGGAACCTTTGAACTTTGATAGGTACCTGGCAAAACACAGCCAAGATTGTCAAAGAATAATAGAGTTATATTATAAGCAAATAATGATATAGTAAGTAATGATAAGTAAGATTACAAAAGTAATTGTAATAAATAAATACATTTTACTCCAAATTCCGCGGAGCAGTGCCATGCCAACCAGGCGCCCTTGGCAACCTGGCTGGCTACGTCGATCCCACCCTCTGGTGAGCGTATGCACAAACAGGTGCTCTTGCATGTGCTTTGCCTATGGGGACCAGGACACAGTCGGGTAGTTAGGAGACATGGACTTGGACTAGGGGTAGGTAACAGCGTAGGTCCTTGATTCGCACCTTCTCAACTTTGCGCCCTAGGCACATGCCTCTTCTGCCTACCCCTTGTTCCAGCCCTGCCATTGAATTCTATATAAAATCTAAACAAAATCTGATCTCCAAGTTAGAAGTACTACAAATGAAAATTAAATTGCCACATTAGCTGCTTGGCATTGCTGAACTATAGACATGATGATCAAACTGTTTCTGGACAGTTTAAATGATGTGTATATGTTAATATATTGCAGAAACTCCTTGATGCAGATTTCTAGAGTTTGCTCTTTTGCCCCAAACTTTCAGGCAATATTGTGGATATGTACTTGAAGTGTGCTTCCCTTGGCTAGAAAATGAATTTACAGCAAATTGAATGACATCATGAATTGGAAAGTATCATATTGATAATGAATGTGAAACATACAGTATATGCTACAAGAAATGTATTGCCTGTAAACATTTTGTATCTAAGCAGTTATATGTACATTACCTCCATATACCTAGTATTTCATAGACATTATGTACCTACTAACTAATGTTCGACAGTCTAATTTCACTAAGTGCGCACAATGTAAAAAAAATAATAAGCAACTATAACAATATCATGTCAAATAGTTTGAGTAGAGCATGAGTTACATTAGACCCCCTTTCAGCAGGATGGGCCTTTGCTATGTGGAAGGGACAAAGTGAGGATGTTGTTGATCTACACCTCTCCATTGCCAAAATATAATAGAATAGAGAACACTAAGGGGCCAATTCATTAACTTCGAGTGAAGGAATAGAAGAAAAAAAACGTCGAATTTCGAAGTGTTTTTTTGGCTACATCGACCATCGAATGGGCTACTTCGACCTTCGACTACGAATCGAAGGATTCGAAATAAAAATCGTTCGACTATTCGACCATTCGATAGTCGAAGTACTGTCTCTTTAAGAAAAAACTTCGACCCCCTAAAAGCTACTGAACCCAATGTTAGCCTATGGGGAAGGTCCCCATAGGCTTGCCTAACTTTTTTTGGTCAAAGGATAATCCTTCGATCTTTGGATTAAAATCGTTCGATTCGAAGGGTTTAATCGTTCGATCGAACGATTATTCCTTCGATCGTTCGAACGAAGTATTTGCGCAAAATTTTCATTTCCAGTCGAATATCGAGGGTTAATTAACCCTCAATATTCGACCCTTGATGAATTTGCCCCTAGGGGTTCTTTCTTGAACAGAGCAAAGGCTTTATTCCATATACAGTGCCCCCGGGGTTGCATACTCCAAAGCTCTGAGGCTGAAAATTGCTAGATACAATCACTGGTGTAAGTGAGTGACTTAGTTAATAACAGCAAACAAGGCACCACTATAGGAATATTTTAGGGAGTTGAAAGGTTCTACCTCATGTGGGTTGCACCCCCTACAAAAGACCTGGAAATAGGTATTCAATATAGCCTGATTCCTTTGTCAGTACTTCTATCCCTTCACTTAGGCAAGCAGAGCCTAGGAGAGAGATACTTTCTTATGTTCTCCTGGTTGGAGCACAAAGCTGATCTTACTAACTAAAGCTCAGTGACTGACTCTCCTAGATGCTATAACAGTTGCTATCCTGTACACTAGCTAGACCTCATTCACGGGGTCCCTCTAGGGCAGAAACTTTACTGAACCTTGTTGATACCAGGCTCATCCACTCCATTCAACATATGAAGGCCAAAACACAATATTAAAGTGTGGCAGGAAATCAACCTAAGGGCCAGTGATAGAAATATGTAAATTAATATAACAGGATACATGGGCCTTTGTTCAGCAACTAGGAAACGGAAGCATTGTAGGGAATTAAAGCCATAGGAGCTATTAACCCTATGGGTCACTACACACATTAGTATTTGGTACAGCTTCTTATTTTATTACTTCTATTCAAATAAACATAATTAACAGCATTGAACATATAGGAAAATATTGATGGGTACGGCTTTTTGAAACTGAACCAAAAAAAAAAAAAGCAGTAGTCTTTTGTTTTCAGAAAGTTGTATCCATAAAAAAACAAACAGGTTTTGCTTGTTTTTTTCATAATTACAAATTATATATTTTAGTACTACTTGATATTTTGCAACATTTCTGTCCAGTTACTGATATTGCACTACTTTGCATTCCGTGTCACCAATAATCTGTTGCTAGCACATCTGGGACAATCTAGGACTGAAATAATGTAATCAGTGACTGTGCCCTGATACTTTTTCCTACTCTCTCTGATTACGTAAGAGCTCTTCAGATAATGTACTAAAATGCTTGCTTAGATGTCTACATTAGCAGCTACTTTTAAAGTGCCTGGTATAAAATGATATGCAGTTATATTAAATATTGTGACAATGTTTCAAAATTCATTTCACAGTATTGCACTCCTGATTTTTTTTTAATGGATAACTAAAGCAGAGCAGAAGCTTTTAGTTACTTTGCGAAAAAAGTTAAGATTTCCACAATAGGTCTGAAAGGTCTAAAAAATCTAATATCAAATATCACTGATGGACTTTTATTGATTTTTGAATAAGGATATTTATATTTGCCTTGGGTTTGGTTGTTTAGTGATAAATGTTGGCTGAGCAGTTAATTAATGAAGAAGGAAGAATGAAGAAATGAATGGCAATGTTAGTAATTAGTGGGGAGTGGTATAAGTTATAAACAATAAAAAAAAATGGCAAAATTAAAAATGAGCATGATTACAGAACCTTATGACAACCATCCAGTCGGCACAACAGTGCACCGCTGCTGTTCAAAATTATGATACAGGTATAGGATCTGGTATCTATAATGTTTGGGACGTGGTGTTTTCCAGATATGGGATCCTTCTGTAATTTGGATCTCTATACATTGCTAAATATTCATTAAACATTAAGGGGCCTATTTATTCAACCTTAAATTCTTCAGGTCGAGATTGTTTATGCTCTGAAGCTGCTAAAAATTTGAATCCGAAAATACTCCAGCTAAAATCTGTTGAAATCATGTAGAAGTCAATAGCAGACGGTACCTTTAACATTGGAACATGTTTTTTACCTTCAGGATTCTTAACGGTTTCAGGCTGTTTGCGCTGGTTTTCCTCCACCCCAGTAATAATATAGAGTGATATTCTGAGATGATTACAATTGGTTTTCATATTTTATGATTCATGTTTTTTGGGTTTCAGCAGCTGTCCAGTTTGCAGTTTCAGCAATCTGGTCGCTAAGGTCCAAATTACCCTAGCAAACATGCAATTATATGAATAAGGGACTGAAATATGAATAGGAGAGGTCTGAATAGAAAGATGAATAATAAAAAGTAGCAATAACAATACATTTTAAGCCTTATAAAGCATTTGTGTTTTAGACAACTAGCAGTTAAGAAGGTTATACAGCATATATCAGTATATATAGACTTAAAAGGTTGAACTTGATGGATGTGTCTTTTTTCAACCTAACATACTATATTACTATGTTACAATGAGGTTGGTGACCCCCATTTGAAAGCTGGAAAGAGTCCGAAGATGAAGGCAAATAATTCAACCAAAATCTATAAAAATGAAAGCCAATTGTCTTATAATCAGCCAATCTTTAACATACTAAAAGTCTTGAAGGTGAGCCACACCTTTAAATACAAGGTGTAATAAGTATTACAGATTAAGTACACAAGGTGTATTACAGAGAAAAACTAAATAATTTTTAAAATTTTGAATTATTTCATTGAAATAATCCCATACCTGTATTATTAATGTAAAACTGCTAATGTGATAATTATAGAAAATATTCAATAAATGTCAATTGCAAAATTGCTGAGAAGCTATAAATACCTTTGTACATTTTTATGTACTGTACATTCTAAGACTGAAATGATAAGGACAATACTTAAAGGGATACTGTCATGGGAAAAAATCTTTTTGAGAAGGAATGTATTGAGATTATTTTTTTAATTGGACTTTTTCATCTACGAAAAAATTGTGTTTTCCCTGTTAAAAGTCTGACCTTTTAGTAAATAACCCTTGCACAATTGTCGAATTTTTAGAGCTTTTAAGAAATATAGAAAAACAGCAAATTTTTAGACTTTTGTGAAAAACATAGAAATTTTATTCTTAGTATATCGACCCCTACATACAGTATTGTATCTTATGCCAGATTTTCATTGACTAGGAGAAAATAGGGAATGTAGGTCTTCAATCCAACAGGTTTTTTATTTTGTTAGGCACTGTAAACTTAAAAAAGTAAAAGCAAATCTATCTAACCTAAACCTATCCTCCCCATATTCACATTGATGAAGCAGGATATATTATACTTATTCAGTGTATACAAAAAAGTTATTTAAACGACCTAAAACTTTACTAGTTCTCCTTCTAATGCATTTCTGACTCATGCTGGAATCATCCGCTTAAAACAGATAAAATATATATATATATAATATATTTTTTTTCACAAATCTCAAAAATTGGTGGTTTTCTGTATTTCTTTAAAACTGTTACAATTTATTAAGTGGAAACCCCTCCCCCCAAAAAAACTCTAATACAAAACTGATGCCAGAATGCCACACACTCTACATTCTACACTGTAGTTCTTGCTAGTGATGGGTGAATTTCTCCTGTTTTGATTTCCGATTTTTTTTTTGCATATTTCCCGAGAAATTCGCAAAACGGCAAAAAGTAAAAAATATTTAATTGGGGGTGCCAAAAGTTAGGCACCACCAATTGATCATACAGTATATACTTACCTCACACCCCAGGCCTGTGCTCCTATTAAAAGAAAACTGCACCTGTCCGGGGTTCTTCCAGCGAGCACCACCGAGCATTCGGCTTCCTTTTTCTTCCTTCTTCAAATTTCCAGGGACATGCACAGTAGAACAAAATAGCTGACTTCTTCGCTAAAGTCTACTACTGTGCATGCGCACCCATGCAAAAAAAGAAGAAGGATGCCGATTGTTCCGTGGTGCTCAATGGAATAACCTCGGGCCGGTGCAGTTTTCTGCCAATATGAGCACTTGCCAGGGGTCTAAGGTAAGTAGTGTATATACAATCACTTGGGGCTGCCTAACTTTTGGCACCCCCAAGTAAATAGCACCTTCCCTTCTCCTTTAAAGTATGTGGTAAGATCTCACTTATTTATCAGCAGCGGGCAAATGTGCACCTAAGCAGTAACCTTTGGTTACCAATCTTTTTTTTTTTGCTTTTATTTTTATGCTAACCACTGATCAGCTGCAGTTATGCCCATTGCTGATAAATGAATCCTACTTTAATTGCAATATTGAAAAACAATATATTGTTTTAAAGTGTTCACAAAAGTGTAAACATATTAAAGGAATTAATCACAAACATTCAGTGGAATTATTTGACACACTAATATTGGTTTTCTGTACAAGTTTGCAAAACTGCAAGCTCAATCATAAAATGATTCTGCTGATGTGTAGGGTGTGAGGTTTAGAGATGATCCGTAACTTGTAAAAGAAGAGACATGATCAAACATATTCTCAGCTTTTGAGACTTTAATCCATAACATGATAATACCTCATATCACTGTAACCCTATTGTGACACCTCGTGTATAATAGAATGTACACTTAAAAGGAAAGGTAAAATACAAATAAAGGTCTATGTATTGCCCCTTAAATCAAGAGCTACAGTTATGCTGTCTCTATATGAGTTTCCCAAATATTGAAAAGTGCATGAAATATAGCAAACCTCCCTCTCTCGATTGCAAACATGCACATGCGCAGATTAAATCTGCCAAGTCCTGCACATAAGCAAACAATCGCCTAGTTTCCTTCAGGCCATCGATGAAGTTCCAGTCACGTGGTTAAAGGAAACGTCATCTCTGACCTCTCCTTCTCCTCCCCTTCATTGTGAAGTGCATTCAATTTGGCACATGTGCATTTTTGAACCAGGAGACAGAGGAAGTAATGTACTCTTCATCAAGATGGCGTCTGCAAAGTTCGCAGCTGTGATTTATTTAATGGTGCCTGTACAGCTAAATGATTGTGATTTGGTGAATTACAGTATGGCAACCTACATTTAGGAATATAATTTAAAAAATACTCCTTTAATAAAAATAATGTTTCTTACCAATAAAGGGCCTGAATCACCTTTGCTATATGAAAGACACTAGGAATTTCTCTGAAACAGAGCCTTCACCTATAGGTGGCTCTGCTAGGAATTAGGATAAAACATAAAAGTGCAGCAACCAGGTAGAACTTTATAGAACTCGGCCTGGTGTGTCAGGTAAGTATATACAATCACTTGGGACTGACTAACTTTTGGCACCCCCAAGTAAATAGCACCTTTCCTTCTCCATTAAAGTGAATGGTAAGACCTCACGCGCTATATAAATAAATGTTAATAATAATAACTTAAAGGAAAAGGCAAAAATGCAATAACATATCAATATCAACCCTGCCCTGGGGTACCCATGTGATCTTCCCAACTCCTGGCACAGTCTCTACCCAGGACACAGTCTCACACTGCACTCCTTGTGGATAACCCCAGTCACAGTCCCAAGAGCTCTTTGCCCCAGGTAGAACTACCTGCCCCAAATACCTTTCCTTTGGATAGAGGCAGTAGCTCCCATGTAGCAGGAACACGATCAGCACCTGTTCTCACACAGGGGACACATGCTGAAGCCATTCCAATACCCTTCTATTTTATCGACATTAAATATTTGGATCAGTGCATAATTGCCAGGACCGTTCCTGCCATGAGGCAAGGTGAGAAGCAGCCTCCAGTAACTTTTAAGAGCCAAATTTCCATTTTTTAACACAGAAATTCGGCTCTGCTAGTGCAGCGAGGGCAATAGCGCTCACTATATTAGCAATGTGCCCCCCCCTGCACCCTCTCCAACACAAAAAGTTGAAAGCAGGAGGGGGGGGGCGGCATGGGGGCTGCTGCTCAGGCAGCATTGGCCCCTGAGACATTGTTGATAATTGTAGTATATTTTTAATAGAATCAGCTCTCCTATGATGAAGTGGTGGTAGGAGATATCCCTATATGTGGTCTACTTATCTTGGAACATACCATAATTCTTTCCATTTCCTTTTACCAGGGATGGAATAAATCTTTTATAGGCCCCAGACTCTGCTCTTTTTCCTCCCATGTATTTTTCTTTTTCTCCCCATGCCCTACCCTTGCTTCACCCATGTCTTGTCCGACCCCATCCCTCCCACACCCCACCCCTGCCAATGTCCCATTCATACCCAATGACACTGGGCCCCCTGGTGATTATGGGCCTTAAGCAACCTCCTGGATAGGAGCTATGGGGAGTTATCACTGCCCTTTACAGCCACTATATTTATTTCCAAAAAAGGAAAAGGTCTTGTGATTTTGGTACATTTATTAATTAAAAATATGTTACATATATGAATTTTACAACAGAGTACAGTATGCTCAAAGTAACACTGGATATAGTCTCTCCATGAATATTTATGTTATATATATATATATATATATATATATATATATATATATATATATATATATATATATATATATATATATATATATATCTATATCTATATCTATATCATCTATCTATCTATCTATCTATCTATCTATCTATCTATCTATCTATCTATCTATATATATATATATATATATATATATATATTAAAACAACAATATGAAAAAAAAAACAAATCTACCTGTGGGTTTTAATAAAAATACAATACTATTAAGAGAATTGTAAATAATCCTTTTGGTTATCCTTAAGAGTAGTTATGATGCAAAGAAATTAAGAATAGCTTTCTGGTGGCCATTGTATGCACTTGCAGAAATATTATCAATGTTCCATGTGTAGAAGTGTCACTTAACTGAAAATTTTAAGCTGGGAAAAAATAATTTAGATCCTTCAAATGACTTTTGCATACAGAGTTAAATAATTCTGAATTGATGTGGTTCTATACAATAAATCCACACCATCACGTCATATAAGGAGAGCAAAGTTTTATCATGCAAGACACTGTAATAATTATTCTGGCCTCTGATAAACATTGGGCACTCTGCCAGATACTTTATAGCAACAGGCAAGGACATTAGGATAACAAATGTGCCAATGTGAAACTGCTGTTTTGCTCATGTCAGCAGATTTAATGTCAGAGCAAAGGCACCCCTATCTACTAAAGGAACATTCAGCATTACATTCTCATTTTATTTCAAAGACCCTGTACATTCACAGTTTGCTTTTGGGCCAAACCTTGAAATTACAGGTTACCATGTATTTTTAAAGCACTAAAGCTGTAAAAAAAAAAAAATGTGCAAAGCTTGCTACAGGTCTAATCACTTATTACAACAATCAGTAGGTATTTACTAGTGACTTGTTTAAAAGCAAATATTGTTGGTGGCTTTGGGTTATTGCACCTACCTGTTATTACATACAGGGCTATAGGCGATATGTAATACAAGATGTAAACAAAATAATTTACAAATCTAAGACTGAAAATTGCATTTCACAATGCAGTAATATTTATTAGGCGGTTTATTTCACTGCAACTATGCGTTGCTCATTTTTAAAAGAGAAGGAAAGGCTGTACTTACTTGGTGGTACTAAAAGTTAGACACCCCCCAACTGATTGTATATACTTACCTGAAACCCTGTGCCGATGCCCCTATCAGCAGAAAACTGCACCGGTCCAGGGATTCTTCCAGCGAGCCCCACAGAGATATTGTCTTCCTCCTTCTTCTTTCTTTGTACTCATATTGCTCGTTTTTATTTTTCATCTTTCTATACAAACCCTCTCTTATTCATATTCCAGTCTCTTATTAAAATCAACGCATGGTTGCTAGGGTAATTTGGGCCCTAGCAAATAGATTGTTGAAAAATAAAAAGCTATATAACATAAAAACCACAATAATAAAAAATTAAAATAACCAATTGCAAGTTGTCTCAGAATATCACTTTCTACATACTAAAAGTTAACTCAGTGCCCCTTTAAGATTAGTTGAATGCTGTATAACTTTTCGTTGCTTGATGATTCAGTTGTTACATGTTTGAAACCATATATATAACTATGCTCAAAGAAAAAATTATTCACACAAATAAAAACTGTTCACATTTCACATTTTTTTCTTCTGTTTATTACATGACATAAATTATATATGCCATCATCCTACACTCATTCACCTAATTGACCAAATAAAAAACTGTGTGACGATATAATCAACTGGAAATTATAATGGCCACAGAGCAAATAGCAACACTATTTGATGAACATAAGAAATACATAAAAATAATGAAAGTACGAAAAACACGTTGCTGTACACTGTCCCCCTGACAGTCTGACCTTCCACAACCACAGTGCAATGCAATAACCTCAAGCCACCAATACCCTACCTCAGAGGATGCCGGCCTCCAGTCTGGGCCCTCTATTGCCCCTGTGCCAATCAACCATCTTCAGGGCCCACCAACACTTTATAGTGCACATTTTTCACCACTCTAGCCACAACAATGATCACCCACCTTTAGGGGTTAAACCATCCTACTTGACCTAATCTGGCCAGGGTCTGACTGGGAAAAAACCCAGTGGGCCCCACTGGCTAAGACCCACTACCTACCCTTGCTGTCCCCAGCATCCCTCTCCAGCCAAGGTTGCAGCAAAAGAAATATAACCCAAAATTTTAATTGTTCTAATACATTGTTAATTTTTTTTTAAATATTTTACAATTATGCTGGAAGGTGTACTCACAATAATGTTGGAAGGGATGAGCCTGTTTCACAATTGAGATGGGGAGTTGCTTCTTTTTCCAATGCAAAAAATTCCCTGGCAGTTCTGTAGTTGGCCAGGGTGTCAGTTTTCCCTTGTCACCACGTGCTTTTTAAACTCAACTTGCTGAAGGGGCTGATTGGTGCCAGAAGATTACTCAATAGGAGAAGTTAGTGAGAGGAAAGAACTCATATCGTTCTCTTTAGGAGTGAGCGCTAGGATCAAGGTAGTTAGTAAAGTAGCCAGAGCTCCAACCTGGATACCAGGAGGGTTAGTACCCCTCTGTGTCACCTGCCAGCAAGAATTCAAGTGGTTAGACTCAGAAATAGGATATCTCTCATGCAATACACTACTGTGAACATCTGTTTAGCACTATTTATTGCAAGAACCACTGGTGCCTAAAATATTGAGAGGACTATGTGTGTAAAGTCAGTGTGGTTACATGTCCTTCACAAATAAAGCAAGGGCCCATCTGAGAGATAGAGTCCTATGTAATACAAAATGCAAAAAGGAAAGGTTGTCGGAGCACTCCATGGCTAAATACTAAAATACAATGCAAGTGCTACTGATCTGGAGAAATTGACTACAGACATAGAGAAAAAGAAGAGAGATCAGTGTCAAACTGGGATGCCAGGGCCCCACCAGAAATCCTTAGACCATGGGTATACTTTCCAAACTATTATTCCTCCTCTACTCCTCCTCTTTATTATCCAAGTCTTTTATATCTACTTACTATACTCTTGTTCCATTATTAAGCCTCTTTTTTCCAAAAAAGAAAAAGGGAATGATTATGATATACTGTATGCCAAATGGTTAGAAGCAAGAGGGCCCACCAGGAGTTTTCCTGGTATCCCGGTGGGCCAGTCCTTGGTCCCCTGTCACATAAGTAATCTATGCAGATGCATGTTTTTACAAAGACAGGGTTTTTTAGTTACAAAATTATGATCATAAAATTGATAAGCCACCATACCACGTCAAGGAAAAACCCATATGGCGGTCCCTAACTTTTTACCTCTGGTCAGAATACTCAAAAGCTAATGCCTCCCAGCATAAAAGCATTACCTGAAATAAAGATCTCCCAACCTGGGCATTAGCTTCTATCATAGGGCTTAGTTCTCCATCTGGCAATACTTAAGCTCCGATGTGATCTTCTTTAGGGGCTGATGTAACAGTGTAGAAAAACTTTTTCTGCTAAGACATTCTTAAGACAGTTTCCTGCTTTATATTATATTACCCCTGTTTTACTGTTAAATACAATGTACCCTAATCTTATTGCCATTGTTGTCCGGGCCGATCCTGCGCATTTTGCCGCCTGAGGCGGGTTTCGTTTTGCCGCCCCCCCCCCTTCCCCACAGTACTCACTTTTCCAGACCAGCAGGCCCGGAACTAGGGGTAGGCAGAAGAGGCACCTGCCTAGGGTGCAATGAAAGGGGGGCGCTGGGCAGGTACCTGACTTTTGCCTACCCTTAGTCCATGTTCGCTGCTCCTCCCACTCCTCCAGCGCTCCTCCCCGCCTCTCTCCCCTCAAGCGCTTTACCCAGTCTCCCCAGTCACTTTCCCCGCCTCTCTCCCCAGTCACTTTCCCCACCTCCCTCCCCTCCGTCACTTTCCCCACCTCTCACCACTCCCTTTGGTCACTTTGCCCTGCCTCCCTGCCTCCATCCACTCCAGCGCTGTAACACTCTCCCCTCCGGCGTTGTGCGCACACAATGTGTTCAGGAGCGCGCACGTCCGCGCGAGCGATCGCGGAGGGGAGCACGGAGGAGAGCGTGGAGGGGAGCATGGAGAGGAGCGCAGTGGCCACCTGGGTCGCCTAGGGCGCCCGGTCGGCTTGGCCCACCACTGTAGACCGGGACGGGGTAGGGGGGGTCCAAGTCGCAGTTGCGCGCTCTGCACTAGAAGAGCCGAATTTCCGGGTTGAAAACCGGAAATTCGGCTCTTAGTTACCAGGAGCGGCATTTTTGCGGCCCTTGGTAAACAGGGGGGCGCTGCCGCCTGAGACGAGTGCCTCACCTCATTGGCGGAGCGCCCCTGATTGTAGTCGATTTTTCTATTAGGCATCACCAATCACTAAAAACAAGCAAATCTCCATCTCACACTAATGGCAGAGGATTCTGACTTTTTATTTATTTCTTCTCTGGGCATTCTTTCTTTTAGTCCCTGCACTTTAATGCTACAGCTATGGTAAGTAGGACACTTCCTTAATCCAAAAAGTTAAATCAAATCATTTCAAAATCACTTCAAGCTTTTGTTAAGCATGAAAGTAGTATATCTTAAACCGAGTTAAACCACAGATTATACAATTTACTCAAACTAGTCATCCAAAGGGCCTTGAAAAAATAAATGAATTCATTAGTAAGCTTTGCCAGCTCAGTTAGCTATAGCAAGGATTAGCATTTCGTTTTTATTCGTCTACTGTAGTCATACGATTTCTTAGTATGGGTTACTTTTTGTGTTAGGAACATTGCAGAACATGCTATTTCTAACAAGGGATATTCATGGTTAGTTTTATATCTGTCCTTAAATATTGGATTTCTTATTAGAAATTGCCTTATTTGACAATAAAATGAAACAAAAAAAATACCTGTGGATGAATTGCACACCACAGTAGATGCCATGATTTCTTAGGTGCCATGATTTCTTAAGTGTATTGATTCTTATATAATTCATTGTACTAGCAGTTCTGTAGACAAAGCGTACCATTTCATAAGCAGTCATAGCTCTCTATTCCAGATACACAAGAGATCATCAGTCATGCATACTCTGAAATGATGTATTGACATAGTGACATTTCCATTGCATTCGGTATAACCACAGCAAATGATTTCTGGTTTCTTCTTGAATAGCCTTGTGCTGTTCTTCAAGCAGGTAATGTTAAGCCTAACAATAAAGTGAGAAATCACTTAATGAACCTGTTGCCATTTATAAGGGGACTGAAACAGACAATCTTTCATATTGTGATGTTATGTTTTGGCATAAACAGAAAAACTGCAGTGAAAATACTCATTCATGTTTAGCTTTGCCTGAATATTTTTAAAGTAAATGGTTGGTCTCATTCAGCCTACTATAGCTTTTTTCTTCCATGATTTAAAGAAAACTACCTTTTGTATTTTCATATGAACCTTTGTTTAATTATTTTTGCAGATTATTTTAACCTGCACAAAATGCAAATCTAGTGCTTGAGAACCTAAAAACACATATACCGCTAACACATTATTAGGATAACAATATAGCAGGAAAAGGTATACTTTATACATATTAAAAGTTTGATCTGCAAGTGTAAGCAAATTAGCCAGACAGATTTTTAACATGTGGAGGCTTATCTATCAACATTGTCATTTTAAAACCACAACTAAACTTCCTTTCTCTAAAACCACGTATGTCGTGGAATTTATTAAAAAATCTGAATATAAAAAGTGTAAAGGGAAAAAAAGCATTGAATGATGTGCTAAAATATCTGTATGCCTCAAATCCAAGAAAAAATAAATCCAAAAAACGCGAAAAATCCGAATTGATCAAAAGCGGTCTAATGGCAGCTCCCATTGACTTCTATAGGACCTCGACAACTTTTACTTGGCAAAGGTTTGCATTAGAGTTTTTTTGGTATTTACACTTAATAGATCTCAAATTTTTAGAGCTTTTAAGAAATATAGGAAAACCACACATTTTTCAAGATTCTTGTAAAAAAAAATGCAATAGGATTGTTATTAAATGGGTCCCATAGTATATGCATGTGGGGGTAACATTTGCCAAATACAAAAATATACCTAGTACATAGCATGAATGTCTCTCAGGGAACATACGTATTTGTGATCATGTACACAGATAAAATTTGGCTTGAGAATAAAAGGATATCATTATATTACAAACTCCATTCTGTAAATTTGAACAAGCAACCTGTCTAATAAACACAGTTACAGTATGTGTAAAGTTACTTACAGTATGGATTATGTAAAACTTTGACAAGCTAGATTTTAATGACAAAATAGATGCTTGTGACAGAAAACAAGATTTTATAGCACAGGATTCATTCTATTAACAAAATAAAAACTTTGTTTCACAAAACTGATACAATACCAATTCTGTGAAACAAATCAGCCACCTGACTGTATGGGATGCTGTTTGTCCCAAATCATTTCTGCATACAAAAATATTCCTACTATATATATCCATATCCATATAAAAATAGATAAAAAAGAAAATACATTTCTATTGAAAAATGAGAACAAAATCTGGTTTGTGCACAAAAGGATGTCATTATATTACAAACTCCATTCTGTACATTTTAATAAGCAATCTGTCTCACAAATGTATAATATCCAAGTAACAGACGTAGTAAAGTAACTTATAGAATGAATTATGTAAAAAAAAAACTTGACCAGAATATATAATTGTGTAACTAACTAGTGCAGTGATCCCCAACCAGTAGCTCTTGAGCAACATGTTGCTCTCCAACCCCTTGGATGTTGCTCCCAGTGGCCCCAAAGCAGGAGCTTATTTTTGAATTCCAGGCTTGGAGGCAAGTTTTGGTTGTATGAAAACCAGGTGTACTGCCAAACCGAGCCTCAATGTAGGGTGACAATCCACATAGGGGCTACCAAATGGACAATCACAGCCCTTATTTGGCACCTCAAGAACATTTTTCATGCTTGTGTTGCTCCCCAACTCCTTTTACTTCTGAATGTTGCTCACGGGTTCAAAAGATTGGGGATCCCTGAACTAGTGCATGCCAAGATAGATTTTAATGACAAAATTGATATTTGTTACAGAAGTAAGATTTTATAGCACTGAATTTATTGTATCAACAAAATGAAAACTTAGTTTCACAAAACAGTTAAAATATTCATTCCATGAACCAATACTCTTGCATTACTGAACCAATAAGTTGCCCCAAAACAAAAACCTGCCAGCTCTGCTCCACAGGGCTGCATCATCCCTAATGCATAGGATACTATCTGGCCTGCTATAGAAGGCACCTCTAATGTCCCTGTGCTGCATAGCAATAATCATGAACAAAGAACAAACATTTCATTACATTGATAAACACTACGGGGTAAATTTACTTACCTCCGAAAATCCGCCAGCGCTGGCTTCACACACATCGCAACACTTTGCCAGCCGTAAATTCGCCTGAACAACACTAATTCACGAAGCACTTGTGCACAGGGTTCTGAATGCTTGCGAAGTTGCGCTAGCGATAATCCAATCAGCATTTCGAAGTAAGCTAGCGTTGCCTAAAAATGCATACTGCGTGCAGTTAAAGTACAATGGACGTGTATGTTGCAGCAAATACATTACACTACACAAGCCCAGGGAACCTTAATAAAATAAAATAGAGTTGTTATATTGCCCTACACATGAGCCCAGTGTATAGTTTATGTGCCATATGTAAGGAAATGTAGGGGGGAAGCCGGGTACCCTAAAAAAAATGTACACACTTTTGCAGCCTATCACCCTGAAAAAAGGAAGACACTAGCGTTTTTTGGGACTTAGAAAAATTTTCAAAAAAATTTCAAGTAAGTCCTATTTACTCCATTGCACTTCGCCCTGGTCTGATGTGGCGAAGGCAAGTCTGGTGATAAAGGTAACGGTCAGTAAAATCAAAAACGTGGTGAATTTGCGTATTCGCCTGGTTAGAGTGCGAAGTTGCGCCAGAGGCTATCTCCTTTGCTAGCGAAATTACGTCAACGACCGTTAGTAAATCGGCAAAGTGCAGAAATGACGTCACTTCGCCCTTTAGTAAATTTGCCCCCACAGGTTTTTAATTGGAACTTCTTACAAAGAAATATAATGCTGTAATGATGTTGTGGCACAAAACTTAATAATAGTCTAGAGATTTTATAGATGTATGCCAAATATAAATTTGATAATTTTAGGTGATATAGCTATTCTTATTATCTTACAACCTAACCCATCATTATAATATGCCTCATATCCCCTCAACAATGTCTGCCAAACTCTCAAAGTCAATAATTTGTTTTGTATATGATTGTTAGTTTGCTGGTATCCTTGGAGAGAGGAGTTTGTTAGATGGTATGCACTGCACTCACTAATGTATCTACAAGTGTCTCACATATACTGAGGTAAGTATATTACAATCTTTATTGCATCATATTAAACCTCCCCCCCCAACATTAGTAGCATAGCTACCTACATGGGTGAGGGATTCCTAGATATAATACAATAAACCTACTTCAGTATATATGACACTACAATATATCTTTACACTACAGTATGAATTTGCACAACTTTACATAATTCCCCTGCTGTCTTAGTGACCAACCATAATAAGCTGTGTAGGTGATTTTCATCCTTCAATGTTCAGTCTCTTTCTAGCTGTGTTATTGCACCAGTTAGCTGATAGCAGTCTCTTAATTTTATAGTTCAACTGCTACATAATAGGTGTAGCTATGTAAGTCAACCCCTTCAGAGACTGGGGACTCACACACAGTCTGTTTAGTACGATGTGTAACCCTTACAAGCAGTTTCTTAGTCACATAGCTAGTTGTAGTTTAACTACTACATAGCTTCCATTTCATCACTTTGGCAGCTGTGTCAAAAGCAGTGAAACAGTTTGTGAGTGAGCAGAGACTACCCATGGGTGAATTTTTCCCATATGGATTCATTTGGTATATGTGGCTCAGTAAGGCAGCTGAATGACCCACTGGCGGATGGAGTTCAGCAGCACAGTCTTGTTGCAAAATTCTGAACTCCCTGTAAGGAAAAAACAGTTTTTCTAATTCTATTGTTGTATGATATGCACCTGGAGCGCCGCTGGGCAAGGAGATGCACAGTTCAGATTTGGCAGTATTATTTATACAATCAACTTATTAGCAAGGCTACCCATTGTACTACGTAGACTTTAAGGGTCACATGTTTTTTAACCACAATGCAGCACTTTCCCTATAATGCATGTGCAATTGCAGTTGCCAGGGGGGAGATGTGCCTTACCCAATTGCATCTAATGCGCTTCAATTTGCACAATTATGTTTGTGCTTTGACACTAATCAGACCAATTTGCTCCTTTCTAATTCTGGGTATTGTCATGTGACATGAGTATGATGCAAAAATCAGGCCCGGATTTGTGGCAAGGCTGCAAATGCCCGGGCCTAGGGTGGCATAGATTAAGGGGCGGCATGCCGCCCAGCCGAACACATGCAATTATTTTAATTCCGGAGCACTAGCCACTATGCGCTAGTGCTCCGGCAAGAAGAAAGGATGTGCATGCGAGCTATCCTTTAAGAGGGATAGGAGACAGAGGACACCAGCCTCCGGGCACCCTCAGGGCAAATCTGGCCCTGGCAAAAGTGGTTAGCAGGTAAGAGGGGCGGCATCACAAGACCTCTGTGAGTTATAAATTAATGTGAAGCACTATGTAGCTTGCTGCTGCAATATAAATACATGATGATCCACATAAAATTGCTACTGCATAAATTACCCCTTTTTTGCACACAGTACTCAAAAATGGCTGAATTGTATTGCTACATCAATTATGTTTTAATTATGTTGTACTACAGCTACATAAGACTGCTCATAAAATCTATGCACCATACTATACAAAATGTGTGTGAACATGATCAGTCCCACATCTCTGGCTAAACCTATTATGTAGTAGTTGAACTATAGCTAAGCATATTATTAAGAGAGTGCTAAAAGCTTACTGGTGCAAGATTACAGCTGGGAGGGGACAATGTAGCCTAACAATCATATACAGCTCGATTAAAATTATCATTATGTTTTGGATGCACTCCCATAGACTCCATTGTTAAAAATAATTTTTTTAAGATTATTTGCTTTTTCTCTGTAATAATAAAACAGTACCTTGTACTTGGTCCAAACTAAGGTATAATTAATCCTTATTGGAGACAAAGCCAGCTTGTTGGGTTTATTTAATGTTTACATGATTTTCTAGTAGACTCAGGGGCAGATTTATCAGGGTCGAATTTCGAAGTGAGAAAAACTTTGAAATTCGACCATCGAATAGGCTAGTCCGACATTCGTAGTCAAAGGATTTTTAAGATTGTACTATCGTACTACGATCGTACTTCAAATCGAACGATTCGAACAATTTAATCATATGACTTCTCAAAACTTAGCCAAATACTGGCTAAAGATTCTAGGAGGTCCCCATAGGCTAACATAGCAATTCGGCAGGTTTAAGGTGGCGAAGTGTCAAAGTCGAAGTTTTTTAAAGAGACATGGTCGAATTTGTGAAGTATTTTTAATTCGAAAATTCACTTCAACCCTTAGTAAATGGGCCCCTTAAAGTGTGAAGATTCACATACCTGTATAATTATATCTTTTTATTTTCATACTTTAATAGAAATAGTGTTTGGTCACAAATACGTATGTACCCTGAAAGACATACATTTTGTGTTCTAGAGATATTTTAATATACAGAATGTATTTGGGACACACAGAACCCCATATATACCTGCACTAATATATACTTAGCACCCTTTTTATGTTATGTTCAAGCCCCTACATTATAAACCATCTCATGCAAGTACTCAAACAGAAAGTACTTATTAAAGAACAGGATTTGTTAATTAGTTGGGGAGAAGCACAGATTATTAAGAAATGTAAACTCTGTTGCTCTAAAGCATATCACATTAATAAGTCAGTTTTAAAAAGGCTCCAGTTTTCTTTCCTTTGAAGATCATGCTGGTGATATTCCTATTGGATGATTTGTTCTGTTTTCATTCATGCATTGTTGTCATCTTTCTTTTTTGATATCCAAGTATAACTGTATAACAATATTGGCAAATGGGCATTTCTGATTGTTGCCGTCCTCTTTGGGAGAACTGAAGTAATCCAAATGCTGCCTTGACCAGCAGCTGCCTTTCGTTCACTTGAATAGAAACCATGCTGCCTACAACATACTCTAGCACTGTCAGGTAGGCATTGCTCAGGAAAGTGGAAGTCACTGGAGACGCAATGAGTCTGGCCAGTCTCCAGGAAAAGTCTATGGCCATCAGTGAAGGCTGGGAGCTCAGTTTCCATCCAGAGGAAAGCTGGCAGTGTTTATCAGCTGGCATATGCTTGTCTGGCTGCAGGCATAGAGGGACCATCCAGGGCAGTTCTAAAGACATTCTTCAGGGATCTGTAGCCATGCGCAATTTTCCCATCTGGTCTCAGCCCAAATGGCTTGTTTACACCAATGGACATCAGAGGTGTTAATAGGATTAATAAAACACAATGTGATTGAGATTAGACTAAATAAAATCTGAATATTTAAACCACTTTAGTTTTAAAATACATAATTAGGACAATAGCAGACTGGTTGTTTTGAATGCTATACTGAGAAAGAACTGCAGCAATCATCCAGTAGCAGCTATTCATTCTTTTGTATAGTGCCAAGTATCACTATACAAAGCTAAGTTACATTGTTTCTGTTTATACTCGTTACAGAATGAAACTGGAATTTGGAAGCTTGTTTCCCATTCACTAGATTGAGAAATGGCTGCTTTTTCAGTTAAAGCCTTTGGACCACTGCAGCTCTCATTAAAAGGACTGTGGCAATCAAATGCCATTGACAAAACCAGTTATTAATTCATGTGGTGTGTTTGCGTGCACCTGTCTGTGCGCGTGTGTTGGTGTAAAAACAAATGCAGGAAACAGTTTAAACACACGGCACTATTTACTCAGCATGAGCTATTAGTATTCATGGATATGGAAACATGCTTCAAATTGAGATGCAGTATTTCTGAAAGGGGTTATTGTGTATTCAGTTACATTGCTTTAACAACATTATAAACATTACCAGCGCAGAAAAAAATGGCCATTCAAATTTATTCACCCTGGTCTTACATGGAAGTGCTTTTAGATATAGTATTGAGTCAATTCAAGTTGGCACTCTTATCAATTTTAAATTGGAAGGAACTGCAGTTCCTACAATGCTTTGCAGGGATCTGTGAAGAATAGTGATAGGCAAATCTGTTCCGTTTTGCTTTGCTCAAAACTCTGCAAAAATTAGCAAAACCGCAAAAAATCAAGGCAATGGGCGTCAAAATTATTTGGACATGTGCGACAATTGTGCGACAATTTTTATGCATGCGACTTTTTTGTCCAAATACATTCTAGTCAATAGGCGTCAAAATTATTTTTCGTAACAACTTTTTTGGTGCATCTAATTTTTTCGCTGGCAAATTTTTGCAGCACTTTTGCAAGCAGTAAAATGTGGAAATTCCCTGTGAATCCATGCCTGCCAAATAAATTGCCCATCATTAGTGTGGAAGCATGCAAGGCATTAAATAAGTATCTTATTTATTTATTTTGAAAATATTTTATTTGATTTTCATGTTAAACAAGTAATAACAGTATGACAGCAAGTATTATGCAGATGAAGAAAGACATGTTGTAATCAATATAATGGCGTAGTGTTATTAAAGATAGATACCATTTTAAGAGACTGATAACAACAAACTGAAGTAATATTACAAAGTAATATTAACAAAATTGTAGCATCACAGAGCAAACGTTTTTGATTGCCGGGGTCAGTGCTCCCATCTGACAGCTGGAAAGAGGTAGGCGATGACATTGACAAATAATTAAAAAACAACAATATAAAAAATATAAACCAGTTAAAATATTGATAACAATAGCCAATTCTATAACATGCTAAAAGGTGAAATAGCCCTTTAAACACCTAACTCTGTTGTGTCTATTTCCGTTAAAATGGTCAGGCCTGCACATAACTTCAATATTAGACAGAAACATTTTAGATTAATTTAAGGTCAAACATCCACTAATAGGCCATTCATTTACTTATAGTCAATCATTCACTTAAAGGACAACAATGCTCAAAATCACTGGGGGTGGCAAATTGTTATGCACAGTGGATATAATCACTAACCTGGAACCCTGGGATTGTGATCCTCCTGCACCACAGAATGCCATCACTATTTTAGTTGTTCCTCCTGTTGATCCTTTCCACTGTCCTTGGCGGCACATGCACATTACATTAGTTCTGTGATTTCTGTACTGTGCATACTTCCATTTTAACACTGGGAACCATTGGGAACAGTTAAATGGGGGAAGTGCTTTTTGCTCTATGCAGAACCTTCTCTGGGTCAGTGTCTCTTTTTTTAAGAAGAAGAGCCCAAGCTCTGGGTTCCAGGTTAATGAGAAGAATCAGAAGGGGTACATGAGAAATTGGCACCCCAGTGGGTTTCATTGTCCTTAATGCCACATCTTTACAAGTACTCACTTGGTATTATTGACAGGTAAAAATTACTAAGAATGGACAGATATTTCCTCATTTGCAGTTAATTATAAATGCAGCCAATCTCATGGGCCCCAACTCACTAGACTCTTGCCCCTCTTGCCCACATTCTTATTATCTTTTTTCCATGAATTCCTGATTATTTATTTCTTATATTACATTTTAACTTGTTTTACTTTTAATTTCACAGAGTATACATTTTTTTATTCTCTTATATACTGTATAACATTATGGAAAAAAGATGAATAAATCTGTAAGGCAGTATATGATCTGGGTAGTAATAATATAATATTAAATACATATAACATTATACAGTGAATATATAACCAATCTCATCTCTATTATTCTACAATAAATGTTGACGTTACATAAAAATGTATTTTGTTTTCAAAACTATTTTTAAAATATTTTTTTTTAATCCCCTAAAGCCTAAACAAATCTATAAGGGATAATTTGTGCTTTTTCTTAAACTTTTTATAGAAATTAAGTTTTAACTTCATGATTACTTCTCCAAGCACTTGAAATGGGGAGGAGAGAAAGAACTTAAAATTCTCCACAAGCAGCCAAGCGGAACCTATTTTCTCCTACAATGCAATTAACAGCGCCAACATTTACAAAATATGATTACAAGCACTTTGGTTAAGTAGAGAAAACTATATTAGATAGCAGCGAGGGGTTGATCGTTATGTGCATTTTTTCCTTTGCAGAGAGAGAGACTTGCATTTTCTTTGTGCAAATAAAGAGGTCCTAAATTCTCCATAGGCACTAAAATCAATGCAGTGGAACCGTGATAACAAACACAGGCTCCACTTTTTGCTACATCCCCCAATTAATTAAGCCTTTCACGGGCATGTAATTAGGAACATTAGCAAGTCATAAAATTGCAGTGAGTCTCTAAATTATGTGCTGGCCCTCAGCAATTTGTTTTAAATTCCTTTTGAAGACAATGGCACTGCGGGGCCCCATAGATCTTCATACAAGCCTACTGTTTACTTCTTTATGACTCTACTAAGGAGCTAACTGTTTTCTACTACTCCCAAATGCACCCACACCATTTCCTTGTGCATTTTCATTACACAGAAAGATTTAAATACAACGGAGGGTTGCCTGCATGATAATTTATTGTATGGATTCAAAACACACTTGCTAGAAAGTTAACAATAAGAACAATTTATTATGATATCATGTTGACAACATATGCAGGAACAGTTAAAGATGTTTTTCAAATGCAATTAATCCCCTGTAAACAAGCTTTGCCCAAGGTCACAAGAAAAGGAAATGCGATTCAAACTAAGCTTTCTTGTTGTAAATATCATTGATTTCCCATGCTTTTTGAAACATCTGCTTAAAACATGGATTGTAAATTGTGCAACAATGTATTGCCATTTTGATCATTACATTGTTTTCTACATCTTGTCCAGTTATGTTCAGATCACAAACAATGAATCATGGATGATCATTTGCCAGCCATGGATTCAGGAATTTTATTCCTCTGTATTTATGTTTGGATGGAACCAAAGTAGAGCAAAATACTGGATCCAGCAATCCAAATATCAAACCGGTGCTGTCAAAACACACCAAATGCACAATATTATATAAACAAGGTGGAAAAAATCCATAAGTACAGTACTGTGCAAATAACAGTAAATTTCATAGCATGAAAGCAGCCCTCTACTATTACCTCTACTGTTACCTCTACCTATATATATATCAACCAAGTACAATCTCCAGTTAGCATTAAAGGACTTAGCAATGCAAGGAAAAGCCAAAGGGCCTATTTATAGAAATATGCTGGCATCAGGTAAAGTAATGAAATGGGGAAAAAAAAACTGAGGGGTGGGGTGGAGAAATACTTTTCAGGAGCCATCTCTATAATAGACTTATTTTATATTAGACAATAGATTGGAAAATATTTTTAGTTAAATTACATTGTTCAAATGTGTAAAAAAAAGTATTTTGATTTGCATTTGTTCTTCTTCAACAAAGTGTTTTCTTCTCTGTCACATTTGTGTAGTGGCAGGAAGTAATGTAATTTGCCCGTCTCTGTAAAGTCAAGGTGGATTTTGGTCAAAAGATCCATGTATATACAGGACAGTGTGGGTGGATCTTCCTTTTCTCCGTGAGCCTTTTTATACTGGCAGAAGGTCACAGGCTGTGCCTAGGATGGTTATTTTATGTTTGTTTTTGTGTGCAGGCACACAGAATGTTTGCAAAAGTTGCTTGTAGTATTAACATATTTGGCACACTACCTCTTGCAGGTTGTAAGATAAATACATACAGTATTGAAAACTAAAATTTCTATTTTATATACTGTAGTCCATCAGTAACATCAGTCAAATAACAAGGTATACTTGTTATATTAAGTACTCCTGAAAAAAACTGACATTTAGACAGTATTACTTGCACACCAGAGGTTTCCAATTTAGTTAGCTCATTGTAGAGAAAAACAGTATGTTCTTGCGTAAAGAAGCAGAAAATTCCAAATTTCCTGTTGCTATTCTGCATCTTTTTTCATCTTTCATCATTCTTCATCTTCATAAATGTTGTTACAAGAAAAAAAAACCCAAAAAGTTCCCATTAAATACTTCTTTATTGCTTATGGAATAAGTATTGTATAATACTTATTGGGGCAGAAAAAACCTTCCTTTGTTGTACTCCTTGGGACACTTGGATCAGTATCCTGTTTTGGAAGTTTGGAACTTCCAAAAGTTGATCAGCACAGAAGTTAAGTATTTCTAATTCAAATATCTTGGAAATCTGTTTTCTGTAATGTGTTTTATTATGGTTACATAAGAAATTAAAGGGGTAGCCGATTATTCAAAAAAAATGCACTTAACTGTTTAGTGAAAGTTTACAGTAATATTCAATGATTTATTTGTGCATTCCTCAACCTCAAAGGTTTTCTTCCAGTT
Organism: Xenopus laevis; assembly: GCF_017654675.1. Lineage (NCBI taxonomy): Eukaryota > Metazoa > Chordata > Amphibia > Anura > Pipidae > Xenopus > Xenopus laevis. Next base: position 65,209,523 of record NC_054374.1, read on the forward strand.
CTAAACAACTCAATCTTTGAGTAACTGACAGATTTCACCAGTTCTAACTGACTGAATTCAGCATGAGTCAGTGATTTGCAATGGAGTTGTTGTAGCAGGAACAATGTTCGGTTGAGAAAGCACAAAAAACATGTAAGAAGCTATTTTTTTAAACAAAACTTTTTGGAAAAAGAGGTATTTTACATCCATTACAATTTGAGTGCATGTTTGTAGCAATGACAATTCTCATTAAACAGCCAGATTAAAGTCTACACAAAATCTTTTAGGTTTGACTGAATATGTCAGTATATTGTATATGATTATGATATTATATGATTGGAATATGATCATTATTTTAATGTAATAGCAGTGCATACTCTACTGCTCTCAACTTTGGTCACTGAGTAAGGTCTTATTTTTACATGTTAGGTTTTGTATTTAATTGTAATATTGGTTTGCAAATGCGGAGATATTCTGAGGTAGCAGCAGCATCTTCTATATTTGACATCAAAATATTTTTGCATTTGTATCATACAGAATACCTTAGGAATAGTAATTAGCACATTTTTGACAGACCTGAATTCATTTATTTATAAAACGCAGCCACAATATGCCTATTTGCACAAAAAAGTCCCTGAGAAAAAATGCCCATTGACAATGAACTTTTTTAAATTTTTTAGTGAAGCGAAATGAGGCAGATTCACCAATCACAGTGAAAGAACGCCTACTGACTTCAATGCACAGCTAACTTTTTTTGTTTTTGCAAATTTTCAGTTCCAGTGAAGCGAAACAAAGCCTCACACATTATTACTACACAGGCTGTCCTATTTTAAATATATATCTTATAAGTAAAGAGAATCCATTTTTCTTAAGAATTTTATGACGAGGAAGAAGCTCTGGATTTACTTTGGCAATGAAAAGTTTTACATTTGCATTGTTCAGTGTTGTTTTGCAAATAAAACCTTTGAAATGACTGGAAAGGGTAGGATTTTTATTTACTGGACTCATTTTTGACAATTTCTTAGTCTGAATATTTACGCATTGCTTCATAGACACTCGACCCTTGCAGTTTGTTCCCTTATGAAATAATGAGCATTAAAGAGACATTTATTTGCTTGTATATCTGTATATGGCAAGATTATAATTTTGTAAGTTTATATATTTTATGGAACAGACCTGAAGTTGGATATAGAACTGGCCCTAGCATTTCAAGTACACAGTAGTGATGTGCAGGTGGGGATTTTCCCGACCCTAACCCGCCCTCCCTTAGCCCCCCTTAGCCCGCACCCGCCCACATCTGACTTCTGGGTTTCTTTTATAGTCCCGCGCTGCCCCGGCAATGATGTCACAAAAGGGGCATGGCAAGCAGGCGCATCGTCTATAAAAGACGAACCTGGAAGTCAAAAGCTGGCGAGGAAGAGTGGAAGGGTTGCGAGGAATAGTGCAAAATGCATAGAAGCCTAGTTTTAAAACCTTCTTACCAAAATATTGTCTGCCACCAAGCTCTACAAAACAGAATTCGTGCCCAACCACTTATCCTACCCATAGAACCAAAACACGCCTCAAGCATCCCTATCCTGTCCATCTGCTTGACCTAGGGTCTCATTTTGTATACACAAGATTTATTAGGCTGTTTACTTACGTACGATAAATGATAATAATTACTTGCATCAGAAAAATCGCCAGAGCCAGTTAGCTAAACTGAGAACACTTCTATTGAGCCTTTTCTGCCGCAAATATATATTATTGTCATTATCGCATCCACAAGCTTTTGCTGAAGGTTTGCTAAATACTATTGCCAGATTTACCTACAATTAAAAATAAAAATTGCCAGATTTATCATCAAATAAAGATGAAATTGTTGTCCTTTTTTCTTGCCACCCAGAGAATGGCATTATGAGAAAATTAATGAAATTAATTGATAATGTTTAATGTAATGTGAATATAATTGATTAAGAATATCACTGTACTTCATTGGCCATATTTACATTTAATAATGCAGTCATAAACTGCCGATAAATACAATTTTATATAAACTATTTATTAGCCAAAACATTTGAAGATTTACTGCAGATCATGTTGTTTATTGTTGATTATTTGCAGCATTAGCAAGCAATGAGTTATAGACAGTTTTTAGGGACAGTGCTAGAAAAAACTAAACTTGAGTGCTGGAAGTTTTATTTTCTTCTTTTGCATGTGCAATTAATGGCTGTTTATCATTTGTAGCAGCTGGTCAGCTCCAGATTGTAGGTTAGTCCAACTGCTGTAGTACATAGCAGCTGGTCAATGCTACAGTGTGGGTTAGACTACTCGTGATTTTGTATGCCACATTGAATGAAGAACTGCTTTTACAGCCAAATATTTCACAATGAGAGCTTCTTAGTTTAATTAGTAATACTTTACAAAGGAATGCTCTGTGGATTTCAGTGACATCCATAGCAGATTTCTCTGCCCAGGAAGAGACAGATTAGAATGAGCTCTTAAAGACAAGGTATTTTTTGTCTAATGATGAATAAGAAGGGAGCTCTGTAACTGTAGGCATTGTAGGGGCCTTGATGGAACCAGGAAGCTGAGAGATCAGTGGGGTCATGGTGTGAGCACTGGTAGGTCTTGAGCTTCCTGAGGGTGGATCTATTTCTTCTGACCAGCACTCACGGGCAGCGTATTCGACTTTATATTAGTTGTAAGAGTTTTATAACAGGTAACACAGTGGAATGCCTGCCAAGGAACAGGTTGGTATAAATGGCAATCAGACAATTGTGGTTTATTGGCATTCTCTCCAGGACTGAATCCTGAAATGTATGGGTTTCGGTGCCTGCTCTACTGTGGAGGTCGGTAATCCAATATGGGTCATATAGTTCAGCAAGCATTTCTGTGTGAGGTAATGTATGGTTTCAGTTCATTTTTGTTAAATAATCTTTTAAGTATGTATTATTCAGATTCTCTGGATGCTTGCATTCCAGATCAGTTTGATTCTTGTATTAGTCAGGGATTAACGAGGATGGTGGGCATGTGAAGGTGTTAGTGAAGCCAATGAATATGACTTGGAATTGGGCTGTATTGCCTGGCTGACAGAGAAAGAAAGAAGTTAATCTCTGATCGTAAACTATAACATGGTGCTGACATTGTGGTGGTTCATTGTCTTTGAGAGGGAAGACTACAATCTTGTGAAGAAAAACGCCCTTTACATGTCATTTTTAAGTGTAATAAAGTAAAGGCAAAATCCTATTGATACAGCATTTTCTTCTATCCCTTTTTATCATCCCTGCATAAGAAAATAATTTGCCTGCCATTGCAAAAGTCTTCCTACAGTACAGTTGGTTGCTAGCAAAATGAAAGCTACAGTATATTATTTAAGAATAAGGATGAATTAACTTTTTCACCTGGTACAGTTTTCCAGCCTGCAGCAAACTTTTTCGTGAATCCATGTCCCACATGTCTGTTTTTGTGGGATAAAAGGAGCTCCTGGGGTCTTCTCTGCTTGAGGGTTGTCTAGTAAAGAAGCTAAAACAGTCACTTTTTTACTTTTGCTACTTAAAATTAAACATGTCAATTAATATATAAATGTATTGGACCACAGTATTGTTTGTTGTCCATGCTGGGAGGTTGTCTATTTCTTAGTCTAAATGTACATTTTTTAGCATATAGAGTTTTTCTGTCATTGACTGACAGGCTTTGGGTGTAGTAAATAAAACAGAAGTGGGTGAACCTGCAACCATATTGACTTGTTCATCCGTTATTTTCTTTGCTATTTATATCTTTGCATTTCTATGTTCTCAAATACACTCAAAAATATGTTTTTTAAATTTCATTTAACAAGGAGTATGATTCATTTTGAATTGTTCATATCCAAGGCACTACAGTCATGTTATTAAAGAATGGGATGCATTTCACTGGCCTGATATATTATTTTGTGTAGGAAATATAACAGTAATAATAATCTACAAAACATTTTGTCCACCAATGGGATTTATAGTGGAAAAATGTATTGTAGCTTTTAGAAAACACAGTTAACAGACAAACGCAGTCTCCATTTGAGGTTTAAACTCTGTATATATCTCCTGCTTACCCTAATGACATTGACAGGTCTAAAGGTCAAGGTAGAACAGTCTTTTACATTATGAATTTCTTTTCAGCTATACTCATTTCTGTTGATTTGGGAATTCCTATCAGCACTAAGGGAATATACGTCTCCCCTCCAAGCCCCCCAATCAATCAGTAGAATTAAAGATGCAATCTAGATTTAGTGATAGGCTCTTTTGTGTCTGTTTTCACATTGGAGCACAATAAAGGTAGGGAAACCATGTCATCGCTGATAACAACAAAGGGGCCAACTGCTTGCAGCTGAGAATCAAAGCATAGAAAGCTTTGCTGTTATACTTTTTTCCTCTAGTCAAGCATTATAGGCCAGATTTTCCAAAGATCTGTGTTTATCATTGAATGCTTACATTTTTTAATGGACTATTTTTCCGGTTTGCTTAAGAATTTTGTAATTGGCCCATTTAAAATCTTGCTGAAAAGTATTGAAATGTGGGGATAGCATTGTCCAAAAAAGTGAGCCCATGAAAGATGAGAATATATTGTTGTCAGTTAAAAGAACTGACAGGCGTGTAGACCTCAAACTGTATTCTTTACTACTAAGCGTTATAGGTAAAAATGTGAGGTACAGAAATATTTCTTTATATAATTCCCAAAAAAGAAGATATTTTTTTCTTAATCAAATTGTATTAAGCATTACTTTTTTTCAATTGCAAGGAAAAAAAAAATCTCGTTGTGCCAATCACACTTTCTGTTCTGCATAAATTGCTCTGCATTAGATTCAGTGCAATCTCCAGCTGAAAATGCAAGTCACGGGGGAATCCAGTTTACACAATCAATATGGAAAAGCTGTGAGAAAGTACTTTCTCACAACATGAATGCAGCCATGGAATAGCTTCCCTAAAGAGATGGTAGATATTAATACAATAAGAGAATTATAAAAGAAGAAAGAATGGTTATGGAGATGAAAACTTAGTGCAAGCCTAGACATGAACCATCTTCTAGCCAAACAATCTCCATTTTATTACTGTACAATTGCATGAACAGCTATAAAAATAATTACTTCAGCCATAAAAAAAACATGCCTAGAGAACAAACAAAAGATTTACTAAACGTATTGAATGACTACATAAGAAATGATTCAGTTATGATTCTTTTATAAGCTCAAACATGTGCTCGTTACTTCCTGGACTATTAGAGCTTGCTATCTAACTTATGTGGTGAGGTCACCACTAGGATACCTGGGAAAGTCCAGGATGGAGCTTATTTATGTCCCAGGTTCCTAACAGAGTGGTTCCAGGACTGCTAGTCAAGCCCAGGTGTTTTGTGTTTTCCAGAGGCACCTCAGATGGATAATTAAAATAGCAGCTCAAGCCTTTCAATGTTGAGCTCAGTCTGGGGAAAACACACAGGAAAACTGTCTGTGTGAGCTCACTGAGAGGACTGAAATCACCTCAAGGTTTTGGATTTTGGATTTTCCTTAATGTTCTCTTTTTTGGGGAAACAGGCGGTAGGCCTCCTCCTGATTAGTTAGAAAAACTGACCTGTGTTATTTAGAAGTGGCAAGCATTTTATTTTGAACTGTTTATTTTGCTTATTTTGATGCAAGTGACAATAAACTGCCTACACTCTCATGAGTTGTGACAAGTGAGTGCAACAATGTATTGAGTTTTTTTCATGACAAATCTGAAAGAGCTTTTCTGATTTAAATCTTTTTCAGAAATATGACAGCAAATGGAAAAAAAAGAAATCACAATTGCAAAAAAACTCAATCACATTTAATTGTGATTTATTTTCACAAATAGAATGCTCAAATTTGAAGATTAATAAAACTGCTTCTATTATAGCTTACATGCAAAGTTATGAACTTATGAAAATCCTCTGTGATAATATTAGTTTTGTCCAGGGAGCTTGTCTGCTGTTTTTACAAAATTTACTACATTGAAGCTCTCTCCTCACTAGACAAAAAAAGTAAATCTGATGTGGTCATGTTGGGTGACTTAGATAGATACCATAAACCAGTACTGATAAGGATTATGTTTGGGGGATGGGATTGTTACTTTATATGCTGAGGTCATACAAAATAAGTTTATGACCTTGACATCTAAACTGGGGGAAACTCTCAACCTCCAGTTGGGCAGCCCTGCTCTAGACAATAGGTTGCCTGCATTCAGCCACACTGTATTCATAAGAGTCCAAAGGGAATCTTGTACTAAAGGGCATGGTTTTGCACTACTCAGTGCTCCTACACTTGCAGCATGGCCAGTTGTAAATGAGACACTGAGAGGGTTCTTTGCTAAAATCCAAATTTATCTAATTTTTAAAATAAAAAAAACATGACAAAACTCTGGATTTGGGAATTTGGTCATGGTTTTTTTTTTTAAATGAGATTAAATGTTACCTTATTTATTATTTAAAAAAGCTCAATTTAATTGGTTTGGGTAAAAATTCAGTAAAATCAAGCGAAAGCCTGAATTATAAACATTTTTCAAGGTTTTTCCCTAAAATAACTTATACAAAACCTTGGCCAGGTTGAAATGGCAGATTTTCATATTAGGGCTTTTTGCTGCATCGGGCTTTAATAAATCTCAAAAATTTTTAATTTTTAAAAAAACTTTAGTTTAGTAAATAACCCCCTGAATGTCATTGTTTCTGAGTAATTATCTGGCAGACCCAGTATTTAGACACCTATTAAGATTAGCACTAGGTCGACCAGAATTGATATGTAGGTATACTATTTAACATTAGATTCCTATAGCTTCCAGGTGTTATTCAAGACAGCATGCTGTGCTATTACTACACTAGATCTAGCTTCTATTTACATGTTTACAGGCACAGTCTTGCTCTGTTCCATGTTTAACAGATCCTGCGGTGTCGTACATTTGGTAATCAAGGCATACTGGGGTGTTTTATACCATCAGGAAGCATAAATTAACATAATGCAATAAGGAATTATACCAAGGCTTCTTATTTCAGCTATGCTATAACTGCTTGCATGTCATAAAAGTGTCATGTGTGCAACAACACTAATTAAATATTGCTTCAGCTAAATAAGTAAAGAATTCATTTAACAAAGAGAAAATCATAATAACAAGTGTGTTGGGTGTGTGGGGAGATCTGATGTCTTTCCATTTTTTTTGTAATTAATGCATGAAATATTTAAGTGTGATTTCGTACCATATCAGTTGTATTAAGCAAATGCACTGCACACCTCCTATACAGACAGTTCACTAGAAGCAGAAATCTGAACAGAATAACTGTGTATATGTAAACAGCTCTCCAGATTACTTACAAGTTATTAAAATCAAATTAAAGGAAATGTGAACCCAAGGGGCTGCAGCCGGACAGAAAAGGCTAAAAATAATAGATGTGTGTGCCATTCCTTAAACAAAAAGGAGCAGAGCCCAGTGCTCATTCACAGACACAATCTGCTGTTTGTAAAGAAATCATTATTACAAGCCCAGAGTGCAATGCCTAACCTTGAATAAGTGTTTTCTGGTTGTCATCTAAAGATCTAAAGGAAATCCAGTAGAGAATACATGGAGGGGAAATACATTATACGCCACAGTTTTTTATCTCACACGTGTGACTATGCCTATCAAGAACTACAGGCTCTTATTCTCACTGGTGGGACACCGCTATCTCCCTCTGCTGCATATATCAAGGCATAGAATTGTGTACCTTTTTGCATTAATATAAATTGCTGTTTAGGATTGATTCCGAGGCTTGATAGTCTATTCTGGACCGTTCGTCATCTCCCATATTTTATATGGATTGCAAATCTATCTTATTTGAAGCCAAGATATGGCAGCTTTACATATTAAAGGTGCATTTAGAAAGGGCATACTCTATTCTAATGATGTAGCAAAGGGCTCTTTGGGGCATTCGGAGAATGATGTCCATCTGATCTCCATTTCCCTTGGTGAAGAAGAGCTGAATATGCATAGGAGAATGTAAATAATAACGATGGATGTAGGCACCTTTAAAAATCTATTATATTTTTCAACCAGAGAGTACAGAAGCAGCAGATAGATCACTTTTACAGGTTACATTTATACACTGGACTGAAACTGTATTTTGAAACAGATCAATTAGGTCAACACAGGTTACATGAAATACATGTGTCTAAAAATATGTCACTGTAACTATTTTTAGTGACTTGACATATTTCTAGACAATCTGCCAAGTCACTAGTTACAGTAAAATTCACATACACTACCCTGATTTTAAGTTTTCTTGTGTTTTACACTTTATTTATGTGGATCTGCCAATTTATAGCATTATACATTTTCCTAGAATTTACAATATTTTTTTCTGGTTCACTGGAAACCATCAAGAGGAGGTTCTACTGTAAAGCGGATAGTTTGCCATCCAAAAACTTTTTTTCAGTCCAATTGGTTTCAGCTAATATACCATAAATTAAGAATTTTCCCATATCTTTTTTCTTTTATATGGTTTTATAAAATTAAGTTTTAAATATTAATGTTCCTCTCTGGCATTTTAGGCCTCTGAACTGTGACAATTTGCTATAGTATTTGATACATTTCTCAGAAGCATCTGTGGAAGATTTAGCAACTATTGTGCCAATCATAACAGCTGCCTTTAATGCTCAGCAAGGCTAAATATAAGCAATGTATTAACTAATGTATTAATTTAGAACACGTTAAAGCATCTGTACCCCCTCCATGAGAAGGTGAAAAATAAAATTTTAAACTTCATTATTAAAAAAAGGTAAACTATGTAAAAAGTTATTATTTTTGGTGAAAACAATGTAAATTAAAGAAATTAAATGCACATAAATTAAATAATAACTTAAAATAGCAGCAAGAACATTTTATAAGGAATGGCAGCAACTGAACTGCAATACAGCTACATATGACATTAGTACATGTACGTATGTTACTTCCCACATGTGAAATACTATTTGTAGCAAAGAGGATCAAATTAATTATTTGGTCTTGTGTAATAACTTACTTTATTGTTGGTATAAAAGTAATATTGTAATTTTTGTTCATTGAAGTACCGCTAGTACAAAAAGATGTATGGGGGGGTGTAATAATGGTCGCTAACTGAAAAATAATGTTCACATTTTGCGAACCCTTTGCCCCTCATGCAACAGTAGGATAGCAATTGTGAATTTTATAATTATGTATTATTATGTTTGCTCCAAAAGTTTACACCACCTTCAAGCAGGTGTTCGCAATGCGCTATTAAGTTTCGCAATGCAATAAAACTCTAATGGAGAATATTACATTGTGATGTGAATTTGTATTCTTATTTGTTCTCTTTGCAACTTTTATTACATTTCCACCACAGACAATTGTTTAGTAACATACCAGCTATGTATATATGTATGATTGCAGCTACAAGTAATAATGATCAAAGGCCCTTTGTGACATTTCTATATAAATTGCTAAATATCCAGAATTTTTTTTTTTATTTGATTTACAATGGTGGGAAATCAGTGCCCTGTGCAATTCAGCTAGTGTAATTACTTGTACATGTATGGGACCTGTTATCCAGAATGCTTGGGACCTGGGGCTTTCCGGATAATGGATCTTTTTGCAATTTGGATCGTCATACCTTAAGTCAACTAGAAAATCATGTAAATATTGAAAAAACAAAATAAGGATTAATTATATCTTTGTTTGGATCATGTACAAGGTCCTATTTTATTATAGAAAAAAAGGAAATCATTTTGAAAAATTTAGATTATTTGGATAAAACCATTCTATAATTTGGAGCTTTCTGGATAACTGGTTTAATGAATCCCATACCTGTATGTGTAAATGTAACTGATGTTCACAGATGTGAATTTTGCTTTTCCTTTAAAAATAACAAACACTTTCCAAAAGGTTGTTGTGGTCGTTAGCTGGCCAATTTAACATGTACTTTTGTAACAGTGGATGCACTGTAAATAGGACAGAAGTATAAAGCTTTATAGGAAATAGGTATACCTTTCATCTACACGTGGGAAATTAAACTGATTAAATCTCAGTAGGCACAGCCTTCATTTCCTCTTACTGTAGCTCTAAATTGTCCAGTTGCAGTAGTTAAACTCATTTCCTCCATCAAGCCAATCCAAAAAAAAGGATGCTGCGTTAGAACTCCCTAAGACGTGAAGTTACCTTAGGATAAAGCGGTGAAGGGGCTAATTAAAAAGAATAAAACAGGGAAGAGACTGCGACTAGATGATTATCTTGTTTCAGAGAAGCATGAAATTAAGATTAGCAGTGGGAAAAGAGAAGTGGGAGTGTTGTTTGCTGACCAAAATAAACAGACTGAGACTGACAGAAAAAAAATACAAAGTATGACACTTTGATTCTTACATCTTCATCATTCTTGAAACAAGAAAACAACGGTGACATGGGAAACAGCCTCAGAACAGGTTAGGTTTAAGAGAAAATAAATCAGATTGTTACTGTTGCTTCGGTTCAGGGTGTGTTTCCAGACTCTGCTTTCTTATGATGGTAGTTAATTTGTAAAATGACCCTTTGCACTAATTAACTTCTATATTATCAAATTGTTTGTGCAACATCTTTAAGTGAGGGTATCTCCAGAAGAATTTACATTCCCAGAACTCTGACTTTGCATCAATATGTGGATCAAGGATTAACACGTCTGCATGCAGATACTAAAACTGTTTACTGTTCCATTTTTTCCAACTGGTTGTACTGCCATTGCTCTCATAGCTCTGTGAGGTCTATTTGTATGCAATGATAGATTCCACTCACTGGGGGGAGGGAAAAGCTGATGTGCATACAAGTGGATGTTAGCTGGATAGCCTATTAGTGGAATTGAATAGATATGGGCCAAAATTAAGTAGGAAATGAGCTTTGCAACCCACACAACAAGCAGTTATTCACCTCATTTTAATAATGATTTTTTTATTTCATGAAGATGTTTCCCATAATTAAAAACCCCTATCCGGGGCTTATAATCTGGGCCGTTTTTGGGGAGCCTGCTAACTAAGCAGTATAGGGTCCAATGATTATTCATGGCAGCCCTAAATATACAATTATCTATTTTTTTGTTTTGTTTTGTTTCACCTAACGAAATTCACTCATTAGCTAATTAAATTGAGATCAATCAAAACATAGGTGGGTCCAAGTAACTAATAATTGATGTGCTTTCTCTCCACAATTGTTTGCGTGTGTTTAAATGCTCTCATAGGCTCATCATTTACAGGGAGCTTTGTGTCCAAGCAAGCAGAATGACCATTTACCTGTGAAACTTTAGCCATTAGTAGCAGCCATGTGCTATTGGGTGTTTCTTTTTGGAAACAGTTAGGGGCAAATGTATCAAGGGTTGAATATCGAGGGTTAATTAACCCTCGATATTCGACTGCCGAATTAAAATCCTTTGACTTCAAATATCGAAGTCGAAGGATTTTGCGCAATTCGTTCGATCGAAGGAATAATCTTATGATCGAACGATTAAATCCTTCGAATCAAACGATTCGAAGAATTTTAATCCATCGATCGAAGTATTATCCTTCGACCAAAAAAATATAGCCAAGCCTATGAGGACCTTCCCCATAGGCTAACATTGACTTCGGTAGCTTTTAGGTGGCGAACTAGGGGGTCGAAGTTTATTCTTAAAGAGACAGTACTTTGACTATCGAATGGTCGAATAGTCGAACGATTTTTAGTTTGAATCGTTCGATTCGAAGTCGAAGTCGTAGTCAAAGGTCGAAGTAGCCCATTCAATGGTCGAAGTAGCCAAAAAAACACTTCGAAATTCAAAGTATTTTTTCTTCTATTCCTTCACTCGAACTTAATGAATGGGCCCCTTACCATTAACAGCTAAAATAAACAACAGAATAAAAAAGAGAAATGTTGTCATCACTTGGTTACAAGAAATTGTTTTAACTTTTCCCAAATGTGCAATAGTCTGATAATCTGGGTGAAAAAAGATTTTTGGCACTGGTCCTGGACCCTTTGAAAAGCACACTTAAATGTGATTGTTTGAGTTTAAGCTATGTGTGCTGCACATTCAGCCACAGCGAAAGTGCTCCTTGCTTAAAATGTCTATGTCTGCAAGGCATCCAATTCATGGAACAAAATTCTCATCACCCACACAATAAAGTTACAGATAACTGCTTGGGAACTATGCCCAGAATAAAATGACAGCTATTTCTTATTTTACATACAATATATTGGGATAATCTTTATCCTTGAGACACATGAGCAGCACTTTTGAACAAGTGGGCAGATTTTATGGTACAGTGTTCCTGTGAATCTCCTGCAATGTAAGCTATGACTTGATATGGAAATAGATTGTTATATTCTGGGATACCATGTCACCTTTTAGGGTAAATAACAGATCCTTGGAACATAGGGGGACATATTTATCAGAGGGTGAAAAGAACAAATCTTCACAAAACTCACAAAAATATCTTCCAAATCCAATGCAGTTAATAGATTTGAAATCAAACCCAGTTTTGCAGGAGTAACAAAGGCCAAGTCAGGTGGTACATTTTTAGGGTGGCATGCCAGGGCCCCATTGTTAGTAATAAGATAAGAGAAAGAAGTCCACTAGGCTGGAGATTCAGATGTCCTGTATGTCAGCCCCCTTATTTTTTATTACTACCCATACTAGTGGAGCTGGGGAGTGAGTGAGGGGTGCACCGCATCAAAATGAGCCCCTGGGTGGAGCATTCTTTAGTTTCACATCTTTATCAGTATACGCAATTCAAAATTAATTTTGAAAATGAATGCAGCACCATTCATAAGATAACAAATAGGTAAGGTCCCCTCTAATTAATGAAGTAAACTGTTAGCAAGAACTTAACTTGCGGATATAATTTTTGGTAAAATGTTTTTGAATTTCAATCTACAGTTACAGTAAAGTACATTTTGGATAATTGGACTTGATACCCAAATCAAAACCTGAGATTTCTTACTTTATGTGTACCTCCTGCTCCTGACACACAAAAAAGATTTATCGATTAAACTAGGCTTCCTTTGGCACTGTTTGATAGAAAAAGCCTGAGACACTCTGTTTCAATGATTCTGTGTATTAGATTCCTCAATTTCACACATGCTTACTCCTGAGTGAGTTTCAAATAAAAGGATTAAGGCAAGAGGAAGTGCAAAGGAAATGGGATGTTAGACACCTTGTTAAACGTGCTGTCAGAGTTTGTGGAGCGTTCATTCTAACTCTATTCCACTCTACATAGCGGGCAACACATAACTTTTACATTCATTCAAAAGACCTTTTCCATATCTGAAGTCAGAATAAAGTATGTCTGGAATCATCTGACATTGTAAGCCATTTTTTTTCCTCCATTCAAGTCCTAACATTCAAATTTAGGTCATTCTCCAGAAGTGGTTGTGAAACAACGACACCAAAAAAATTCTTAATCACTAAAAATGCAAATCTTAGCAAACATTTCTTGTCAAATGAAGAGAGTAATTGTTAATATAAATGGCATTAATGAAATCCTCTTGTCTCATTATTGTTTCTAGACCATGCACAGGTGCACTGTATTTTTATGTTATTTCTGACAATATGAAATTAATTTTAAAAAAAATTCTTAGCTGTGCATTATATGATTTTTTTTCACTGTAAAAACAAAGCTCCTCCTTCACTTAAAGATGGTGCATGGAAGCATCATTTTGCCCTGAAACTAAACAAAGCTCCTCCTTCACGTAAAGATGGTGCATGGAAGCATCATTTTGCCCTGAAACTAGTTTATAACCAACATGTTCATCTCCACTAGTTATAAAAAAAACCTTTATAAGCCCAATGTACAAGTCTGTTATAAAGTTCTCTTACATTATGTGATCATATCCCCCAAGTGTATTTTTACCATTTCCTTTGGTAGATATTATTTTTATTGTCTTTCTGAAGGTCCTAGTAGGCACCGCTATGTTATAATGCTTTCAAATGGCATTAAATAAATCAGAAGCCATCAGCCATCATCTGTCCAGGCTGGGCATGGCCTATATAAACACCCTAAGGACTTTGTCTAGCATGGCAGCTTTAGGGGGTGGCTATTCAGTGCAGATATATAGATCGATGTCTTTAAAAAAATTCCCTGCAGACAGAGACAGCTTGGCTAAATATTGCAGTAGAGCTGATTGGGTACTCCAGTCTTATGCTGTTAACGCATGCACTGACTGTACTGCGCATGCACCAGAGTTTGTTTACCTAGAGCACCATGGGGCTCAAATACAGCCCTGATGCTGGAAAGAGAGAACCAGGGCAGCACTTTAGAGGACTTTAGAGGAACTAACTAACTCTATCTGCTAGAGAGGGATCCCTGTAGTGAAAACACACTTGTCTGAAACACATTTAAATATTGTCTCCAAGTTCTCTCTAATTTTGAATACTTTGATTGTATTGTGTAGCTTCACTGTTACTTACACGGGTCATCTTTGTTTTCTAATTCTTTGTATTTCCAGTTATATCAAGGTCTATTTTAAGGAGAGAAGACTGAAACAGCTCTGCCAAGGCTAGTTGGCAATCACCTATTGATCTGTAGGGTATATTTGACAGAATTGTATACATTCTGAGTGATAAACTTGTTGGCCTCACAGACCAAGTGATAAGACTGGACTCCTGAGCTTCGAACCTCAGATCATAGGTATTGCCTGGGGTTTACTTAGCTATTGGACCTTTATATGTCTGGGGCAACCCATTGGTATATTCCCAGATGCTGTTGGGTGGAGACAATACCCCATAATATGCTAGGGAACCCTGTTAGTGTTATATTTATCCACAATAAACTGCTGTTCATGGCTAATAGTGTTATGCCTCTAACTTCAAAGTGTAAGGGACATATACATACACACTTAAATTCTAATGTATTCTGAAGGGACTGAAGGGACAATGTAACTTTCTTATTTAGTTGCTATAAGTTTTATCCTTCATTTAATATATATATATATATATATATATATATACAATGGTAGGTTATGCCCCAGCACTCTCCTCAGCGTTTTAGTGATAGTCTCGGTGCAGGCTTCCCAGGGGACGCCGTCTCGTCTCCTCGTATTATAGCAATAGAAATAAATGAAGCAGCACTCGAATAATGCAAAAAAGTGTATTAAAACATCACAAAGCGACGTTTCGGACAAGCCAAGTGCCCTTTCTCAAGCTAAATGGACAACAGTATTGCACAGGTGAAACATATTTAAGGCAGTGAACAGGAAATGACCTCATAGCTTATATCTCACTAAATTAGCATATACATTTTTATAAATATAAAAAAGGTCATAGTCTTTATTTAGACCTGTCGGATGTAGCGATTTAAGTTTATTGATCCACCACACCTCCCTCTTTTTCAATCTTAGCTCTCTGTCTCCTCCTCTTTTCAACGGAGGTATCGTTTCCAGTATCATAAATTTCAATTGATCTGCAGTATGTCCCTTCTCTATAAAGTGTTTAGAAACAGGTAACATCGTATTGCCTAGATTAATGCTCGAACGATGCTGGGAAATACGTGACTTTACCATCTGTGTGGTTTCACCTATATAGATGAAACCACACGGACATATCAGTACGTAAATCGCAAATTTGGAGATACATGTATAATGTCCCCGTAAATGTACAACTTGTCCCGTAAGAGGGTGAGTGAACTCTTTACCCTTAAGGACATATGGGCATTGTGCACATCCCAAACAGGGAAACATCCCCTTTGACCTGCCACCCCAAAATACATTAGTCTCCTTGGGTTTGGCTTTCAACACAGATGAAGTGACCTGTGACCCAATGGTCTGGCCCCTACGATATGAAATCAAAGGGGGTACTCTGAATTCTGGTATCAATGGATATGCATTTCGCAAGATGTACCAATGTTTCTGTAAAATTTTCCTAACAGCATCACTTTCTGTGTGAAATTGAGTAACAAACGGTATACGGTCAGATCTCCCCGTTCTTTTCTGAGGATGTCTCACCCTATACCGTGCCTGTTGTATAACTTTCTCCGGGTAACCCCTAGTTCTGAATTTGTGACACATAATTTGTTCCTGTCTATCTTTTTCCTCATCCTCACTTACCAATCTCTGTACTCTTGACAGTTGGCTGACTGGTATAGATTTTTTGATGTGGGAGGGGTGTTTACTGGTATAGTGTAGAATTTGGTTCCTGTCTGTCGACAGGCAATACGATGTTACCTGTTTCTAAACACTTTATAGAGAAGGGACATACTGCAGATCAATTGAAATTTATGATACTGGAAACGATACCTCCGTTGAAAAGAGGAGGAGACAGAGAGCTAAGATTGAAAAAGAGGGAGGTGTGGTGGATCAATAAACTTAAATCGCTACATCCGACAGGTCTAAATAAAGACTATGACCTTTTTTTATATTTATAAAAATGTATATGCTAATTTAGTGAGATATAAGCTATGAGGTCATTTCCTGTTCACTGCCTTAAATATGTTTCACCTGTGCAATACTGTTGTCCATTTAGCTTGAGAAAGGGCACTTGGCTTGTCCGAAACGTCGCTTTGTGATGTTTTAATACACTTTTTTGCATTATTCGAGTGCTGCTTCATTTATTTCTATTGCTATAATACGAGGAGACGAGACGGCGTCCCCTGGGAAGCCTGCACCGAGACTATCACTAAAACGCTGAGGAGAGTGCTGGGGCATAACCTACCATTGTATGTATTACCGCAGCCTACGTGCACCTCACCTTTAATTCACTATGGATAGTCGTGCTGGAACGCAACATGGAGCTGGAACGCATCACGGGACTTCAGTCTACACTGATGCGGAAGTGACACAGATTCTCTCCCACTTCGCCGGTCCCGCGGAGTTTTTGCAAATGCCGACAGTGACAAACACTCGGCGGCAACTAGAGATGCTCCGCAAGAGGACGGTCGACTTGGAACTACACGGCCTAACCTTGGCGGAATACCACAAGAAGGCATGGATACCGCGTGGATTGAGAGTAAGTCTGCGTCCAACCCTTTTTGCCAATAATGCAGATTTCTGTAATCAATTTAAACAGATAATTGATAGATGTTCCAATGATATTATGCTGTTGACCCTTCAATTCATCAATAAAGAACTAGAGCTTGTTCAGCAAGAAATCACTACTGTTGAGGCTGAACTGCAACAATGTAGCTCTGTTGATGAACTGACACAAGTGCATACACAATTAACTGCCAAATTGGAGAAATATCGCAAAGAGGGAGAGCGACAGAAACGCTCTAAATTTGACAGAGATGCACTTGATTATCAGAAAGGCTATGTATATGCTTGGATGTCTGATGCTAAAGATAAATATTACCAATCACGCTCAGAGAGTAAACGATACACGCCTATGAGCAGGGGGGGAAGGTGCCCAGTTTACCAAACAGGATAAGACATACAGGCCTGATTTTTTACCGAAGTCCCCCAAGAGAGGACAAGGAGATCGAGGAGGCGGGGAGGTGCCAGACATAGAAGGCATGGCCAGACGCCCACAGCGGGTATGCAACAAGAGGACCATAAGCAAGTGATATATAACATCTCTTCGAAACAGCTTACTCACATAGAGGAATCAGTGTTAACGTTGGGTTTGAACTTTTGTCCGGATAAACCCTTAGATCCATTTCAATTGGACATTGACTTATACAAATTTTTTCGCTCATTGAGATTAAAGGTTCAGTTTCATCACAAACCTGTGGAACCATTAATCACAAGTGTAGATAGACACACCTTGGATATGGACACGTTTGGTTTACACAGCAAAAGTATGTATGTTCCACCTACTACATACGCTGCTGTGGAAACATATATTAAAAACATCCAGTCAGAAGTGAAACAGGTGTGTCAGGTAGGGGCGAGTCCTCTAGGGGTGACACATAATGTTTCCAAAGAACAACGTGATGCATTGAGGGATTTATCTCAAAGAACAGATATTACTATCAAACCCTCTGATAAAGGGGGTGCGATAGTAATAATGGACACTACATACTATATCTCTGAAATTGAGAGACAATTGGCTGATGAAGATGTGTATCAACCTCTATCTGGTGATCCTCTATTGGGAATCATTAGAAAGATTAGAACATTACTAGATGATATGGTAGATAGAGGGGTCATTACAGATAAACTTAGGAAATTCTTGATGGTGTTGAGTCCGATTACACCGACTATCTATGTTTTACCTAAGATCCATAAGGATCCAGTACATCCCCCAGGGAGGCCGATAGTGGCTGGAATTGGCTCGGTCTTTTGTCCGCTTGCAACAATGTTGGACAAGATATTGGGTCCATTGATACAAAAGGTTCCGTCCTATGTAAGAGACACAGGACACTTTCTCCAAAAACTTCGTTCACTTGGCTGTGTGGGAGATAGTGATGTGATACTGGCCACACTAGATGTGACCAGTTTATACACATCTATCCCACACAGGGATGGTTTACAAGCCTGTGAATGGATTCTCAAAGAATCAGCACAGTATTCTATACAACAGCTGGTTTTTTTCCTACAGGCTTTGGAGATCATATTAGGATGTAATTACTTTACTTTTCGGGAACGCTACTATCTACAATTGCGTGGAACCGCGATGGGATCCAACGTCGCCCCGTCATATGCCAATGCCTTTATGGCTAGGCTTGAACAACTTTATATATATCTCGATGTTGATTTCACCAGCCACTGTTTGGCTTGGTGGAGATACATCGATGATATTTTTATAGTATGGCGGGGTGACGTTGATTCCCTTCGGCGGTTCCATGCCAGGATTGATAGGATACATCCCTCCATTACTTTTACACTTTCCTTTGATCTCCAAAAAATAAATTTTTGGATGTCCTTGTATATAAAGGCCCTGATAGCCAGTTATGTACCTCATTATATACTAAATCGACAGACAGGAACCAAATTCTACACTATACCAGTAAACACCCCTCCCACATCAAAAAATCTATACCAGTCAGCCAACTGTCAAGAGTACAGAGATTGGTAAGTGAGGATGAGGAAAAAGATAGACAGGAACAAATTATGTGTCACAAATTCAGAACTAGGGGTTACCCGGAGAAAGTTATACAACAGGCACGGTATAGGGTGAGACATCCTCAGAAAAGAACGGGGAGATCTGACCGTATACCGTTTGTTACTCAATTTCACACAGAAAGTGATGCTGTTAGGAAAATTTTACAGAAACATTGGTACATCTTGCGAAATGCATATCCATTGATACCAGAATTCAGAGTACCCCCTTTGATTTCATATCGTAGGGGCCAGACCATTGGGTCACAGGTCACTTCATCTGTGTTGAAAGCCAAACCCAAGGAGACTAATGTATTTTGGGGTGGCAGGTCAAAGGGGATGTTTCCCTGTTTGGGATGTGCACAATGCCCATATGTCCTTAAGGGTAAAGAGTTCACTCACCCTCTTACGGGACAAGTTGTACATTTACGGGGACATTATACATGTATCTCCAAATTTGCGATTTACGTACTGATATGTCCGTGTGGTTTCATCTATATAGGTGAAACCACACAGATGGTAAAGTCACGTATTTCCCAGCATCGTTCGAGCATTAATCTAGGCAATACGATGTTACCTGTTTCTAAACACTTTATAGAGAAGGGACATACTGCAGATCAATTGAAATTTATGATACTGGAAACGATACCTCCGTTGAAAAGAGGAGGAGACAGAGAGCTAAGATTGAAAAAGAGGGAGGTGTGGTGGATCAATAAACTTAAATCGCTACATCCGACAGGTCTAAATAAAGACTATGACCTTTTTTTATATTTATAAAAATGTATATGCTAATTTAGTGAGATATAAGCTATGAGGTCATTTCCTGTTCACTGCCTTAAATATGTTTCACCTGTGCAATACTGTTGTCCATTTAGCTTGAGAAAGGGCACTTGGCTTGTCCGAAACGTCGCTTTGTGATGTTTTAATACACTTTTTTGCATTATTCGAGTGCTGCTTCATTTATTTCTATTGCTATATATATATATATATATATATATATATATATATATATATATATATATATATATATATATATATATATATATATATATATATATATATATATATGCTCCTCTCATCGCTGTTTCTGCTATGGTAGTAACCTTGCCTCTAATAGCACTGTACAAGGGTAACATGGGGTAACTTTATGAGTCAAATTAATATTCATATAACTTACATTTATAATTTGCTTTCATAAGTCATTCTAAGGGGCAAATTCACTAAGCGACGCCTTCTCTGCACTTCGCCAGGCAAAGTTTCGACAGGGCACCGCTAATTCACTAAAATCCGAAGTTGTGCTCAGGGAGGTGAAAGGTAGCGTATTTGCGCTAGCATTAATTTGTCAAGCAAATCGATGTTACGCTAGTGATGCCTAATTTGCATACGGGCATCGCTAGCGTACAATGGACGTACAGTATATGTAGCAGCAAGTACATTACACTACACAAGCCTGGGAAAGCTTTATAAGATAAAATAGATTTGTTATTTTGCCCTATACATGAGCCCACTGTATAGTTTAGGTGCCATGTTAGGAAATGTAGGGGGGAAGGAGGGTGCCCCCCCAAAAAAATCAAAAAAATATTTTTCAGCCTTTCACCCTTAAAAAAGTAAGACGCCAGCGTTTTTTGGGACTTAGAAAAAATGTTAACTTTTTTTGAATCAAGCCCTAGCAATGCGCAAGTTAGTGAATTAGCGTAGTTACGTCCCTTCACCATAGCGCAACTTCGTCTGGCGTAAGGGTGCGAAGTACTGCTAGAGTAGGTCCACTTCGCTAGCAAAATTTCGCCAGCAACCGTTAGTAAATGGGCGAAGTAGCGAAATGATGTCACGCTGGCAAATTTGCGCTAGCGTTAGCCGCTTTGTGCTTTAGTGAATTTGCCCCTAAGAGCCTTAGGGGAAAAACAATACATTTGCAGTGCCTCTAAAAACAGCAGCTCAGTACAGCAGATACATTTCTGTAATCTGTCATTTTCCCCTTCATGCCTGGACCTTTAAGAAATCTGGTGGGTCAAAATACAGGAGTTGATTTATTACACAGCTTTCTAAACTGTAGCAGTGGATTGCAACCATAACCACTAATCAGATTGTTGCTTTAATTTTCTAAGTTATAGTAGAGTGATCAAAATTGTTTGTTGGTTGGGATGCTCTTTGGTACCTGCATCAATGTAGTTTAGCACTTATGTAAGTAAAGTTGCCCTATAATATAATTTACCTATGGGAGAGGGAAATAATTCTGAGCAATGCAGTTTTACAGATGTTGGGAGCCTTTATAGCCAGTACCATCCTCAGCTATTGTTAGACCCTTTTTGGATATTTTAGTGGGGCTCCTGGTCTTTGAGACATTTTATGTGGGGGAACTGAACTGTTTTTGTTACTCCCAAAACCTCTGATACTACCAAAGCAATGACCAGTAAGTGTTCTCTCTTGGCAGCAGATGGTGGAATGGTACTTCAAGACTTTAGTGCTGGTTACAAAATGATACCTTTTACTTTCTGCCCCCCAACCACTTCTGCAGCATTACTTAATTTTGAAAGCAAGATAAGAACTAGCAAGCCTTGTGTGTGCCCAGGGTTTTATTAGGTAAGCTCATTTCTGTTGGCTTAAATGGCCAGTAACTCCAGAAAAATGAACGGGTTCTGTATGCATTTAAATGATTTGCATTGTTACCAAGCACAGGTTAAAACCCTGCAGATATATTCAGTCATAATGTAACAGTTCGGATGGATTCCTCTTTATCAAACATATAGACCAGTGCAGCACAATACATATACACATCCAATAACTATATTTGCATACATCCCCTCCTGAAGTCCAGTGAAAAATTAAAAGAAGCATTTAAAATATATGAACTAAAATATCCACAACGAAAATTTTTTATATCAAAAGATATATGTCCCAAGGCTTATATTTAGTAAAAATACATTATTTATTAACGTTCACATTTTAAAAGTTTGATACATACTGACCCCACATGTTTAAACTTTTAAAATGTGAACGTTAATAAATAATTTATTTTTACTAAATATAAGCCTTGGGACAATTTTCGTGTTGGCTGCCTTTGGAACCGGGGCATGTCCCTCTGGCTGTGGTGAACGATATACGGAAATCAGATGTATGGACTCCCAATTAAACAATGATTTATGGCCTAAAATATCCATGGACATGAATTATATATCCAAAATATCAACAACAGTCCATAAAAATTGTTCAAGAAGAATAAACGAAAAAGTTTTCAATATGAAATGAGAAATGAAATGTAAGTTGACTACCTTGACTTAACGTGTAAATGGAACATTACCTATATCTGGTAATAATTTATTTAATATTTGTGTCTCGGACTGGAATGGAAGACTGAAACATTTAGGGTGAACTTTTGAAAGTGTTTTTATAGAATCTTTTTTCAATGTCATTTTCACTGCTTATATAACAAAACTAAAACTGGAAAAACCTGATCACATTCATTCATGGAAAAAAACAAAAAAACAGTAGCCTGCCACATTTTCCAGTCAAATTTTTAAGATTTTTTTGATTGATAAATTTCAAAATTTAAGTTTAGAAAACTCAACCTTTGAAAAAATGTGATATATTTTTTTAACATGATTTTCAATAATATCAGAGAAAAAATGATCACAATTTTTTATAAACAGGCTCCATCTTAAGCTGTAGTTCTCCTTTATACTGTAGATATTCTCCCTATGCTGTTTTTAAAAGTAATTTACAGATACAGGCAACATATGATTACTATATTTTACCTACTTTTATATCTGAGGCTGTTTAAATATGTTCCCCTGTCTAAGATTTGCCTTTAGTGTATTGAAAGTTATAATATAGTTTGGGATACAGTACATGTACTTAATTCTTTCCCATAGAATACAACAATCATTCATTACCAGAAACAAATCTGAAATGTTCAAATGACTAATTACAGGGTCTTGCGATACCTTTCCATGATGGTTCTCTGTTTCTCATGAAAAAACGTCTGTCCTACTCATGGGAAAACTCAGAGGAGATCAGAGATCTGACATGTAGTTTCACCAGGCACTGACCCAAGGAGAGGAAGCACTGAGGCATCTCGTCTTTAGCAAAACACTTTGGAAGGTAATAAACTATATGGAGAGATTGCTGTACAGACATACAATCTGATTAGATAATGTTTATATGGTGTCTCTATTTTCCACTACACATACCATTACCATCATTTCTGTAAAAGTTGTGTATATTGTAAAAATAATGAGGAATGGTTAAAAAAAATTGTGTGCACATTAAAAACTCCAAAATAAAATTTATGGATTATATAATTATTGTAATTATGTAATTATTCCTCTCTGAAACACTGAGAATTAATAGTAACAGGGAACACTGGATTGTTAGCTATTGGAGTAAACAATGGAAAAAAATGAGTAATTCAGGTAGTGTTATTTAGCTGAAATATTTTAAATACATATTAGCAAAGTACATTATAATGTACCGTGTTTATTTTTACATCCAGGGCAGTTGAATTAGGCGCGTGGTGGTGGTTTATTCTATCTCAATACATTCTTTTTGTCTAGTATTTGTCACGATCAGATCCCTAAATTCAGAACATATTCTAGGCTCCCTGGTCATGGCTCTGTAGCAGCCGCCTTCAGCCTCAGGAGGAGCCCTCAGCTACTTAGATTCTGCTATGTCATAATAAGAGAGGAGCCAAGCAAGAGTTTTGAACTGGCAAAGGGGGACGGTTGTTACTGAGGTTTTGGACAGAAGGAAACAGTTCAGGGAATAGACGAAAAGCGGAGTCAGGCAGGCCAGGGTCAGTACAGGCAGAGTTCAAGCAGGGTCAGACAGGCAGTGGTCAGTTCAGGAGGAGTTCAAGCAAGGTCAATCACGCCGGCTCACTAGACCACCAGGGTGAGTCCATACAGTATTCTGTTGATAACTAAGACTACATAATACTGTATCTCTGGCAATCAGAATGTGCAGTTCCACCTAATAGTCTTGGCCCTATTAAGATGAACAACTGAATTCTTGGAGGAAATCCAAATGATTTAATTTATTAAAAGACATTTAGAAAATACTGTGCCAGAAGATGAACTGTAAGCTTTAAAAGTAGTAGGGGAGGTACAGTTTCAACACAGTCACAAAGATAGACAGTCTTTGCAAATCTCTGTAACTATTTTGTATGTCTAGCCAGATTGTACTATGTAGATGGCACATTTAGAGGATCGTTGGCACAGGGAATATTGAAAACATTCCTCAGAGTCCCACAAGGTGCAAAAAGGTCAACACTCTTGCACCTGAGTGTGCCATTTCTATATGAACCGAACATTATCTGTTCAAGATTCTGGGGATTCATAATGGTAGGATGATATTGTTTGATTACTGCTCTTCTGGTTGTGTAACTGCCAAGAACTATCCCTATGTTAAATAGAAAACACTAACTTTGGTTCATTTTATTAAGCAACTCCATAGGAGGCCTTTTTACAGAACTAGGTAACCCCTTAGCTACAACCAATTTTACTCTCTTGATGTTCCTTTATTTTTATTTGTTGTTTGACAGACTTCTACAGGGGAGATCCTGATCCTATCCTGCCCCGAGGTGGTTTTCCTGATGTCGCCCCTTCCCCCAGTGCTCACCTTTTCAGCGCCAGAGGACGCCCGGCATTGAAAAGAATGTGATCTCTCCGAATTTCTGGTTTGAAAACTGGAAATGTGGACCTTAAAGTTACCAGTAGTGGCTTTTTGCCACCCCTGGTAATTCGTTGGACGCTGCCCTTTGAGGCAAGTTTCTAAACTCACCGCAGCGCCCATAAAATATGTTACTCCACCTGTTATCTATTAAGATAACATTTGAATAGATATGCAATTAACTCACCTGCTTTTTATCATTCACCTTTTATTAAACTGTTCAAAATAAACATTAAATAGGTAAACTAATCAATGAAAAAACTCCAAAAAAAACTCAAAAAGAAAATTTTTTCAAATGAATCAATTAAGTAAAAAAATAAACATATACTATACATAATTGATTCTGTCAATAATTGCTTTACATTCTTACCTAATATATTGTTATTTTTTCAGTTTAATTTGAACCCACAAAGTTACAAATCAGTTTGGATCTTTATTTTCCTGTTTGTACTGAAATATTTTAAATAGAGAAATTTACCTATAAAATATTTACCTCTGCACCAGTCGGGTTAGTCTACTCTTTGTTCTTTTGTCTTTCTTTATGGCTTTAATATGTTATAAATAAAGTTTATATACAGTCGCTAAACAATATGTAAAAACAATCCTAATCATAAAAACAATCTGATGACTTTGCTGCTTGCTTTGAACAAGCAGGTAGAATCTTTCTGGAGAAATACATAAATTAAAAAAAAAGAAATACAATTTAGTATTAAGATGGAAGAAACTGGCTTTTGTTTGTTCGTCTTAATTAATACCAAACAGCGCATAGTCATAAAATTCAGGATAAAAACATCAAGCTAGATTTATGTTTATATTTTTTTTTACTGCAGTAATGCTGTTATTAGCTCCATAGAGTTTGAATTAATAATTTTAAAATAAAACTCGGTCTATGTAACAGTCTGATGTTTATTGTCAGTATTCAAACCCATTTTCACTGACAGACATGAGTTTCTATTGGTTTTCTCTGACTCAGATTGATTTTATTATAAGGGCTAAATCTTTATTCCAAAATCAGTTCACTTTTCATTAACCCCTCTCCTGACAGGAGTTGCGCTGCTTCAACCAATAGACTTTAACTTTTATGCTATTGATATAGATAATGTTGTCAGAATGAAAAGTGTTATACAAGTATGGAATCCATTTGTGACATTAGGTATCCCAAACTCAGAACAGACACCAAGGTCCCGGTCATGGCTCATTGTTCCCCCTATAACAACCGCCTTTCACTCCGGGTGGAGCCTTCCGCTACTCCGATGCCACAGGGGGAAGATGCAGTGGGCTTCCCAGGCTAGACCACCGGGGATTCTCACATTACCCTCCCCTTCTAGAGGGGGCCACTGGACCCCTAGTTTTGTTGGGAAACAAGTCGAACTGCCGGACAAGCCGATCAGCCTGAACATCAGAGGCAGATACCCCTATTGAGGACCATAACCCTTCCAATGTACAAGAACCTGTACTTTACCCCTGGAAAGGCAATAATCCACCAACCTCTGAACCTCATATTAAGGTTGATCTTCCACAGAAATCAGAGGAGGAGGAAGAGAAGACTGTCGTACCACTCGGGCAAGCTTTGACAAAGAAACATGAAAAGCATTAGAGATTTTGAGTTCAGGAGGCAGTTCTAGCCTGACAGTAGTGGGATTAATGACCTCTGAAACAAGAAAAGGACCAATGAATTTCGGGCCTAACTTGGCAGAAGGGACTTGTTCTTAGACGACCAAACCCGATCACCAACCTGATAATCAGATGAAGCTCTCCGGTGCTTATGAGAGGCTCTTTTTTGGGCAGCAACTGCTGAAGCCAAAGAGTCTTGGACCCCTTGTCAAATCTTGGAAAATTGATCAACTAAAGTATTGACAGCTGGAACATCAGAGGAAAGATCAGAAAAAGAGAATACTCTAGTATGATGACCAAACAGCATAAAAAATGGAGATTCTCCTGTGGATGAGTGAGTGGCGTTATAATAAGCAAACTCAGCCCAAGGAAGAAAATCCGCCCAAAAAGACTGACTGTTGGAAACATAGAAATTGTTCCAGTGATTGATTTGTTCTCTCCATCAAGCTGTTGGTTTGTGGTAGATATGCAGAGAAGGACAAATCAGTACCCATAAGGGACTAAAAAGCTCTCCAAAACTTGGACACAAACTGAACTCCCCTATCGGAAACAATGTTCAATGGGGCCCCAGGAAACTTAAATATGTTAGACAAGAAAAGTTTGACAAGAGATTTAGCAGAGGGGAGGGAGGGCAGGGAAATAAAATGAGACATTTTACTAAAGCAGTCAATCACCACCCAGGTGACAGTAAACCCCTTAGAGGGAGGCAACTCCACAATGAAATCCATGGAGATATGGGTCCATGGCCTTTCAGGAATGGGAAGTGATTGTAGCAGTCCTTAAGGTAAGGATCTGGACGGTTTTGCACATTGGCAAACTGGGCAGGACTCAATATAGTTACCAACATCCTGTCTTAGTGTTGGCCACCAGAGAGTATGAGACAAAAGGGAACAGGTCTTATTGCGGCCTGGATGCCCGGCTACCTTAGAGTCATGAGCCTTGAGTAAAACCGCATCCTGCAGGTTCTCTGGAACAAACATTGAAAGGTAAGTTAACTTGGGCTTCAGTTAAGGAAGCATACAGGTCAGGACTCACTGCTGCCACAATCACTCCCTTAGGAGCCACAATCGCTTCCTTAGGGACAATAGAAACAGTTTCGGAAACGTCCCTAGGACTGGAAACCTCACTGAGATTATGTATGGCTGCAACGACAGAGGCAGTGCAGTCGGCATCATCATATAAAATAGCCATTGCCTTGAAGAAGGCATCTAAAGAGAGATAGGCTGGATCACCAGAGGAAAGGCTGAAAGCCCAAAGCTGTGGATCCCCCTGTAGTAAAGTTATTACAAATTTACTTTGGGCTCTTCCATAGGGAAAGAGTGAGGTAAGAAGCCAAAGTGAAGTTTACAGGCTTCCTGAAAAGGCGAAAAATCTGCTGGAATCCCCAGAGAACCTTTCAGGGAAAGGAATATTTGGCTCCACATAGGGGTTTCCCATGGGAGTAGGTAGCGGTTTGCTAATGTGACGTTAGGTATTCCAAACCCAGAACAGACCCCTAGGTCCCAGTCACGGCTCACTGTTCTGCCTATAAAAAACGCCTTTCACTTCGGGTGAAGCCCTCTGCTACTCTGGGGCCGCCAGGTCTTAATGTGTGAGGACGTAGTAGAGAGTTCTGGGCGAGCAAAGGAACTGTACGTGTAATAGGAACAGACAATAGGAGCATGGTCAAAGACAGGTCAAGTCAATACCAACTCATGTGCAGTACAAAATCAAGAGGCAGAAAGTGTAGTTGAGGTCACAGGCTAGGACAGTACACAAAATGGCAGATATAAAGCAGGATCCGATAGAAGTCGGGACGGGCAACAGACAAGGCATGGTGAGGCAGGGTCAAGAACTGGTCAGAATACACAGAAAATCACACCCAGGAACTATGTAAGTAGACTTACGTTGGGCAATGACACAGTATAAGCCAGCTCTTTAAATATTTGAATTTCATGCTTATGCGCAACAACGTCCTCTTTTGCCCACGTCAAACACAGGAGCACTGATGCACGCACAGGGAGAGTGTGGTGGGCATCCCTGCTGCATCACCGCTTGGCCACCAGGGATTCTCACACCATTATCCAGAAACCCATCATCCAGGAAGCTCCAAATTACAGATAGGCCATCTCCCATAGACTCCATTTTAATCAAATAATTCACATTTTAAAAAACGATTTTTCTCTGTAATAATGATACAGTATTTTGTACTTGATCCTAAGATATAATAAATACTTAATGGAGACAAAACAATTATAATGGGTTTAATTAATCTTTAAATTAATTTTTAGAAAACAAGGTATGGAGATTCAAATTACGGAAAAATTCTTTATCAGGAAAACCCCAGGTTCCAAGAATTCTGGATAACAGGTCCCATACCTGTAGTTGCATCACTTTATCTAAAGCATCTTTAATATGTATAGTGGGTTAATTTTCTAAATAGAATCTATTAAGAATTGGAAATTTGTTATGGCCCCCAAGGCAAACAACAAACGTATCAGGCCTTTTAGCTGCTGCTGCCAAAGCTTTAGTTTACCATAGTCAGAACACAGTATTGTAAATCATGAAACAGATCAGCATGCAGTTCAGTAACTTTGAGGCATCTGGAATGTTTTACCAATATTCTCTTAAACACAAACTCTGTGACAGATCAGAATGCTAATAGTGATGGGTTAAATAAATTTGCCTGTCGAGAACTCTGTGCGGATTTCCACATTTCACTGCCGGGGAATAAATTCACGAATCTCCCGCGAAAGTTCGCTGACGCCAAAAAATTTTGGACGCCGTCTGAAAAGTCCCTTGTGTCAAAATTCAACACTATTCGGACGCCCATTGACTTTAACGCCAGCAGCAAAATTGACGCAAGTGACTTTTCGGACGCGCATCCAAAATTGGACACGGGCGTCAATTTTCGAGTTTCACTATTTTTGTTTACATTTTTCGCCATTTTGCAAGAAATTTTGCCTTAACTGCAATGTAAGTATCCCATCCCCTTGACTTCAAAGCATTTTGGAGACATTTTTCATGGGTCCATGAAATTTTACACAGACCGAAATGCCTAAAGTTTGCTCATTACTAATGGTCACACCATTACTGCACCCCCACCTTTATAATTGTTTACTGGTGAGCAGAGTTTGCTATAGTTTATCTAGGATTCACAGTTCACACAAAAACAAAACAAATATGTTGCTTAAGTATTCATTGTGGGGGTATAGTTTTCCTTTAAGTAACATGTACTGGAATAACTCTGTCTGTTGTATTCTAACACCCCTTCTCAACAGTATGGAGATTATTCCACAAGATTCATTCTTTCAATCGGTTTTTCAAAATGATCCTTGGGTAATGGTTTGGTTAATGCATCTGCAACCATAGTCTCAATTGGACAGTTCTGCAATTCAGTGATGACCTGATCTTGAGAGTCCCTCAAAAGGTGATATTTCAAGTCAATGTGTTTAGTATGCTGGTTCGCCTTTTTTAAATGTGACAATTTAAAACATCCTTGGTTGTCTTCCAAGAGTAGGGTTGGTTTGTGTATGTCCATGTCCAAATCCATCAAGAGCTAACATAACCAGATTACTTCTTGACAAGCTTGTGCTTCAGCAATATATTCAGCTTCTACTGATGATAGGGCTACTGTTATTTGTTTTCTACTGGTCCAGCATACAGTGCCTTTTCCAAGTTGAAACAAAAATCCTGTAGTTGACTTATGGCCTTTCACATAACCTGTCCATCTATATAACCAGTTAACTTTATTAAGTGTACTGCTGGCAATTTCAACTTCTTATCGATAGTCCCTTTCAGATATTTTATGATGTGCTGTACCGCATTCCAATTACAATGTGATGGAGCTGAAATCTTTCTGCAAAGTATTCCTACTGCTGCTGCAATGTCTGGTCTTAACCTTTTCGATATTGGTGGTTGTCTGTCAACAATCGCTCACCATTCTCGCCTTTCAGGTATTCAACTTTACTTCCTTTACTTCCTCCATTCCAGAATAGGTTATCAGTTCTTGAATTTTATTTTTCTGAATAAGGAAACTTCCATCATCATCTCATCTCTCTCAATTTGTATTCCAAGGTAAGTGACATTTTCCAAATCCTTCATTTCAAAGTTTACATTTTTTCTTTGAACAATGTCATCACTGTCCCTTCTTGCTCATAACAGACTAGTACATCATCCACATAGATCAATACATATATCCATCTGTTGTTTTTTTGATTACTGTACATGTAAGACATGGATCTGCCTTGCTACTGGAAAATCCTCCATGTAAAAGGACTTGAGTGGTTTTCTCATTCCAGGCTCTGGCAGCGTGTTTAAGTCCACATAGACCCTTCTGAAGTTTGAATACTAAATCTTTGATTTCTGGATTCACAAACCAGGTGGTTGTTCCATGTATACAGTAGGTCTTCATTAGTGATGAGCAAATCTGTCCCATTTGTGCTTCACCTAAGAATTAGCAAAACTCTGGAAAAATTCACGAAATGGCGAAAAATTTGCTAAGCACATTGAAGTCAACAGGTGTCAAAATTGTTTTGACGCTCTCAATTTTTATACGCGCACTCTTTTGTCCAAATGCATTAAAGTCAATGGGCGTCTGAATAATTGAACATTTTCGGACATTCTGATTTTTTTTTTTTATTGCAGTGAATTTTGCAAAAACATTTGCGGGCAGCAAAGTTTGCAAATTTGCAGCAAATCCAAGCCTGGCGAATAAATTCGCCCATCACTAGTCTTCATCAATTTAACCATAAAGAAATGCAGTTTTCATATCTAGGTGGCTTACTTGCATACCTTTGCTGGCTGGCATACATAAGAGTGTTCTCACAGCTGTATGTTTCACTACTGGAGCAAAAGTTTCAGCATAGGCCTGACCAAGTTTTTGTGAGTACCCTTTGGTGACTAGTCTAGCCTTATAATGCTCAACTTCTCAATTTGTGTTGTATTTCAGTTTACATATTCACTTACAACCTATTGTTTCACATCCTTGAGGTAACTGAGTTAAAGTCCATGTTTCATTTTTGTTCAAGGAATCAATTTACTCTTGTGCTGAAACTTGCCATATTTTGACCTCACTTTTTGTAGCTGAACTCTTCTTCTCTTTTGGAACTCTTCCCATGAGTTTTGTTCAGATATTTCTTGTGTGTAAGCTTTGTAAGAGAGACTGGGAGCTGGTATCCCTTTTGTGGTGTGGTTAGGCCTTCACCGTTCAGTTTCCTCTGTGATATTTGGTTGTTGAGGTGTACTTTGTGAATTTTCCATCATGTGCTTGATGGAATCACCTGTTTTGTCAAGTATGGCTTTGATTATAGGAATCTTTATAGCAGTGTATTCAGACTATGATCCATCTGAAATCCATTGTTGATATCACTGCAGGATTTAGTACTCTTACCTGGATTGATTAGTAAAGTGACTGTGCTACAAAGCTTTTGCAAGGCTAAGAAAGGAATTAAATAGGTTGCTAATAAAGTCAGAAATGTGTCAATAACAATAAAACTTTAATTTGTTCTCGATTATGTTACTCATGGATGCTTTTATTTTCAAATAAATACAATTCTTCAGCCCACTGGTTTCAAATTTCGGGCTTTTCTGCCGATTCCACGAAAAATTGCAGGCATCAAATTCATGCAACAAACCAAAAAATCTAAAAATTTGTGGTTTTTCCCAATCCCGTTTTTTCATGTTTTTATAATGACAAACAAGGAAGGGGGAATTCTTATTTAAAACATGAGAAAAAATTGGATTTTATATATATATATATATATATATATATATATATATATATATATATATATATATATATATATATATATATATATATATATATATATACATATGCACTTATATACATATGCACTTGCACTCTGAGTCAGTCTTTTGGAACACTCCAGGTGCTGGGGCAAATATGTATGTATATTACTCTTCAAAGGACCACGCTCCGATTTTGTGAATATATTAACTTTTATTCATACTTGTGTACCCAACATTTCATATACACAGATATATATATACACATATATACAAACATATATATATACAGTATATATATATATATATATATATATACACATATTAGTGATAGACAGTCGTCCTAAAATACTGTACATGGGTCAGTCGGTTTGTCTTATACCCACACAAGGATTGTGGGTTGCAGGCAGTGGGCAAACTCTTCCTTTCGTACACCCTGTCCACATCCTTACTATAATCCACTTCTACCTCTAGTGCAGGCCTGATATATCCCACCCCCTTTATGACAACAGAGAAGGGGCTGGTCAAGAATGGATCTGTAAATGGCCAAGTCGGGTTGGGCATGGGTTGAGAGCAGATGGATATTTGTATTATATTAATATTCATTTATACCAACATTAATTTGTCTGTTTGTTCCTTTTTAAAGTATTCACGCTGACCATTTTAAGATGAAATATACAGTATTTTATCAATTCATTGTTAATTTTTAATGACATTTTACACTATACAGAAAAGTGTTTTGATTCCTATTCCTCTTCCAAAAGAAGTCTGTTATATCTCATATACATATTGGTGTATTTAGATATAATAGCCTCATAAAGTTTGGCTTTTGTTCATTGCACTTTGTAAAAAAGATCACAGTAGTACTTCCAGACCCAATATGTCATCTACAATGACATGCAAGTTGCTAATCGAACTTCATCACAGCTTTATTCCTATTGCTCATGGCACAATCTACCAACAGGAGAATGGGCATGTTGCCATCTTAACAGAAGGGAATAATTATGTGAAGCTACAAGGCTGTGTATATTCATGTGCAATTGTTTATTGTATGTCTTCCAGCTGGGAACTTCTAAACAGCTGTCTGTTCTCGATGCATAAACCATTGGTTCAGTGGGTGTCAAGAAGCTAATTCACTAGTGTCCTATATTAACTTAAACTAAAAATAACATTCATGGCCAAGAAGAGTGATTCCGTTCAAGAGAATGCACTGAGAGAAAATTAAGGCTACATGCCACATATTGTACAAAGAACCGTCTCCTTGCTCTTTTATAATATAAACATCTGATACTGCATAATTATGAGGCTGTTCATATAATTTTACAAGTAAGTGAATATTTGAAGCAAATGAAGCATGTATCCTCTAGAAAATCCACATATCTGCCATGCTCTATGCTATGCATACAATAAAGGACAGCAGACTGACTCTTGCATTTATCATACTTCTATAATTTACTTTAGTGTTTATTAGTTATTTTATACTATAGGTATGGGACCTGTTATCCAGAATGCTTGGGACCTGGGGTTTTCTGGATAATGGATCTTACTGTAATTTGGTTCATCATACCTTCAACTAGAAAATCATTTAAACATTAAATAAACCCAACAGGCTAGATTTGCTTTCAATAAGGATGAATTATTTATTAGTTTGGATCAAGTACATGTTACTGTTTCATTATTACAGAAAAAATTTAATTATTTTAAAAAAAAAATTGGAATTTTTGGATAAAATGAAATCTATGGGAGATGTCCTTTTTGTAATTCGGGTTTTCTGAATAATGGGTTTCATACCTGTAATTGTGTTTGAATCTTTATAGTTTTAATAGATTTGCTTTAAATAAGGATGAATTATTTCTTAGTTTGGATCAAGTATATGTTACTGTTTTATTATTACAGAAAAATTTTAATTCTTTTTAAAAATTTGGAATTTTTGTATAAAATGAAATCTATGGGAGATGTCCTTTTTGTAATTCGGGTTTTCTGGATAATGGGTTTCATACCTGTAATTGTGTTTGAATCTTTATAGTTTTAATAGATTTGCTTCCAATAAGGATGAATTATTTCTTAGTTTGGATCAAGTACATGTTACTGTTTTATTATTACAGAAACTTTTTAATTATTTTTAAAAAATGTGGAATTTTTGGATAAAATGAAATCTTTGGGAGATGTCCTTTTTGTAATTCGGGTTTTCTGGATAATGGGTTTCATACCTGTAATTGTGTTTGAATCTTTATAGTTTTAATACTAAACCATATTCTTAAACTTAATTTGCTGCTTATTGCCCTTATTTTCTAACATCTAATATTCAATTCTTGATCTGTAAATCCAGATGCACATTTTTCATTTATGTGTCTGTAATGCACCAAGCTGTATATTTTCAGTTCTTGTACTTTGTTTTGTTAAACTGTTCAGGCAAAGAAGATATAATCTAATTTCAGCACCAGAAAAGCCAGTGTCAAATATATTCTTGGATGAAGAAAGGAATTACTAGTGAGCCCTCTGGTGTTCTGATTCTCAGAATTCGAAACAGAAGGCAAATAAAAACTACTTTGCCGTATTACTTTATAAATACTATATGTGCTCTATTTTAAAATGATTTATTTTTAAATTGTTAAAAACTTACATCCATTATATTAATAAAACATATATAGCAATATGTTGTTATTTTTTTCCTAAAATGTTCAGCAACATCAATTTATACAACTTTCGTATAAAATAAAAGTTCTGTTATTTACTAGCATTGCTTGTCTTGTAATCAATACTGAACTCATGTGTCAGCAGTATTAGATTTCACCTAATGTTAATACAATAAGATATAATCAATTATGGTGGTGCACAGAGTCCATAAGTTTTAGAGTCAAATACTGAATTTTCCACAAAAGATATAGATAAATACTAATGAGAATGTGCAAATTCAGTTCCCCCAAAACTGTATCATTTGAACAAAACTGCATCCTAAAAAATGCTGGGATTCAGTTTAATACCCAACTGAATCCTAAATTTGGTGTTTGGATTAAAAACATATACTGTATGTCTTAGTTTCCATTAGTAGTACTAATGGTATCCTGCAAACACAAATGAGAAAATCTAATAAAAGTTGTAAACAGTATGCAAAACTCTTCATTAGACTGTTACTATATTGTAAATTTTAATCTTGCATTTGGAATTATTTTTGAGCTTTTCAACACATTCAAAAATAATGGATAAATTACAAATTCAATGTATTCATATTTGTTCACAGTTTTATTCGATCCTGTATTTATTCTGATTTTCTAATAAATAAGATAACATGCATGTTTTGTTAAATTGTAAGTAAAAAAATTCTCTTAAATTGCACTAATCCAAATTTTGATAAACAGGCCTCCAAATGTCTGAGAATATCACTGTTTACAGCATAAAACTAACTAAAAGTTATCAAAATATCTGATATCTGATTTTTGGTGTCCTGATTTCAGTAGTCTTTGCCTATTGCAATATAAAATATTGCCATATTGCCATAAACCTGATATATATAATTCTAAAGATAAGTGCACTTTGAATTTACTACAAATAATAAATTACCATTTTTTTTAGTATATATATATATATATATATATATATATATATATATATATATATATACAGAGAGAGAGACAGAGTGAGAGAGAGAGAGAGAGAGAGAGAGAGAGAGCGCGAGAAAGAGAAAGTATTATCCATAATTCTTGTTATGCTATCCTTAGTTACCCTATTAGTTTTACAGTATACACTATAACAAGGCATGTGCACTACCTAATCACTCTCGGGGGCACATATACCTAGGGTCGAATATCGAGGGTTAATTAACCCTCGATATTCGCCTGCCGAATTGAAATCCTTCAACTTCGAATATCGAAGTTGAAGGATTTAGCGCAATTCATTCGATCGAACGATCGAAGGAATAATCGTTCGATTGAAGGATTTTAATCCATTGATCTAAGGATTATCCTTCGATCAGAAAAACCTTGGAAAGCCTATGGGGACCTTCCCCATAGGCTAACATTAGCTTCGGTAGGTTTTAGGTGGCGAACTAGGGGGTCGAAGTTTTTTTTAAAGAGACAGTACTTCGATTATCGAATGGTCGAATAGTCAAACGATTTTTAGTTCAAATCATTCGATTCGAAGGTCGTAGTCGAAGGTCGAAGTAGCCAATTCGATGGTCGAAGTAGCCAAAAAAAAACATTCGAAAATCGAAGTTTTTTTTCCTCTATTTTCCTCTATTCCTTCACTCGAACTTAGTGAATGGGCCCCTCAATCTTTCTATGCAATAATAATAGCTTGCACACAAATGCACTAAGGCAGAAAAGTAAGGAGGTTAGTTATAATCTTACTCCTCAACTAGAAATTAAGGATGTGGGTTCAGTCCGGGTGCGGGTTCCCCTTGATTGATAAAATAGCCAGTGCTAGTTCTAGATTCCAAGTTGATGTTCTCTAGGAAATCTTGCCTGAAGCATTATAATGCTGTTGAAGGTACTGTATAAGTTAATTTTTAGTATTTTATGAATCAGTCTACTCAACAAGTTGGTCTTTTTTATGGGTTGCACATTATTTGCTTTCCTACTCCTTTCCAACATCCATAAATTAATTCTCTGTGAAGCTACAATACCAAACATTTTTGGTATCGTTCATTGTATTTAACAGGGGCAATACAGTGAAATTAAGAAGAAATTATACATTTTTATAGTTTGTATTTTTATAATATTTATATTGTATAGTTTGTATTTTTATAATATTTAATTTAGTTTTGGTCTTGTTCTTTGGCCTTTATCAAAGTTTGATATAGGTCCAAGAGCCAGACTGAAACATTAATAATCTCAACTTAGTAATGAAGTTGTAAATAAAAGTCTTTGGATAGATTTCTGATAATAAGGTAGAGGCAATTCAAGACTGGCCACAACAGTATCAAAAAAGAGATCAGAGCCTTTCTGGGTTTTTGTGGCATACTACAGAAGAATTTAATCCAAGTATCTTTATTTTACATACACATACTACAAAATTCCAATGCTTCGGTCCTCTTTGGGACCTTTTTCAAGCATAACATGCATTGTGCAAATAAGCCTTAAATAATTTAAACAATACCAAAAAGCGCCAAAAGGACTTCACAGTGCTATTCTGTATTCTGGACATTTGATCTTATACCTGTGTATATATATATATATAAACATATTTAAGTGTTATAAATAGTATATTAAGAAGCTACAACATCAGTACAAACACGCTTATCTGATTATTTGGCTATGCATTCAGCACTGCATTATAACATTTGTTAAAAACAGAATAAAGTTCATCAAATTAACTTTCAAAAAACAAAGAAAAGAAACATAGTGGCAATTTGTTCATGTCTAACATCTTTATGTCCATATTTACATATTTTATCACACATTTTGCCAGTTGAGCTAACATATTGTGTTGTCACTTTTGTACAGCTAGCAACACTGATCTCATATTTCAGTGATTATATTGTGCTGCAAGTCTGTTTACAAAGCCTTATTGCTCCCTGTACTAGAGTCCTGACAGAAAAAAACTTAATGAGTGTCAATGGAATTCCTTGGAGGGCAGTAATAGTCTCAATGTGCACAAATCACTATTTAAATTATTTTAAACAGGGAGTCTCTGTTCCACTATACTATATTTATTAGAAAGAATTAAGTACTTCAACAAGAGAAATGTTTCTACTGTGTTCATTTCCAAGCTACTATCACACATTTTTCTTTTCAATAATAATGCAGAAAAGAGATTTACGGCCCCCAAGGCTCACAAGTATTGATCGTAATTGATTAGTGCATATTCTACAATATGGTTTTTCTCTGGGGGGTTAAACTGTTTGATATATGTGCACCTGTTGCATTTGTCATTCTCCTGTTTATGCTAATAACAGCAGAATTATAATTACAACAAATAATGCTCAACTATAAAGAAATGTTAAGTTAAACCAGAAAGTGCAACAACAAAGGCTTGTTTTAATTGTCTGTCATTTAAGTTTAAATGTATGATGATAAAATGTTTTTTTTTTAAAACTAAAGACTCATTCAGCCTCATATACTAATTGTGTAGCAAGATGCAAAGAGGAAAAATAGGTGCAAATTGCCACTAATTTTTGCAACCTGAACCATGCTTATCGCTTTTAGGCTTGGGTCTTTGATCTGTGTCTCTTCCAGGGATACATGATCAAGCTAAGAAGAAACCCTGGATATCTGGCCAACTTGTTAATACATGTAGAGGAAAAAATTGGCCAGTAAAGGCCCAGATCCAGTCTTTTGGCAGTTGCTTTAAATAACTAATAATTGGGGATCTTACAGTACATTCATTGCAGCAACTACCTACACAAATTTAGTTCAACCATACAACAATTTCTGATATGATGGGTCATTATGGGTGGACATATTCCACCAAGCTCAGACCATTTTGTTATCTGGCACATAAGTGCCCAGATATAATTATGGCTATTTTGTGGGTAAATGATCACTGTTAGTTGTTGCAAATCTGCACAGGACACAGTAAATACCTTTCCAATAAGGCGGCCATAAACAACAGTGTTCTTCATGTAAATAGCCGTCCATGTAAATCTTCCATTGTGCCTTATAAATAAGGTTTTATTGTTTAGCTAGATCATAAGGGCGTATCCACCAAATGGACTGAGATGGGAGCTTACTGTATACTTCTGCTTTCAATGCACAAATTAGGGAACACACAAGAGGTCACATTTTATATTTTTCAATCCATGAATTGGAAGGCTTGTTACTTTTTACTTTGCATGGTATCAGCAATACTACTTTTCTTGATGTACAATCACATGCAAGCTGTTGCACGCAACTGATTATAAAGTAAAATACTATAGTTCCATATTTATAACGTACTGTTGTTAAAATGATCAACACATTACTCCCATCAAGGAACTCCATTTGTTATTTTTGACCAGCTGAAGTATTTAGTCTAGGATAAATAATTTCCATGCTCCTGGGTTTCTATTATACAACATTTTAAGACAAATTATTCTAACCAGTAACATGCTATTTCTCACCCAAAACAAAAAAAAATAAACGTTGTAATGTTTTACAGTGCAATGTTTTGTTGAGCAGTTTATCAAAGTGAACAAGATCATTCTAGACAAGTAAATCAATCAAGTGCATAGCAGGGAAAACATATGATATTAGAGAATTTATTACAAAACACTGAACAGGATTACAGTATTTAAGGCTGTTACACTTGTGTATGTTTTTGGTGGTCCCCTCTCTACAATTTTGCACTTGGTCCACCAGGCAATTTTAGAAAATATAAAAAATAGGAATATCTTTCACTGAACAGGATATTTCTACTATCTACTGTCTTAGCACAGTGCATGGGTTGAGAATGCTCCTCTGCCCCTCCAAAGCCCAGCAGAGTAACTTGACAGTGGTAGGATGGATGAGAGGTTGCTCTAAGCAAGATGCCTACCTTCTTCAGAATTATCCCAACCTTATCAGCAGTGACAGTAGAATAAAGGCTCCAAAGAACAGGTTTGTGCAGTTGGAGTACAGTGTGCCTGTGACATATCTCGTACAATTCTTCTTCTTCTAGGATAACAACTCTGCATCCCTTTTCAGATTATTTATTTTTAATTACAAGTTGTATATGATCACTGAATCTTGTGTAACTACCCACATATGGGCATGTGTAAGCAGCAATCTACCTTCACCCATACTTTGTGATCTACAAGATGTAGCAATTCCATTCCATCTATGATATTAATTTCCCTTGGTGCTTCTGGCCAGCAATAATAACCCAAAGTCCTGCATTACAAGCACCAGCCAAGGATCTTTCTCTGACACAGGTAAGAGGTACAAAACACATTTCTGCAGAAATATGTAATTGGTTTGCATTCCAATTCTGTAATCATGTAATATGCAAGACTTTAATACAGAAAGCTGAGTTTACCTCAACCAGTGAAGCGGAGTTATATTTTGAAAAATATTTATAAATCATTTAAGGAACAGATTGTTCATATATTAACAAATACTTTAATTTATATCAAATAATAGTCAATCAAATTGACTTAAACATCAATAAATATTTCCATATTAAATTTTTTACACTGAGATACCATTTTTGTTATATTCTGCAGCTTTGTATTCATGGAACAAACTGAGAGTTGCAGCAATTCCACTTCATGCATATCAGGGCACAACCTTGGTGGATTTTTTGCACTTTTCACCCTGCCTTGTAGGTAGTAAGTGAACTTTATTGTTCTTGATGGATTTTTGGAAGACAGATTGGGCATTACAAAGACCTATAGTACTTGTCGCTGGCTTTAAAGTCTTCCACTTATCACTTTCAGAGATCAATAATAATAATACTGTTAGAACTAGGAAGTAAGGTAATAAGGTACTGGTAAGGCAAAGTTTATTGGTATAGTATCGGAAATGTCATCCTTAGTCAAAATCTAAATATCAGAAACAAGTTTTGGCAGTAATCAGTAATAGGAACATGCCAGAAGTTGATATCAGAATATCCAGCTCAGAGAACAAACCCAGGAACTCAGCACAGTAAGACCTGTTTTTCTTTAAAAATGGTTTCTAACGGGCTTTAGACATTTGTATTCGGTGATACAGCTTAGCATGAGTGCAATGAAGTTTGTGTCACAATTGGTAAATACCATTTGTGATCACAGAACAGAAAGTTCACTTTAACTAATACCCAGCATTATTCCATAGACTGCCACCTAAAATCATTATGCATTACAGCACAAGCATGACATGTTATTATTTCATATGACAATGCATCCATTACAAAACTCTAAACTTCATACATTACTTACATTTATTTTCACGATAAGCATGTGGACATTCTATTATTAAACAAGATCCGTATTTGTTGCAAATATGCTATATTGTTATGTGCACCTTAAGCGCACAACATGACTGCAGGTCTTTCATCTTAAGTTTATTGTGATGAAGAATTGTTATACAAAGCAAACACTGATAATCGCCCAGAAATAGAATGGCAAATATTCTACAACAATATTTCATCAAAACTGAAACAGTAGAATAGATTACAGTCAAAATATTCTTGAAAAATGCTTGTTCTTGAAGAATTTTTGATAATGTCTCTCTACTTAAAAAATATTGCAATTTAAGCGGAAACAGGCCCATGTCAATGTAATGTCATGGGTACCTGAACATATCAATCATTGATCTGAATAGGTAGAGTAAGAGTTCATACCCACAGGTACAGGTGTTCAGCATTCCTATGTAGTAAATAAGGCCCAGTATTTTTTTGAAACATAATAATATATGCTTTTCCCAGCCAATCCAAATGGCATTGGCCAGTTTAGGAAAGTCTTATCTGTGTGAGATGAGCAACTGATACCTTCATATAAGATAAGGAGAGAAAAAGGGGAGTAACTATATATATTCAACTTTAATATATGCTTTTCCCAGGCAATCAAAATGACAATGACCAGTTTAGTAAAGGCTTATCTGTGGAATGAGCCACTAATACCTTCATATAAGATAAGGAGAGAAAAGTGGGAGTAATTATATTATATATTATATTCAACTTTAAGGGGGTTATTTACTAAAATTCAACTTTTTGCCATTCTTTAATTAAAAACAAATTCGACAAAACTCCTTAGCGTATTTATAAAGAAATCAGGTTGAAAAAGTTGGATGGGTAAAAAAACTCAAAAACAATCGTGCTACTTTTTCGAATTGTTGTTCAACTAGCTCAAATTTATCTTGAAGGTTAAAAACTCCTTCCTAAGGTTAAAGAGACAGCTGCCACTGACTTTTACATTAATTTGTGTAATTCATGTTTTAGATGGAGTTTTTCTTCAGCTTCTAGACATAATAAAACTCAAATCAATTGCGGTTTTTTCCTTAAAAAATTTCCATTTTTCACTAAAAAACGTAACTAGAAAATATTTAATTTTAATAAATAACGCCCTAAATAATTCTATGTAAAGAAGGATAATCAAATTATTGTGCCCTTTAACACAACTGTATGTTTGTTTCCATATAATGCTTCTATATTTAGGATACAATTATGTTTTAGTGAAATTATCACACACAAAAAAAAAGTCACACAATTTTTATATATTTTTTTATTAAAAACTTATATAAATTAAAACAGATGTGCAGGTACATATCACATAACAAGTTGTAGTACTTTTTTATTTGTCAAAATATTTTTTAAGAGGTTGAAGGGTGTTATTTAAGTCATTGTTTTTCTGTACTATATATCCATTTCGCTGAAATGTCATTAAAAGATGAGATGGCTGATCCGTGTGATTGATTGAAATCCAAAATGATAATCCATTATTTTGAAACTTTCCCAGATTTATGGTTTCATCAGGGTTTTGATTCCAAGTTCTGACATACATTCAGCCTTTTATAATACAGACGAAATATTATGAACATCTGAGACTGTTCTGTTCATTGTTTGCACTGAATCGGCATCCCCAAAGAACTAGGTCTATGGATTCACGATTTGTGATTATTATATGAAAGGTAGACAAGGGAAATATTTTTTTATTATTATTATTCTTATGTTCTTTTTTTCCTGGCCCTGAGCCTCATCACATTGATTGATACACCATTATCATTGATAAGACTGGGTAGCTTATGCCGCAAACTCTCAAAGCTAGGATGCACTGGAGAACAAGCTTACCTCTCCTGAGATGTCCTGGGACAATAAGAACTACTCGACCCAGCCATATTAAGTCTCACTAATATTACTGATGGCAGGGATAACACACCAATGCTGTCTTTTTCTGAAATAGAAACAGAAATAATTGCCTATTCTTTTCTACCTTATCTCCATATTTTAGCTTTTACTTCTATCTTGTGTCACCATTTTCCAGGTAATTTCATACTTTGAGATGTAATTATTTACAGTATCAGGCGTTAAGTTATCAGCTTCTCCAGGAGTGCTCAGATACAAAGACAAATATCTATAACAATGTGAAAGCAAATTAAACTTTGTTGTAGTCCCAGCCAGTTTGAACTGTCAGGACATGTGTATTTATTTTTATGTTATACATCAGCCTTCTTAGAATGCTGTATTTGCTGTCTTTTTTTCCAGATTTAATCAGATCTGTTTCAGAAACCAAGGCTGCTCAAGTTAAATGGGCAGTTCGCCATACTTTGTCTTTTTTTTAACAACTTTCTGCCTTTCATGCAGAACAAGGAAGTTTAATATTTTAGCATGCTTTTATCATTCGATGAGGTCACCTGCATACATTGTTTTCTATGCCTTTATAATTATGTATCTAATGATATTACACATGGCATATTTTATACATTTTTAGGGAATACCTAATGCATTCTCTTTATGAAGGGGCCAATCCCAAGTAATTCTTGGATCTCCAGGTGACCTCCTCACAATTTATTTTAAATAATGTTGTATAAGAAACATTACAATATAGATTATGTAAAAGTATTCAAGTCATTTATAAGTGCAATTTCAACTACATTATTGTCAGCTTCAGAACTATAAATTAATCGTCAAAAATTTTTTTGGAGGAGGTAAAAAGGGATTCTGGAATAAATTTCAAATTAAAATAGGGTAATAAAAAAGGCTTGCAGTAGTAGATGTTATATATTTATATTTTGCTAAAGCATTTAGTACAGTACCACACAGACAGTTATTGATTAAATAAAAGAATATTATCCTTAATGTGGCAGTAATTCCAGATTTCTCACAGTGTACTGTGTCAATAAATAAAATAAGTCTTGATGCCAAAGGACCAAAATCAAATATCATTTTTCTGGAAATGTCACTTTCCACACTCAATTTTGACCTCAGTTGTGTCTGTTTAGTAAAAAAATGCATTTCTTGTAGTGCATTGTGACAGAATTGCAGTAGGTGCAAATACTTAACAGCAATTACACTAGAACATTTAGGGAAATTCCACATTATGGGTAAAAAGCATAGTGAATTGACATTTTACTTTGCACACTGCACTTTGGTTTGTA
Source organism: Xenopus laevis (assembly GCF_017654675.1). Classification (NCBI taxonomy): domain Eukaryota; kingdom Metazoa; phylum Chordata; class Amphibia; order Anura; family Pipidae; genus Xenopus; species Xenopus laevis. The sequence goes on from NC_054374.1 coordinate 65,253,444, forward strand.
ACTGATGCTTTATAAGTTCCATATAGGATTTTGCAACAGAGATTTTTGACTAATTTAGAAAACTGAGCAAAACAATGGCAATGGCAAAAACTCAATTTTGATAAATGTAGGGTTATGTACTTGTATAAACAACAACATGAATGCTGTTAAACACTTAATGGTAGTGTGTTGGAGGCCACGTTAACTGAGAATGATTTAGGGGGCTTTGTGTAAAATAGACTGTGCAACTCTAGGCAGTGTTAGTATAGTGTCTACGAAAGCAAAACAAAGAATGGTATTAAAGATGATATTCAAGGGATGACAGCAATGTATTGCCACTTTATAGATCCCTAAGCCTCTTGAGAATGCAGTGTTTTCTGAACCAAGTTCTTGAAAAGGATATTGAAGAGCTGGAAAGAATAGAGAGATGTGCAGCTAAACTGGTAAATGAAATGGCACAATTAATCTATGAGGAAAGACTGTCAAGGGTGGGTTGTAATCTGTGAAGAGTTATGATTACTCTTTACAAGTGCATTAAAAGAATTATAGACGAATAGTGGTGGATCTTAGTGTTCTGTCTCATTTCACCTAAAAAGCCACTTAACTGTTAAAAAATTAGCAGAATGTGTGAAATTCTCAAAGCACATAATGTCTATAAGTGACAATAAATTGTTACACACCCAACTTGATTTTTCTCACTCAAAATGCATTAAAGTCAATGGGTGTTTTTTCTTGTGGCAGCTTTTTTTGTCTCTGACTTTTTTTCTCAGAGACTTTGTCTTTGTGACTTTTTTACAGCAGTTAATTTTTGCTGCAATTTTGCTCAAAAATTCATAGATGGTGAAATGGGGAATTTAGCTGTGAATCCATGCCACTCACCAGTGGATCTGTGTTCACATAAAAAAGAACATAGAACCAGAGGCCACCCAGTTTGGCTAGAGGAACAGAACTTTTATTTGAAGCAGCATAGGTGGTTCTTCGCAGTGAGGGCAGCAACAATGTGGAAGGTCCTGCCACGTGATGTTGTGATGGAAAGTTCTATGAATGCCTTTAAGAATAACTTGGATGAATTCTTTGACAATAATTTTTTCAAAGACTACAGTAATTGCAAGCAGGGATGTATCAAATCCACTTTTTTGGAATCTGGCCAAATCAAGTCTCTTTCACAGAGGATTCTACTAAATTTGCAAATTAATCTGAACCCTAATTTCCAAAACTTCAAAAGTTAAAGTTAAAAAGATTTGGATCTGGATCTAGGACCATTGTCAAGATAAAACATCTCCAATAAAAACAGACTTTATAGGCTAACACTGAAAATAGTAGTGTAAGTACATCTAGACAAGATGTAAAGGATTTTCCTGGTGTCAATAGAAAAGGGCTCACAGACAATGCTGTTTAATCTATACATTTAAAACCCTGAATGTGAGAACAATAGGATAGAAAGTCACACCTGTAAGAGATGAAGATGTAACTAAATTGCAGCTAGTAGTTCAGGCTATACCATCCTATCATAAAACCACTCCTCATTTACCTAAAATGTATCAAGGATTTTGCAATTTCAGTGGATGAGCAAATGATCTTATCTATGATTGATGTAGTTAATCTGAATACATGCATCTTCCATGTATCTGGAATTGATGCAGTGTGGCGATCCATATTTGAATATATGAATATGATAGTTATACAGTGCCAGATGCTGCATTTGTCCTGGAATTATTAAGTATGTGTATAACACTGAATTACTTCAGATTTGAGAATGACTACTATATACAGCAGTCCAGTAATGCAATGGGGAAGCAATGGCACCAGCATATGTCAATTTGTATGTGCATCAGCTAGAGCAATCTCTAATCATGCCTCAGTTTAGATCACAGTTATTATTTTTTCATTGCTACATTGATGATACTCTAGTAGTCTGGTGGTGATGGTCTTGATAGTCCTGTCAAATTTAGTGGTAGTGATAGTACTATACTGTTCTTGGATGTTCACATCACCAAAAAAGCAGAATGCATTTGAATTTTCTCTTAACAGGAAACCAACAGATCACAATACTTAATTGCATTTTAATAGCCATCACCTGAAGGCCATGACAAAATCTTTGCCCCTGTAGGGTTCTACAGAACAATTCTTGCAGAAATGATAGAAATACAACTGATATGGAACAAAGGTTCCTAGCTTGGGGATATGCTAGGCATATATTGAAACATGCATTAAACAAGGCCAGAAGCAGGGTGGCTAATAGTTTTCCAAGTGGACTCAATGCCTCAATGTTGATTCTATCTAAACTTAGTGGGTTATCTGGTCAGATAAAAAATGGCATTAAAAATCTTGCAGGCTGATGGTAATTTTACACTATGTTATAGCAAGAGTGCATATACAGTATATATATATATCTATATATATATATATAATAATAACTCAAAAAAAGCTAGCACTCACAGGTCTTAAAGTGGAAAAGAAGGGGTTTTATTCAAACAGAAAAAACGAACATTTCGGCTAGGGCCCTAGCCTTTCTCAAAGTGAGTTAAACACCAATGGCGGGAAAGGGGTAATAGTGACATCATACAGTGTAATGAAAGTGGGAGGGCTAAGTACAAACATCAATATAGCAATGGAAAACAGGAGAAATACAAAATAAGTATATTATTCCATTGTTATATTGATGTTTGTACTTAGCCCTCCCACTTTCATTACACTGTATGATGTCACTATTACCCCTTTCCCGCCATTGGTGTTTTAAAATGGTTGCTGCTGTCTGTTTAACTCACTTTGAGAAAGGCTAGGGACCTATCCAAAACGTTCGTTTTTTCTGTTTGTAAAAAAACCCCTTTTTTCCGATTTAAGACCTGTGAGTGCTAGCTTTTTTTGAGTTATTGCACATACCTTAATACAGTTCTGCACCCAGGCACCTTATACCTGTATACGTGTTGTGCCGGCATTCTTCATTCGAGATATATATATATATATATATATATATATATATATATATATATATATATATATATATATATATATATATATATATATAGATAGATAGAGAAAAGTGCGGAACGCACACCTATAGCCAAAATAAAAGATTGGGTGCCAGTCTGGAAAAAACTTAATAAGTACAGTGGGATGACGGCACACCAAAAAAAACTCAGCAACACAAATCTTAGCAAATAAGTAGGAGGTTTATTGGACTGAACCATTTCAGTCCAATAAACCTCCTACTTATTTGCTAAGATTTGTGTTGCTGAGTTTTTTTGGTGTGCCGTCATCCCACTGTACTTATATATATAGATAGATAGATGATAGATAGATAGATAGATAGAGATATATATATATATATATCTATATATATATAGATATATATATATATATATATATATATATATATATATATATATATATATATATATACAGTATATAGATAGATAGATAGATAGATAGATAATGTGCACTCACTGGAGATCGTTTCTCTTTTTTATCTTTTTGACTATGTAAAGCCTCTAAAAAAAATTAGGTTTACTAGAATTACAATTTGCATGTGTAAATATTTTAGCGGTTTCTAGACTCCATTCTCATGTGTGTTTAACTGCATTTGCTTTTTAAAACATTACATTATTAAATTACAGTGTTAAAATACAGTCACCACACACATGGATGGCTAAATTGAAATAACTTAAGTATAATAAGTATGCTAAGGGTCGTAAAAAGCGGTGTTAGCCCTGGTTATTTTCTTTTGTCTGAAAATCCACATACACTTTGTGATTCTTCTCCTACTTCTGTTTCAAGAGTTAATCTGTGATCTAATGGTATCACACAATAGTGAGTACAAATGGTTGACAGAGTTTTACAAACATAAGGGATGTCAAGTTTTGCCATGTGTTGACAGTCATAGCCTATTTTAAACCTAAATTACAAAAATGTCTGTTTGTGTGTTTATAATACATATTTCCAGCTAGAGGGAGAGGGCTTGGAACATTTTCAGTAAACATTTCAGGTTTAAAAATAATTAAATTTACTGGCAAATTGTATGCCTAAATTAATTTTAATCTGAGAAGAACTGTATTGGAGGATGGTAAAAGCTGTTTAAAAAGGTTGCTCAATATTTCATTTTTAGCAATAAATGATAATATTTATGTCTGTAGACTTTTCCCCCATCTGCACAATGAAGACAAATAAGACTGCTGAAAATAGTCATCAGAAAGGTTATGCTAGGACTTGTCATTTTTTATATCACTGAGCATTCAGTTTGACAAGTGATGTCCTCTTAGCTGCTGGGATAAGCCAAGCACCTTTAGTACTGGCAGTAAAAATGACTATAAAAAATACCATATAAGAAAGGGCAATGATGAAATTTAACTGCTCCCTATCACACACCTGGGGTCTAGTAATCTGAAAATAGGGGTCCAGGTGCTTCATCTTTTACTGCCATGTCCTTGTCTGGAAGTTTAAGGTCCTTCCACTGAACCATAACATAGCGTGACCAATGTAAAATGTTCAGACAATATGTAATTCCAGACAATTTTGTTTCTTCATTTTACTCAGAGTAAAGAAGGGGGTTTATAAATATAACTGTATTTACTAACAGGAGGTAAATGAACTTTCTGTTGCATGGCCAAAGCATGCAAGGAAAATGAGAATTGTTATTGAATCTTTCGGGCATGTTATTTCTGTACTTTTACTACAGTGCATTGTTTGCAACTCCATACAAGGTACAAGGCCCAGGTTGATGGGTGTGTTACCCTAGCTTGACTGTAGCTTTTTTTTTCAAAAATGTTTTTATTTTCTTATACTTTATGAATGAAGTAAAATATAACAAATAAGATAAAATAACAACATAAATGTCAAGTACAAATCAAGTTTTGAAGAACAGAGTTGTGATTAACAATTTTAGATCTTACCAAAGTGATCAAGACAGTTCAGGTGTACCTCTATCTTTTGACTATAGGAACCACTTTATCAATTTACTTCATGTAGGCGTGAGGCGAGTTACTAGTGTTTTATAGTTAAAGTAAAGGACTTGTGAACCTCTGTTGAGGTAATGACTCCTGGGGGATTCCACTGTGATTCGTTGTTGTAAATTTTCTGCACTCATTCATAGTTGTTCTGCTTCTTGGACAAGGTTGGTTACTCTTAGTAATTCTGTTTCATACCAAGTGGTGTGTTGGAAGGTTTGTGTAGTTAGTTTTGTAGTTGGGGGAAGAGTATTTATGTAGGTTAGCCAGGTATCAAAAAATGTTTCTGTGTTTTTTTCTTTGTCAAGGTTTCCAACCAATCTAGATGAAAAATGTGTTGTCATTTTTTTGTACTAGAGATATAGGTGGGGGAGATTGGGATAACCATGTATGTAAAATGGCTTTCCTAGCTGCTGCTGCTAATCGTTCTGCTAAGGCTTTTTATGGTTGATTGTAGCTTTTTGCATGATGAGGACTTGATTATGAATTGCACTTGCCACTCCTCAAACACTTTGGGGGTTATGTACTAAACTCTGAATGCAAAAATCACGAAAAATTATTTCGTAATTTATTAAACCCAGAGGATGGAAATGTCAGAATCTGAAAATCTGGCATCTCAGACCTGTCAAGGTTACATATAAGTCAATGAGATAAGTCCCAATGATTTTTTGATGTGTGCTGGGTTTTGCGCAAAACCCCGAAGTTTGAAAATTATGAAAATTATGAAAAATTATGCAACTCTCACAAGTAACACCTGTTTCTAGGAGTTGCATGACACATTGGATAATCCTATCACAGTAACTACACAGAATCAACACCTCTGTGAATTTCTTCAGATGTCACCTCTTTGAAGAGTTACAATGTGCCATTGTGAATGGATTAGTGGAAGAGTTTATATACCATTTGATTACTCAGCAATTCCAGTTGTTTTTAGATTTACCTATACTAGATATACCATGACCTGGATGAATGAAAATCTTCATAGTCAGCTGACTAATGTTATCACTAGGCCTTCTGGAGTACGTTGCAAATTGGGTTGACAGTTCTTGTACAGTTACTCTACTAAATATTACAAACTGTTTTTAGGTATAAAAACAAGCATTAGGTTTTTTTAGTATCCTCTCTTTAAGTCACTTCTTCCAATCATACAAGCTCAGATCATCTTATGTTTGAAGATGGATTTTAAAGGGATACTTAAGGGAGGAAATATAATAGTTTTTTTTTTACAGCATAATCAATCGAAAATTCTAAGACATTGTAAAGTTATAAAGTGTTAACTCTAACCTCCCTGCTGTCACCAGAATTCACCACACACACTTTCCACACTTCCTATATTCTCATCTGCAGTTGAGGCTGTGTCAGATTATCTTCTAAGCAGTAAGTACTATACTCCATGTGATAGACCTCTATGCCAAAAGAGCTGGAAACCTGCATACCAAACCTCAAGCCTACCACACAGGCAATGTTTTCTGCTTAAAAGTCCAACACAGGCCAAACTGAGGGGAAGTAGTGAGCACCTCCGATGATGATTAACCATTTATATCTTGACAACAACTAAGAATGTTCAAATTATTATATCTGGAAGAACACTTTGTTTATTTTCATAATTGTCCCTCTTTAAATAAACACGGTTTTCTTTTTGCAGGATTAATTCTTGGCAAATCCTATGGGGCTAATTCACTAAAGGTCAAATTTTAACCAGAAACCGATTCGCCACACTTCGCGCAACTTCACCAGGCGCAAATTCGTTACAACTACGCTAATTGACCAAAATGCAAAATTGCATCTCAGCAGCCAAATGCTGGCAAATTTTCACTAGCGTTACTTAGGCAGTGCGAGCATTTCATAGCGAATTTTCACTAGTGTTCATGTCTGCCTAGCGAAACTTCGTTAGTACTCTTACGCTTAGGTCAATTTGAAAAGGGCAGGTACATAAAAGTTGTATGGACATCTTTATTAGTGATGTTGGTGCAAATGCTTGAAGTGGCTACTTTTTATTACAAATGTCCATTGAACCATGATAAAGACATAAAAGATCTTATAATGCCCTACACATGAACCCACCCCAAAACAAATGTAGAAAAAATATGTTAACACAAAAATCTTTAATAGTCAGGACTTTTGAAGACAATCCCACTTTAAAAAAGTTACAGTCGCCAGCTTACAATTTACAACTTTTGTGAATTTCTGGCATACAGGATATGATGATATCACTGACATAAAGTTTGAGGAAGGTGTAGCTTAGTTTTATCAGTTCGCCACGTGCCAGCTTCATAAAAGTTATGTCAATTTGAAATTATTAAAGAGCCCTACCCACATGCATACATTTTTTTGTGTCATAACTTTTTATATGCATTTCTTGTCTAGGAAGAGATGTATCATTTGTGTTATAATATTATTGAAGAGAAACAGTTTTCAATTTTGGAAAATACATCTAATCCCAATGGTAATGAAAATATATATATTATGATATAGAGATTAAGTAAAAATGTAAAAAATAGAAATAAATTCCTATTACTTTTATAGCTTGTCAATGACTTTAGCAAATATATTTAATTATGTTATTTTCAATGTTAATATTTTCAATACATATGAATAGAAGATAAAAATAACAAATATTCAAAAATGTAAATCTTTGCCAAAATTGAATCTATGCATTTGTTTCTTAGCTGCAGGAGATTCTTCATAGCCATTAATCACTGTATAATTCTGCATAAGTCCATTTTTTCTACACTTGTTATATTTCATATTTGTATGATGCATTATATCAACAGAGAGTCATTAATTCATCTATTTTACATTACTGCATGCACAAAATCCATGACATTGTTTTGTTTGAAATGTGTGGATCTAAATACATAATTAGAGATATGAGCGAGTGATGTCAAGACGGCACATTAAGGGGCACACTTATCAAGGGTCGAATACCGAGGGTTAATAAACCCTCGAATTCAACCCTTGAATTTAAATCCTTCAAATTCGAATATCGAATTCGAAGGATTTAGCGCAAATCCTACGATCGATCGAAGCAAAAATCTTTTGATCGAACGATTTTAAGCGATCGATCGAGTGTATCGTCAGTATATCTGTTAAGCAATAGCCATATATCATATTTTAAAAAAACTCTTCTGGACATTCGCAGTGCTAATAAAACATCTGCAATTCTGTTTGCACATTAAATACACCACTCTTATTGATTTCGTGAAGAGATATATTTGTCAATTTAATCAAAACGTTTCTCCTTCCTGGGGTCATTTGGTGAATGGATTTCAAGTAACAACACAACTTAAAGTAAAATTCACATTGTGTATAGAGATTATAGATGTGTTGTAGTTTAGTATATAGGACTATGTGGACATATATCAATTAGACCTGAAAAACTGAATTTTTATTTGAAGCAGCAGAGGTGGTTCCTCATCTGAGGGCAGTGAGGTTTTAAGAAAGTAATGCCACGGATAGCAACAAGGATAGGAGGAGTGGCATCATGACCCGGGCTTAACACAGGCAGGACCCTATTGGAGGGGTTAGGAAAAGGGGGGTGGTTAAGCCTAAGGGTGGGCACTGGTGGCCATTTTAGTGCCAATCTAATTGAGGAGCGCCACCATTTGATTGTAGGAGAGTGAAGAGAGGTTTCCCACCCGCCCTCCCTTAGAAGAGATTTTACAGGAGTGGTTAAGAGGGTTGAGGGGTATTTGGTTAGATCGGGAACAAGTGGGGGTTATGGCAAATCTAATCTAGTTGAGATAATAGTCACAGCAGAAAGGGGCAGGCCCTTGTCAGTCTGCAGGGTACTAAAACTGTGCCGCTAGGAGAGGCATATTCATGATGTGATGGTTTAACCCCTAAGGTGGGTGAACATCGGGGGAAATCAGAGGCAGGCAATTTATGCAGCATTAATGGAGGCCCCCAGTTAGGGGAGGCTCTAAAGGATTTTGAGGCTGACGGCGTATCCTCTGAGCACGATGTTGCAGCTAGAGGATATTCCTTGGGTCAAGGAAAAGCAGACTGACAGAGGCTCAGGGGGATATTGGTTTACACAATTTCAATGTTATATTCTGATGTTATGAATGTATAATAAAATTTGGTTGTTATCTATTACATACACATGATGTTAATGTTTGGAGGATTCTATGGTAAGGTTAATAAAGCTGTGGCCAGGAACATTCCAATAAAGAAGTGTCACGCAGTGGTTCTTGTTAGTTGAAGGGGATGTATGCGGTGGTGAATGCCTGGGTCTTGACTTTGATGACTTCCTGGACAAGTATAATATCCAAGGCTAAAGTGATTTCAAGCTTTACAGTTAGTTTAGAATGTGTATGTATATATTGTATATATAATTTGAGGGGAAAAAAAATCAGATTTTCACGATTTATTTGAGCTTTTCATCCAATTTGCACGAATTTCACAATTTTTTCAGAATTTTCACCCGAACACTTCAGGGTATTGCATGGAACCCAGCGCACATCAAAATATCATTGGGATTTCTCTCATTGACTTATATGCAACCTCGACAGGTCTGAGATGCCAGATTTTCAGATTTTTCCATCCTTGGGGTTTAATAAATTCCTACAAATTCGTGATTTTTTAAAAGTCTGATTCCATTAAAAAAAATCACACATTTTTCGTGATTTTTGCATTCTGAGTTTAGTATATAACCCCCAAGAGTTACAATGGTGGGATTAAAGGGAGAGAAATAAGCATATTGAATAAACATATTGGATGACAAACACGGTTATATAAATCCAGTGGAAGACAATATAGTTCCGAGACAGGACGAGTATGAACATGATTTAATACATCGTCAGAGAATGACACATTAGTAGCATAAGTTACACAGCCTTTGTAACTTATTACGTAAGAAGATAGCACAACATTGTTAACTGTCAATATTGTTACTTTGTGTTTTGTTTTTAACTTTGTGATTCTACTTTGTTGCTAGTTGCACATAAGTAGATGAACTATTTATAATGTTGTCCAATAAGGAGGTTTGGTAAGTAAACAGTTTTGAGACCTATGCAATATTAAGTAGAGGATGCATATACGGTAGTATGTTTCATTGGCAGTCGCCTAGCTTTGACGATGGCCCTACTTCAGTACTACTGCTGTTTTCCCGCCAGATCATGTATATATTGATGTTCAGTGTTTATTAGATACTTTGAGAAAGGCCTTGGGATAGGCCGAAGCGTCAGTCTGTAGCTTTGCAATAAAACCTTTTTTAATTTAAAATGACCTGAGAGTGCGGATCTCATTGGAATGGAATTGGAATGTGTATGTGTGTGTGTGTGTGTGTGTGTGTATATATATATATATATATATATATATATACATACATACATACATACATACATACATACATACATACATACATACATACATATATATATATATATATATATATATATATATATATATATATTAGTTTATGTGTAAGGGAATAGATAGGTCTATATAAGTATGTGTACGTATATGCACTGGGGGTCATATGGAAGGATTTAACTTAATGGACATTTTTCTTTTTACGACCCAAATAAATGTCGGTAAACAATAGAAGCCAGCAGTGGACAGAATTACGCTGTAGGTGTTCTTCTTACAGGCCATTACGATTCAAAATAAAAGTCTGCTGGATATATTTTTAGATTAGAATGTTATATTGTACTGCTTAAAGTTAACCAAGAGAGCTAAAAAAAAAAAAGATGCTTACTTCAACCTGAAACAAATGCAATGAGTTATAGTCACAGATTCAGAAGAACTATGTCATGCAGTATGTGTGTAGATTGAGATTTGTGTACAGCCCTTGTTTTTAAGTGAACTTTTTATTTATTTATTTATTTGAATTTTATTCCCAATTGCTGTTATTCTGTTTGGTTAACCTTCAAGTCTTACATTTAAATTATTTTAGTCATTAATTAATGTATTTGCTAATACTATAAACAATATATATATATATTTTTTAAATGTATAAAGTAAAAAACATAAACTTGATGAAAAGATAAAATATAGAGATGGAGCATTTTGAAAATTTAGTTTTAAAATAACATGTCTTTTCTAGCATGAGACAGCAACTGTCACACTAATGGCAAACATACTCAGGTCAATCAGGTACGCTACAATTAATGACTAATAAGTGATTAGCCCTAATGACAAACAGACAGAGATCGTACATTGAGCTACCCATGGTATGGTCACTTTTCTTTTGTTCCAACTGTTCATGCAAAAAGCATGAGTTATTTTTTTTATATATATTTTGTTTTAAACAATATTAACTACATCAGCCATTGCAGCATTTCACAATTAAATTTGGCCTTAATGTTACAGCTGTAAATTAGTCATATCATATGTGGTCATTAGGCTGACAGGGGGGGTACGAGTACAGAGAGTAAATATTCAATATGCCTCCGGGAGATTAAAACACCTCCAGGTGTCTCTTTCTCTGAGGGAGATCTGCTCTCCTTATATCAAAATAAAATTCCCAGACTTGCTTCTACAATTTCAAATTTTAAATACAAAAATATTGTCTATATATATATTTATACAATATATAAAGTAACTGAGATGGAATATTCAAAATAATCCCCACTAAATGCTCTAGGGTTGGTCACAATGTCCAAAAATAAAAAATATTGTGTATTCAAAACAGAAATGTAAAGCTAGACCAAGGGGGGATCGGGTGTGAAGGAAACATACAAAAATATGCTCAAGGAGAACATTTTCAGGAAGCAAAAAAAATCTTTAGATGTGTAAAATGAAAGAAGGGAGGACAACAAAGAGTGCCATAATAAAACGTGTCACCCCCCCCCCCCCAAGTAAAATCTTTGTAGAGGTCTAGAATGTGGTCCCTCCCGAGGGCACCGTGGCAAACTTTAGAAAAAAAATTCTTCATTAGAAAGCCTGGCAAACTTTAAAAGAAGTGTTTCTTGATTAAAAAAAAGTTTGGACCAACTTAAGAAAATTGCTGAGCTTTTTTTTTCACAGAACCCCACCTGATTAGTAAATTCATGCAGGGTTTTCCTTTATGATTGCCTGAGAACAAAAGCTCGGGCAATCAGAAATGGACACCACAAGGGGTGGTTCATCTTTAAAGTAACTTTTAGTATGTTATAAAATGGCCAATTCTAAGCAACTTCAATTGGTTTTCATTATTTATTTTATATAGTTTTATAGTTATTTGCCTTTTCCTTCAGACTTTTTGCAGCTTTCAAATGGGCGTCGATGACCCCTTCTATAAAATCAAATACTCTGTAAGGCTACAAATGTATTGTTATTGCTAATTTTTTATTACTCATCTTTCTATTCACGCTTCTTCTATTCATATTCCATTCTCTTATTTAAATCAATGCATGGTTGCTAGGGTAATTTGGAACCTAGCTACCAGATTGCTTAAAATGCAAATTGAAGAGCCGATGAATAAATAGCTAGACAACTCAAAAACCTTAAATAATAAAAAAAGAAATCCAATTGCAAACACAGAACATAAATCTCTACATCATACTTAGGAGGTTATTTATCAAGGTCCGAATTTATCAAATTCTGATCTAACCCACTCGGGTTTTTAACGCTTATTTATTATGACATTTTCCCGAAAATTACCTTTGTGGCAAAAGCTAAGATTTTCACTTGAATATTCTTTGAAAACTCAGAATTTTTCTGAGTTTTCACCAGAAAGCTCCGAAAACATTGTGAAATTGCCTGAAACCCCGACACAACCAAAAATCAATGGGACTGTTGCCATTGACTTTTATGCAACCTCGACAGGTTTGAGATGCCGTGTTTTTATATTCTGGCTTTTTAGCCCTCGTGGTTTAATAAATTCTGAAAAATTTGTGATTTTTTAAGCCTATTATAACACAAAAAATCAAGAATTTTTCGGATTTCGGGGGAATTCCGGGTATTCGGAGCTTAATAAATAACCCCCTAAAAGTTATCTCAAAGGTGAACAACTGTTTTTAATAGACACAAGACATTTGGTCTTACAAAACAAAATGCTAAACTAACCATATAATGATTACTAAAACAGGTGTTTGTTAATGAAATACAAGCATTTAAGAAAAAGTTTCCATTCAGAACTATAGTTCTAAAGTATAAAGTATATTTAGAGTCAAGTAGCATTAAGATGAGCTTTACAAAATCTGGAACTGGTGTATATATATATATATATATATATATATATATATATATATATATATGTATATATATATTCTTTCCTTTACACCATTTCTTTGCCCTCAGAATAACATGTCTATTTCAAAAAAATTTAAAAATAATTTATGTATGATAAATACATTAAACAGTAATCAATAACTTAATACTGTAGGGTTTTATTTACATTCAGTGTTGTTTCTGCCATGGGAGCAATGTTTTGATTACCTTATATTTTTCATTGTACAGGTATAGGATCCCTTATCCCGAAACCCAATATCCAGAAAGCTCCGAATTACGGAATGGCTGTCTCCCATAGAGATTTCCTTTTTCTCTTTATTAATAAAACAGTAGCTTGTACTTGATCCCAACTAAGATACAGTTAATCCTTATTGGAGGCAAAACCAGCCGATTGGGTTCATCTATTGTTTAAATGAATTTCTAGTAGACTTAAGGCATGAAGACCCAAATTACAGAAAGATCCGTTATCCGGAAAACCCCAAGCATTCTGGATAACAGGTCCCATACCTGTACTGGTTTCTCTCACTGATTTGAGTGAAATTGGGTTTTTTTTTACATTGAACTGAAAAGGTCTTTCTTATTGTTTTGAAAGGAATCGATTTCATTAATGTTTTATTCAAGTAATGATTAAAACGCTTTAGTATTTTTAAATATTTAAAGTCTAAAAATTACATTTTATTTATTATGCATTTGTTCCTTAGCTGCAGGAGATTCTTCATATCCATTAATCATTGTATAATTCTGCATAAGTCCATTTTTTCTACACTTGTTATATTTCATATTTGTATGATACATTATATCAACAGAAAGTCATTAATTCATCTATTTTACAGTACTATATGTACAAAATCCATGACATTGTTTTGTTAGAAATGCGTGGATCGAATAGAGATACATGAATAGAGATATGAGCGAGCGATGTCAAGAAAGCACATTGAGATCTTGAAGGTACAAAACAGTTAATGCACTTTTATTGTGCTTTACTTACGGTTAGGCCCATAAATCTTTGGACAGAGACAACTTTTTTCTAATTTTGGTTCTGTACATTATCACAATGAATTTTAAATGAAACAACTCAGATGCAGTTGAACGTTCAGCTTTAATTCAGTGGGATGAACAAAAAGATTGCATAAAAATGCGAGGAACTAAAGCCTTTTTTTAACACAATCACTTCATTTTAGGGGCTCAAAAGTAATTAGACAAATGAAAAAGCTGAAAATAAAATGTTCGTTTCTAATACTTGGTTGAAAAGGCTTTGCTGGCAATGACAGCTTTAAGTCTTGAACTCATGGACATCACCAGATTCTGGGTTTCCTCCTTTTTAATGCTCCGCAGGCGTTTATTGCAGCGGCTTTCAGTTACTGTTTGTTTGTGGGCCTTTCTGTCTGTCTGTTTAGTCTTCAACAAGTGAAATGCATGCTCAATTGGGTTCAGATCAGGTGACTGACTTGGCCATTCAAGAATATTCCCCTTCTTTGCTTTAATAAACTCCTGGGTTGCTTTGGCTGTGTGTTTTGGGTCATTGTCCATCTGTATTATGAAATACCTCCCAATCAATTTGACTGCATTTAGCTGGATTTGAGCAGACAGTGTCTCTGAACACCTCAGAATTCATTCGGCTGCTTCTGTCCTGTGTCACATCATGGATAAACACTAGTGTCCCAGTGCCACTGGCAGCCATGCACGCCCAAGCCATCACACTGCCTCCGCCATGTTTTACAGAATGTAATACTTTGGATCATGAGCTGTTCCAGGCCTTCTCAATACTTTTTTCTTGCCATCATTCTGGTAGAGGTTGATCTTGGTTTCATCTGTCCAAAGAATGTTTTTCCAGAACTGTCCAATCTAGCCTTTCTATTCTTGATACTTATGGGTGGCTTGCAGTGCACCCTCTGTATTTACTTTCATGCTGTCGTCTCTTTATGGTAGACTTGGATATCGATACGCCTACCTCCTGGAGAGTGTTGTTCACTTGATTGGCTGTTGTGAAGGGGTTTCTCTTTACCATGGAAATGATTCTGTGATCATCCACCACTGTTGTCTTCCGTGGATGTCCAGGTCTTTTTGTGTTGCAGTGCTTTCTCTCTTTCTCAGGATGTACCAAACTGTAGATTTTGCCACTCCTAATATTGTAGCAATTTCTCGGATGGATTTTTTTCTGTTTTTGAGGCTTAACGATGGCTTGTTTCACCTGCATGGAGAGCTCCTTTGACCGCATGTTGTCTGTTCACAGCGAAATCTTCCACATAGAAGCAACCCCCCCCCTCAAATCAACTCCAGGGCTTTTATCTGCTTCATTGATAATGACATAACAAAGGAATTGCCCACAACTGCTCGTTTTTAGCCCCTGAAATGAAGTAATTGTGTTAAAAAAAAGGCTTTAGTTCCTCACATTTTTATGAAATCTTTTTGTTCAACCCACTGAAAGTCTGCAGTTCAACTACATCTGAGTTGTTTCATTTAAAATTCATTGTGGTAATGTACAGAACCAAAATTAGGAAAAAATTGTCTCTGTCCAAAGATTTGTGGGCCTAACTGTATGAGCCTTGGAGTGCTCCCATAACCCCTTTGTTGTTTGTTTGTTGTCAGACTTCCATGTGGTTCCATACCTGTCCCTTTATCCATAGGCGGATTTTCAATAAGGCTTGGGGAGGCTAAGCCTCCCCAAACCTGTCTGGCACCCTAATAAAATTTTAAAAAAACTTGCTCCCTTACTGACCTGCGCTGCGCTGCTATTTTAAAAGGAGTGGAAAGCTTACTGCAGTCCTTCCCGGTTCTGCTGCAACCAGCTGTGCTCTGATTGGATCATTCTCCTCATGACTCCTCCAATCAGAGCGCAGCTCTCTTGACAGACAGTAAAATGTACCAATTAAGGCTACAGATGTAGGTGGGGCTGGAGAGATCTTATCTTATTGAAGGGACTGTAGAAACGATGTGTATGCTGTAACCTTTGCCAAAGCACCCCACTAGCTCATGTGCTGCAGATTTCATCCCACTCTCACAGGTTCTAAGGTACTATACTGTTTACCTTCTAAAAGCTGCCTCACTTGCTGGATTTAACATTTTGTCACCTAGCATCAGTAATATTCCTATCACCCTTGCAGTAGTCCTAAATTAACTCTTTTCCCCTGAATATTTTTTTTTGCGTTTTGGGGTTTTTTCTTTTTGCAATTTTTTTTGTCATTGTTTTGTTAATTTTTGGTTAGTTAAGGCAGAGTTCTCATGAAACTGCATGGATGGGCTATAACCCTATGTTTCAGTGTATCGTTACAATGTGTGTGTGTGTGTGGGGAGATCTGAATGTCGGGCATCAGTACCCACTGTATATAATATGTCTGTGTGCCTACCTACTGCTTTTCACTGTATGCATCTCACTGCATATAAATGGATGGGGTGTCACTGTCCATTGCATCTCACTGCATATAATGTTCCTGGGGTGTCAGTACCCACTATCTTCCTGTCAGTAAAAAAAAAATTCATTTAACCTAACTTACCTAGGACACAATGCTTTAAAGGGGTGGTTCGCCTTTCAATTAACTTTTAGTATGTTATAGAATGGCTAATTCTAAGCAACTTTTCAACTGGACTTCAAAATTTATTTTTAATAGTTTTTTAATTATTTGCGTTCTTCTTCTGACTCTTTCCAGCTTTCAAACAGGGGTCACTGACCCCATCTAACAACAAATGCTCTAAGGCTAAAAATGTACCGTTATTGCTACTTTTTATACCCCATCTTTCTATTCAGGCCTCTCCTATTCATATTCCAGTCTCTTATTCAAATCAATGCATGGTTGCTAGGGGAATTTGGACTCTAGTAATCAGACGCTGAAATAGCAAACTGGAGAGCTGCTGAATAAAAAGCTAAATAACTCAAAAACCACAAATAATAAAAAATGAAAACCATTGCAAATTATCTCAGAATATCCCTCTCTACATAATGTTAACAGTTAACTCAAAGGTGAACAACCCCTTTAATGTGCCAACAGTTTATACTTTTTTTTAGCCCTTAGGGTTAAAAAATATAGTAATTGTTGCAGTGTTTGATTTAGGCTGAGAACCCAAACAAACAAACCAGATTTCAGTCTACAGCACATTTTCAATTTAAAAACGATTTCAATTTAACACTCCACAAAACGATGTCCCCTTTATTAGAATTAAGGGGAATAACTGTGAACAAAGACAGATGGATAACCCCTTTTATGTAACCTCAGTTGGAATCTCATGGAAGTGCACGTGTTAGTACTTTTACATCCTGAGCATTTTAGAAAAGCACTATCACCTGCACTTCTGCACAGTTTTCCTGAAAGTTAGTAGACACTGCTTGAAGTGGTTTGGGGGGAACAATAATTTTTACGCCAACAGATCAATGTCTGAGATTAGCTTTATTTCCCTCTTTAACCTCCCCAAACAAAAAATTCACCCTCCGCCTATGCCTTTATCGGTGGGTTTCTGCCTTTAAATATGGGAACTTTTACCTATTAAAGATACAGTGGTGGAGGATAAATCTGTGAGCCCAAGGCTTTGGGTCAGGAGACACTTTTCCCAAGAAATGCAACCATGCAGGATGATGCAGGCATCTAAAACTATGAACAGAGTTAAATAGATAAGCCTACCATATTGGGGTTACCTTGTGGTGGTATGGTAGCCTGGCAATTTTATTATCATAAATTGTTTTTGATTTCAAAAATTGCTATTGATTATTTCTCCCCTAGAATAGACACAGTGGGAAGGATAAACCTGTGAGCCCAGTGTACAGTCAGTATATCTGTTAAGCAATAGCCATATATCATATTTAAAAAAAAAACTATTATGGACATTCGCAGTGCTAATAAAACATTTGCAATTCTGTTTGCAAATTAAATACACCACTGCTATCCAGCTTTATAAATATGATATAGGTTAAATAGGTTCACTGTGTGAATCATTCTGTGCTGTGCAATATGTATAAATTAGCCTGATTCTATCTAAACAGAAAGCAAGATTAAACAGTATTTCACCAGATACACCCGGCTGCTTACCTGTCCCATAACTTGTACGTCATCAGACATACAAGTTAGAGAGTGGCAGAGAATGCAGGATGCAATAGGGCCCTGTCCTTACTTCCTGTCCATGTAAAGAAAAGGTTGGCCAATGCCACTTGCAAACCTTGCTGCATTGCACTTCATGCCAGATGAAACAATGACCCCTTTTGTTTTCCCATGTAATACTACAAAACATGGCGATAGTTATTTATTTTTGGGCATATTTATTATGCTGTGTATAATATACCACACATCAACAGGTTTCGCTGTGTAAAAAATGGCGTAAATTTCCAACTTACTCCGCAAGCAATGTATAATAATGGCACCTAATTTGGTGTTCGCATGGCGTAAAATTACACACGCCTTTATAAATTCACCATTTATTTTACACACCTTTTTACATACTTTTTCCAGAGAATTTTTTTATACACAGCATAATAAATAAATAATAAAACAGCCCACACAGTCTAGCCTCTTCATCTTCTCGCTGTCTTAGGGGAGTTATTTATCAAAGGTCGAATTTCAAAGTTATGTGAATTTTTTTAACTCACAACTTGAATGGGAGGTTATTTATGAAAAAACTCGAAATTCTAACATTCGATTGAATAGAAAACAACCTGAAAATTCAATTTGAATCAAATTTGAATCAAGTTTTTCTCCGTAAAAAACCTCAAATGTCAGGAAGGCTATTAACATCCTCAAATGGTTCAACTGACCTCTGCCATTGACTTCTACAGTACAGTGGCAGGTTTTAGGTGGCGAATGATTGAATTAGAATGATTTCCAGGGCTGAAGTGTGATAAATCTCACATTCGAATTCCATTCTGTTAGTTGGCCAAATTATGTATTAAAGGATTAGGACTCATATATGCATTAAATAACATTGCTCTTCTCTGTCCACTGTGGACATATACCTTTAAACATGGATGCTGTGTAACTTTCTTAAAGATCCAAAATCTGCACATAATTGTATGACAAGATGATAACAACAGAAGCAAACATTTTACTAGAATACCAAATTCTTCTTGTTTTAGTTCTAGACAGCATCCCAAGAATACCAATCACAGATAGACAGAGTTATATTAAATATATTAATTAGTATTACTGTGAGAAGCAAAAAGCTAAAGTAAAGTCTGTGCCTCTGCTTAAATTAGTAATCGTAAAACAACCAAATTTATTGCATGCCTAGAGTATTCTCCTACTGTAGATATTTTTTCTCAATGAAATACTTTTTTTTCCGTCCGTGCAGAATGGCTAAACTATCTATAATTCTCTTGATTTTGATTGCCAGTCATAGATTCTTTTTTCAATTAACCTCAAAAACACCAATGAAAGGAAATAGCAGCACAATCATAATAGGATACAGAACATAAAAGCGATTTGAAGCGCTGCATTGCTGTAGATTTGAGATAAAGGTCAGTAGCAGTTTCACTATTAATTTAAAACACCCAAACTTAATACAAACTAGAACCAATCATTTTTAGACACTTGGAAGGAAATATGTAAGCTTTCTGCCTTTCCTTTGTACTTGGACCTTACATGCATTACAGCCCTAAAATATACGACATCTTACATAGCACCAGAGTAATCCAAAAGAATTATTCAGGTCTGTTCAAAAGTAACTGATGAGTCACATCAATATTTTAAAGGGCTAATGTAGTAGGCTAGACTGACTATTAGAGGATTAGAGGATCGTATTGTGGATTGTAATATACATGTTGGAAAATGTTCACTAAAACTCATTCTGAACTGAGAGCTGGTAACTCAACTTCATTAATTGTTTTACAGTATATGGTTCTAAGAATTAGAAGAGTCTGGTGTAACATATTAGTAATTCTTCTGCTAAGAAAACACATTTATCATTCACATTCAGAATGTACTGGAATGAGCTTTGGACTTTGTAGAACGGTTAATAGCATCATATATTGTATTAATTAAATACCATTTCTAATCACTTGATTATTACTAGATTTCTAGTTATATGTTGTTTCTGTCAGCAAACCAATTGTACATTATTAGGGATAACTGACATTTTATTTCAATCGATATACCAGTGGTGAAAGTGTTATGGGTCCTCCCACAATTGATTTACTTGAAATTCCGCATATTACACATTTGTAGTTCAATTTACATTGCAGAAAATGTTTCTCAAGCTAGAGAATCAGAAACAAACTTTATTTAGCTTTTTTGTGCTCTTTCTTATTCTGTGACCTCCTAGGGTCTAATGGCTCTTTAATACTCACACAGGGAAGACAGCAATAGACAATTAATTGCAATGACAATGACAAAGGAAAAGTCACAAAAAGCTATTTTTCCTTCATGTATCATTGTGCATCACTGTAAGATAAATGAAAAGTAATTTTGGCCTTCATTCAAACTAATCTTTCAGGGATGGTGTCAACCTGTAGAGGACCATAGATTTGAGGGGTAGAAAAATGTGAATTAGCTCATGTCTGTATCTAAGAGTGCTGTACAAGCAGTAAGGGAGATGCTGCTCATCATCATTAATATGCTGAAAAAAGTCAAAGCCCAGAGTTTTATAGATCACACATGTCAACGATTTAGCTATTATCCCAATGCCCTCCATCACAGTCATCATAGTACATTGAGAGTGATATCAGTCCAGCAATTTGTGGCCTGCACTTAAATATAGAGCTACAGAAGGACATTTAATCATGGTCCCTATCTTTAACTACTATGCCCCTTCATTTGAGTTATGTACAAATACATTCAAACTTTGCCCATCTATAAATAACAACCAATGTATGTTTCATTTTATTATAATACCTGTACTAGACCAGTAAAGAAACTTTTGACTTAATGCTGTGAGTTACAAAAAATGGATTTGGCAATTTTTCTTGGCATTAATTTAGATAATGTCTTTTAAATTAATGTCAAAATAAGATGTCCACATTAATTAGGCACATGTATTGTAAGAAAAATTAATAGCAAAATAATTTGCACAAATAAGAATAAAAATTTGCATTTCTCAATGTAATACCCTTACTTAAACGTATTGCATTGAGAATTTCAATGGTGCATTAGGCACTTTTAGGAAGTGCCTGAAGGTGTAGTAATCTTTTGGAGCCAACATAACAATTTTTTCAATAAGAACTTTTATTACATTCACTGTGCAATGGCGCAAACTATAAAATTCGCAAACCTTCTTCCACTGAATGTGTAAAAAACTATATTAAATTTGCGCAAAGGAAAAATTGTTAATTATCTTAATTAATTATATATTAATTAGATATGCACTACCACGTGACTGTTAGTGGCACAGGTGCTTGCCAAGTGATTTGTTAATGTATGGAACATAGTTTTTATGTTTGGAAACCCTGTATGATATTACCTTTTAGTTTCAAATGCTTTTTCATACTTGGAGATTTGTAACACACCCACTCACACCTGGGAACTCTCTTAAACTGTTGTGCCAAAGATCACAGAGCCATTCTTTGTTCTAGTACTTTTATTCCTAAGGTACTAGGTTCCTGGGTATCTAAGTTCATGGTTAAGTCCGTCCTGCTTATCCTTTTTCTGCATACATGATCTACTGGTTTTGATCCTGGCCTGATGATATGGACTTGTTGTACAGACTGTGTCGCAGCTTGCTACCAGCCCTCACCTTTGATTCTGTTATATCAGTGATCCCAACCAGTAGCTTGTGAGCAACATGTTGCTCACCAACCTCTTAAATGTTGTTCCCAGTGGCCTCAAAGCAGTTGCTTATTTTTTAATTCCAGACTTGGAGGCTAATTTTTGTTGCATAAAACCAGGTGTACTATCAAAAAGAGCCTTCTGCATGCTGCCAGTCCACATAGGGGCTAACAAATAGCCAATCACAGCCTTTATTTGGCACCTGCAGAAACTTTTTGCATGCTTGTGTTGCTCCCCAACTGTCTTTACATTTGAATGTGGCTCACTGGTAAAAAAAAGTTTTGTGTTTTATGGACTTGCTTTCAGCCTGCTGTAACTCATTTGTTCTGTTTTCATGTAACACAGTGGGCTAAAAATAATCGACTTCCAAAAATTATAAGCCACTATATAATAAGCCTTACCCACCAACTCTTTCTGTAGATCTTATTATCACCATAGCCCTTGGCTATTATGCTTATCCAATAAGTCATCTGAGCAGCTTTTAATGCCATTAATACAATCTGCCTTCACAACATCTCATGACAAAGTATTCCACAACCATACTGCCATCACCGGGAAGAACCACCTATACTGCTTCAAATGAAAGTTCGATTTCTAAGTTCTAAAGGAGTGGTTCCTTTCTATGTGAAAAAAAGACCACAATGTGGAAAAAAAAGATATGTGTCTATAAAGTCCTCTGATGTACTGTTGGAAGAAGAGTCAACAACCACAACCTTGAAAGACTCATCGTTTATTTGTTCCATTCCTCTTACTAGTTTAGTTGCTCCTTAGTTGATCCATGTGGATTCCCCAGTAAGTCATAAATGTGTTTCTTATTAGCCTTATTTGAAAAAAGAATTAGTATTAGTAGCATTAGTATTATTATATAGTAGCCTAACTTGTTTTTTGCAAATATTGGTTTCCAAATTCTCTCTTGGTAATATTTCACTTTACATATAATTTACAGAATTTACAGTTTTTATGTTCATTCAACTGGTACACAAATTTATAAATGGGATACTCAGCTATTTTTCTAACCATTTTAGATATCATATTAATATATAATTGTTTCAAAAGGTGTGCTCCCTCATCTTAGTTTAATAACTAATTCATTATTTGAAAGGCTGTTCATATGTTCAAGTGAATGCGTCCATATAGTGTCATATAATTTTAAATGAAAAACTACTTGTCGTAGATGGATTACAATGGTTTTGTAATCTACCATAATGCTAATGTTCAAGCTTGTCTTCTGTTAAGGAGAACCTCCCATTTTCACATGCTCCAGCTGAGGCCACAGATACGTAAAACCCAAAGGACATGACAAGGTTGCTGAGGAATTAATGGATTTTTTTGCTTGCTGATTTCTGCCAAGTCTTTTTGTTAGCATGAATAGCCTTAACCCCTTTTAACTTGTACATTGTCAAATAGAAGGTCTCTTTGTCCCCTGTATTTTTACAAACAACTTGGGAGTGATTCAATAAGTAGTTCAGATAATGCTATATGATAGTAAATGCCAAATATGTAGTGTAGTGCATTGCATAATGGTTACAAATTGCCCTCTGTAAAATAAAAATAATTTAAGATAACAAAGATTATTTTGATTTGAAATATGCAAGCCAATAGGAATGAGCTGATTTCAAACAAATAGGCTATATTTATCATGGAAGCATGTTAATTTCTATGCAAATTAGTACTTAATACGGAATTATTGGTTCATCATATATGCAGCAAGCCACAACAGAATGATACAGCTGTTATTACTTCTTAAGAAGATCTGTACACTTAAATTAAAATAATGGTTCATAAGGTTAATATATACAGCACTACTAGTGAATAAATGAATGTATAGATATTTACTGAATTATTAATAAAAAGCTTCTTAAGGTAAATTAAATCCGTTGCCCCACCACCTATAACAATAGTTTATAACTAAGCCAGCAAAAGGGAAAATTGATCCACAAATTGGCATCAATCATTTTTTTGTACTGGAATTCAATTGTTGCTGTTCAGATATATGTGATATCAGTTGGGCTTTTGAAAAATTATGATTAACTTTTACTTATGGTTGATCTGAATTTATTTTTAAATAAATCTAACCTCTAAAATATAGGATCCTTATAACAATAACCCTAGTACTAGTACTAGTACATATTCTAGCCTGGAAAATGAGCAATACTTTCATATGCAAGTTTTATAACCTAACTGTGTGATATAAGTTTTAAATATGTATTTGATTGAAATATGCACTGTGCTTAGTAAATTATCAAATATGCAAGACAACGTGACATTTTGAAACAACTAATGACCTATAGAAATATATTATTCTTAGGAGCACATTTGTAAAAAAAAATCATGCATAATTGCAACTAATGGTCAATGTATCTTTTCTGCAATTCCATGCAAATTTATCAAAAATCATAAATGGGTGATTTATGAAAAATGATCATCATGTGTAATTATCATAAAAAACATATGATATACAGTACTTGCCAAAGTAGATACATTTTCAACTGATTTCTGTGGCATCTGGCATGCCTGAATTGATCATTTTTTTTTTTATTTTGTGATGAGTAATGGAATAGCAAGTGCAAAAACCATCATAAAATCACAATCATAAATAGTCATAATATTGGCTTTCCGCTCTCCGTACGACAGGGGCTGACCCACCATTGCTCTCCCCGAGCTTGCCACTCTGGAGAAACTCTAACCTAATCCATTTTAAGGACCTCCCCAACTTCCAAGACTGGCCATTAGGGGGCATTAAAATTTTGTCTGATGTTCTAGAGGACAATATGTTTATTTCTTATACTGAGCTTAGGGATAAAATGAGGGTTCCCAATCTGAGGCTTCATGCTTACTTCCAATTGAGAGAGGACTTTTTGTCGCAGTTTCGCTCCCAACTACTGGTAGCCGAGGACTACCCACTCTTGAAGCTGGTTCAGACGGAAACGCCAGCTAAATTAGTATCTCGAATCTATTGGCTCCTGGTCCGTGCCCCTGTTCCATCGCACTTATCTTAAATGGCGGGACACTCTAGGAGACCTGGAGGAGGATCAGTGGGAAGAGGTGACGGATAATCTTTATCACTTCTTAGTATCCTCTCGAGATAGACTGATTCAATACAAGTTTCTCCACCAGGTCTACCTAACCCCGGCTAAGCTACATCGGTTTGGAAATAGGGCTAATGGCAACTGCCATAAGTGTCAGGAGGAACAGGCCGATTTTCTCCACATGTCGTGGCAATGCCCCCCCATACAAGCATTTTGGAGAGCTGTCACAACGCATCTCTCGCAACACCTGGCTCTCCCCCCGCTGCTTACCCCACACTCCTGTCTGTTGGGAATTTTGGAGGGAGGTATTCATGGGAAATTCTTACAACTGCTCACTAGAGGTCTGTTATACTATGCAAAAAAGTCTATTATACTGAGATGGATGGGGCCCAGGCCCCCTACACTGATAATGTGGCGTAAGCAAGTGAATAATGTCCTTCCCCTGATCAAACTTACCTACTTGTCTCGGGGCTGTCCTGACAAGTTTGATAAGATTTGGCGTCCATGGACTGATGCTGAGGGTATTACTGATGTAGGTGACTAACCATGTATCTCTTGACCAAGGGGAAATTAATATGCATTCTTGTTACTCTTGAACGGAAATGTTATTGGTCCGTGGCTCCCAGGCGGGTGCATACCCTCCCCCCCCCTTCCCCCTTGTCTTGTGAATGAAAATTAATAAAAACTTTTTGGTTTGAAAAAAAAAAAAAAATAGTCATAATATACTTTATTAAGGGCAGAGAGATCTGTCCGTTGGTCCAAAAATAAATAGTTTTCCCTTAATGATAAGCCAAACAAAATATTAGCTAAAATATGAAACATGAACTAAAGAAATTACCTTATCTATTTCTTCTAATGTCCTAATGATATAATTGACGAATTCTGTAAATTCTACCCCACCTTATACTCAACATAACCCCTTTCACATCACTAGAGACCCCTTCTTATATGTTCTTCATGGTGTTCTCACATCACTAGAGACTACCTCTTACACTCGCTTTCATTACCCAAACTATCTCCAATTGAAGCAGCCCTTAATAAACCCGTTAAAGATGATGAGGTTTTAAATGCAATCAAAAGCCTGAGAAATAATTCTAGCCCCAGCTTGGATTGATTTCCTCCTAGTTATTATAAGAAATTTAAGGAAATCTTAATCCCCCACTTGAATACTCTATTTAATGATATGGCATCAGACCATCCTATCCGCTATCCTATCCCCCCTTTCTTCCCAAACCAACTAGGGATACAACAAATATTCAAAGCTATTGCCCCACCTCCGTACTGAATGTAAATGTCAAAAACTTTCTAAAATATTTGGCACTAGACTTATGCCAAAATTGATTCACCCTGAATAGTTGTTCTTTATATAGGGCCACACAATGGAAGTCATGAACACCTAGTTGACATTACTGAAGGTGCTAAGGCCTCCTGGTCATCAGTGCTGCTTCTGATGATTGACTTTGATTCCCTAATTGCCCTATTTATATAATATGATTTCACTCTTCACACCTCTCTAAGCTTTTTGGAGGATCTCTGAGTATTGTACAATAGTCCTACAGCTACCATAAAATGATTTGACAAACCATCCATTCCATTCATCAGGGATGCCCACTATCCACAATTCTGTTTGCATTAGCAATTGAACTGTAAGAATACCTGATGGTCTAGTAGTGCGGAGACACCTGCCACACTCCAGGTGGGAATGCCGCTGCTTCCTCATTCTTTGCGCATCGATTCGCACACTCGCACTGTTCCAGATTTTGATGTGAGCACTGCATCTGCCGTCATCACGCTTAGGGTGAAATTCTAAGTTTCTGGGTTTGATTTATAGTCTGTCTTGTCTGTTCCTGAACTAACCTGTTCCTGACCATTCCTAGTTTGCTGCCTGTCATGACCTCTGCCTGTTTATTGACCATTCTCTTGGAACCTGTTTCTGTACTGCAATACTTGGTTCTGACCTGGCCTGTGACCCCCATTATGTTCTTGTCTCCTAATTCTGTACTGCTCTGCCCATTTGGTATTGACTCAGCCTGGCTCTCAACCATGTTCCTTTTCTGTTCTTCTAGTTCTCATTTGGTTCCATTGTCTGCCCAGAACACTCTCCTCAGTCCTCTCACTATAAGACCTGGCTGCATCCGAGGGCTCCTCCCGAAGCGTAAGGCGGCTGTTATAGATGAAAGCTAAGGCCATGACCTTGGGGTGTGTTCTGGGAATGGGATACCTTGCATAACGAGCTATTGGCAATAATAATCTGCTTCAGCACTGACATCTCAGGCTACGCCAATGGACAGGGTGAATAGATTGATTAAGATCACAGTTTTTCAAATGTATTAATAGATTTGAATTTTAATGTATGTTGTACAGTTATGGGACCTGTTGTTCAGAATGCCCAGTACCTGGGGTTTTCTTTTCATAATTTGGATCTTCTACTAGAAAATAAATTAAACATTAAAAGGGTTGTTCACCTTTCAGTTAACTTTTAGTATGTTGTAGAGGATGCTTTTCTAAAAAAGTTTGCAATTGGTTTTAAGTTTTTTATTATAATCAAATAAATCTGTAGCCTTACAATTTATAAAGCATTTGTGTTTTAGATTTGTGTTTGTGTTTTAGATGGTCTGTGACCCCCATTTGAAAGCTAGAAAGAGTCAGAAGAAAATAGCAAATAATCCAAAAACTATAAAAAAATAAATAATGAACACCAATTAATTGAAAAGTTACTTAGAATGGGCCATTCTATAACATACTAAAAGTAACTTAAAGGTGAAGCCTGGTTTGGCTTCCAATAAGGATTAATTATATCTTAATTTAGATTACTGTTTTATTACAGAAAGAAAATCATTTATAAAAAACTGGATTATTTAGATAAAATGGAGTCTATGGGAGATGTCTGTCCCTTAATTTGGATCTATCTGCATAAGGAGTTTCCATATAACAGATCCCATATCTGTATGACTAATTGAGCGACTGCACAGGTGACCATACTGCCTAGATAGCCTTAGATATCTGAGTGTCATTGTTTTCTGCCTTTTTTCCCCCTTTTTTTGGATATTCGAATGGTCCCAAGGGCTAGGATTCATTTATATACTGATGATCAATGTATGACAATAACCAAACCCTGACGAGCCTTCCAAATCTATTCAAAATTCTGTATAAATATTACGAGCTTTCATCCAGATTCTGGATAAAAGTTACCACCTTTCAGAACTTCAAGTTAAAATAGTAAAGACAGAGGTGTTACCAGTTAATGGGGTTCTGTAATAATTACACAGTAGCAGTTACTCATAGAAAACATTCAGCAGGTAGAATTTCCTAGTTACCTGTTTACAATCAATCATCTTATTGCTTGCTATGGGTTACTGCTCCTGGGCAAACATAGTGCCATTTATTACATATAATGGGTAGAGCTTAACTTTCCCATCCAATGGAAATATACGCATGTAGCCAACCTAGGGGTTAAAATTATGAAATTCTATTTTGTGTAAAGCAAATCAACTCCCCATTAAAAACAATTACAGTATATGGCAAATTTGCTGACTGGATCAGATTACAAATTTCCTTTCTAGTACAGATAACTCAAATGATCCTTTTGCCTAAATTATTAAAGCAATTTATATGGAATAACAAGAGACACTGCATAAATAAAGCTATCCTCTTTCGATTACACTACCAAGACAGCCTTAAAGTCCCAAGTCACCTTTGGTCTTATAAAGCTACAAGACATTCTCAACTTGCTCAGTTGCAAATGCCCCTTGATACGGTTGAATGCTACAATGCCCCATTACAAACATCATTATTGTTATGGATAGCATCAGAGCATATACATTCATACCATATCTGAAATCCCATCATTTCCTTTCACTTAAAACTTTGGTCCAAGCTGAAACCAAAGATTTTCCTACACTCTACACATAACCTCCAACCGGTAGTGGACAGATTTATCCCCAGGTATAACACCACAGCTTTCTCCTGGTGGTCTCAACATAAATTCCATAGGATTTTAGACCTCATTTCACCTTAGCATCTGCACTCCTTTGAAACTATCCAGAAAAATGATCATATCCCCCCCATTCAGAATACTTTCATTACAACCATATGTCTAATTTTTCCACCTCACAAGGTTCACAACATCCAGTTTCAGAAGGCTCACTGTTTGGGTCCTGCTGCAAGTCTTGGGATACTATTTTGCAGATATATTCCCAGCTGCTTAGACTCTTCCATTTTTACAGCAAAATGGAATAGGATTTGGCAATCTGTGCATCCCCATGTATCAAGGAAATGGCCTATAAACTTCTACATGACATGACACCAGTACAGTAAAACAGCTTTTCCTCAATTCGCCCATCTCTCTTTCAAGACTGTCAGAATCCAGGAGGTTACTTCCTGTTTAGGTGGGCATGCCCCAGTGCATAAATTTCAAAGTTTCCAAACCTCCCAACTGATAATTGGCTGTAGCAAGAAATGACAGTCAGTAGCTGTAATGGCAAATAGGATCTTGAGTTGTATTAAAAGGGGCATATATTAGTGGTAAGAGGGAGTCGTTCTTCCACTGTACAGATCGCTGGTATGGCCCCATCTAGAATACACTGTACAGCTTTGGTCTCCAGTGCTCAAACAGGACATTATTGAATTAGAGAGGGTCCAGAGAAGGGCAACTAAGCAGGTAAAAGGTATGGAAAATCTTAGCTATTTGGAATTCTCTTTTTGAATCAGTCGTGATGACTGAGAAATTAGATATCATTAAAGGAGAATTCAACCGTTCAACCGGAGGCTTCAAATAGGTTTTCTTGCCTTCCTCTTGATCAACTGGCATTTAGACAGGTTATATAGACTTAAAAGGTTGAACTTGATGGACGTGTGTCTTTTTTCAACCTAACTTACTATTTTACAATGTATTATATGACAATTATTCCAAGCTGAAATTTCTGCTGATCCTGAGTTAACACTGTTATTACTTTCTTCCAAAAAGCTTTCTAAGAAATGGAATGGCCTGACTTCCCAGATTTTGGCTGCAGCTCGCTGGGTAATAGCATTAGACTGGCTGGCACCACATCTCTCAACTACCCAGCTAAAAGTGATTGATTACATATACTCCATGACACATACAAAAATGAAAGGATTGCTCCTCCTGATTCCAATAATTAAGAAATAGAAAAAGCATTATTTTAAATTCTTATTAAAACAATGCAGATGTGGCACCATTAAGGGAGACAGTTACCATGGAGTGCAAGATCATGCTGTGAAGCTGATTTATTTACTCCCTATAATTTTCTTTTGACCAAGGGGCAAACAATAGCTACCATAAGAAAATAAATACAAAAGAGATTTTTTTTAATTGTTAATCCCCAAATGACAAGCATGTATTCATTTTAATGCTACTATTTTCAGTTTGCTGGCTTTAAAAATGTGGTGGTTTTTTAGAGCTCTATGCCCCACTGAAACAAATACAACCAAAAAGATGTTCCGGTTAAATATTCGGAAGGGGTTTTTTACAGTGAGAGCTGTGAAGATGTGGAATTCTCTCCCTGAATCAGTTGTACAGGCTGATACATTAGATAGCTTTAAGAAGGGGTTGGATAGCTTTTTAGCAAGTGAGGGAATACAGGGTTATGGGAGATAGCTCATAGTACAAGTTGATCCAGGGACTAGTCCGATTTTGGAGTCATTTTGGAGTCAGGAAGGAATTTTTCGCCCTCTAAGGCGAATTGGAGAGGCTTCAGATGGTTTTTTTTTGCCTTCCTCTGGATCAACTGGCAGATAGGTAGTTAATAAAAAAAAAAAAAAAGGTTGAACTCGATGGACGTGTGTCTTTTTTCAACCTTACTTACTATGTTACTATGTTACTATGTAATAAAACTCATTAAATGAAGCCACCTTTGTGAAACAAGAAACCTAAGAACATACATAGGCTCCTCTATAAGTAAAAAGCACTAAAATGGCTACTACAAAATTGTGTGAGTATTAAAGGCATTTATTTGTACAAATACATGCTTGTTGTACTGACCAGGAACCTCAATGCGCATGCCCAGCCTCCTCTAATGATAGCCTGGAAGTGCACACATTGGGGGTTATTTATAAAGATAATTTTTCTAGTCTGACTTTTAAAGGGGAAAATACAATTATTTCTGAGGAAAAAAAATAGTTTTTTTCCGGATTTATGTCTGATGAAGTGAGATAAAAAAAGTACTCCATGTTCTCCAACCGATAACATTTAAAAATCCTGTTAACAATAAGAAGATTTTCTGACTTGTGCTGGTTTTCAGAAAAACACATTTCAGGAGATTTTACGAAAACATTGTAGGTTTTGAGTGCAAAATCCGAACTTTTTTCATGGCAACATTAACTGAGCAAAATACTGTACTTGTATGTCGATGGGTGTTTTTTGGTGTGAAATTTTTGGTGGCAAATTATTATGGTGGTTTCTCAAAAATATTTGCTGATGGCAAATTGTGGAATTTCACTTCTAGGCAATGCTAGAATTACCTCCAGCCTGTATGTGACAGTAGTTTAAGTATTCCAACTAAGGGGTTGTATAAATTAGTGATGTATGTTTCTCTTCTGCATCAGACCATAGTCCAGCTAGTCTTGGTATGTATAGATCTACACATGTGCCTTTCTGACAGACACAAATCTTTAAATAGCAACATCTGGAGGCGGGGCATAGTAAGGATGTGGGTGGCTGTGTGGTAAAGTTCAGCTGAACCCTCCCTCAACCTGGGAAAGTAGCTTGAATGTTGGCCCAAAACCGCCCCATTTTTTTGTGTGGACTGTGTTTTTTTTGTGTGAACCCACAGATTTTGGCCCAGCCTGCACATCACTAGTCAATAGCTGCTACTAACTTGCAGTATGTGAGTTGCACACTAAAGCAATTTTTAGAACACATGCATGAATATCCTGGCAGTGAAATGTACCCTAGTGCAACCCTAGGGGGGGAAAAAGCATTGAAGGGGAAAAAAAATGGGGAATTGCTCTGGAAAATGCAGGAATTTTGATGCTTTTAAAATAATAGAATATTTTTTTAGAAATGTTGACTTGGCCAAAACAAAAGTTCCAGTTGTTGTTCCTGGAGGTTAGAGGATAGTCTTTCAGGAGTTTATTTGCATTTGGTAATACCAAGCCTAAATGCATGAACAACACAAAAAACAAACAAACTTCTTTCTTATGTTGTGAGAATGGAAATTCATAAAAATAAGCATAGTGTTATAAACTCCCCAGACCAAAGATACCATAATCAAACTCTAGATGCAATGACATTTTGGGAAAAAATGCTGCATGGTGGGGGGTTATTGGGATCTGTTCCCAAAAATGCATTAAGCGCCCTTTACTGCATTTGTAATTTAGCTCTACAGTAAGCACTTTATATTATGTTAGTTGAACTACCTGGTGCTGTCCAAAAAACCCTAGATACAGTGAAATTCTAGGGAAAAAATGCAGATTTGCTCCCAAAAATGCATTTAGCACCCTTTACTGCATTTGTAATTTAGCTCTACTATACCTGGTGCCAGGAATTTTGATGTTATAGCTTTTAAAATAATAGAATATGTTTTTTAAAAACTCTTCCTTGCCAAAAGTACCAGAGATTAGAGGATAGTCCTTCAGAAATGTATTTTCAAATGCATATGTACCATAGGAGAACCGACGCTGAAGGAGAGAGGAAGC
The DNA here is from genome assembly GCF_017654675.1 of Xenopus laevis. Taxonomy (NCBI): domain Eukaryota; kingdom Metazoa; phylum Chordata; class Amphibia; order Anura; family Pipidae; genus Xenopus; species Xenopus laevis. The sequence goes on from NC_054374.1 coordinate 65,285,886, forward strand.
ATGCGCCGGTCGTCCCCGCCAGAGGCGCGGCAGGCATCCCCGCCAACCAATAGACCACCAGGGTAAGCCATCATTACAATTAACAATATCAATTAAGACATTATTAACACCTGGCGGCATCCAATTAGCGGAGGGCTCCTCCCAAAGTGTAAGGAGGCTGTTTTAGGCAGAAGCAAGAGCCGAGACCAGGGAGCCGAGACCAGGGAGCCTAGCACAGGTACTGTATATAGGGTGCTGAACGTGACATTAATTCACATAAACAAGCATAGTGTGACTTAATCCACAGACCAAGATTCATTTGTAAGTGAAAAACAAAATAGTTTTTGACTGTACTTGTTTTTCTTTTTTCTGTGTTGCAGATTAAATTCACAAAAGATCATGTCAGGGCCGGAACTAGGGGTAGGCAGAAGAGGCAACAATGTGGGGGCGCAGGGCAGGTACCTGTTCAAAGGTCTTCTGCTTACCCCTTGTCGGGTTCACTCCACTGCTGATCTTACCTCCCTCTCTCCTCCCTCCCTTCTCTCTTCTCTCCTCCCCTGCTTTCCTCACTTCCAATGTCACTACCCCCTACCTTCGTCACTCCCCCCTCATTGCTCTTCATTCCCCTTCATTGCGAGTGCACACATAAGCACTTGCATACACTCACTCTTGTGCTTGCCAACAGTGCCCCATCGTTTTGGCCCGGCTCTGGATCATGTTTTCAAATTCAATTCCAGTAGCACTACAAAATCGTTTCAATAAACCAGTAATCGTGACTCTCTGATCTAGTAAATATTTGGTACAGACAAACACCGTTACCATATACAAAATGTCTTATTTTTAAAATTTAACAACACAGACCTGGTACATGAAACTTGAATTGTATGTGATATTGTCATTAATTAGATATCCAAGACAGGAACAGAGCAGCCATTTGTTAATACCAACTCTTATCAAAGAAGAAAACTAATAAATGATAATTAGACTTGAAAGATTATCCCTCAGGCTGCAAAGGGGCTTTCTGTTTTGAGCTCCATGGCAATGCATTCAGGCTTCTTCAGCAGTCAAGGGATTTTCAAATCTTGTGATCAGTATAAATCTTACAGCTTTCCTATGGGAAATTGAGTCAATGTGGTATAAATGCTGGTCATGCCCTGCCTGCCCTCTCATCAAAATCTTGAACTATTGATATCCAGAAACGCATTAATTTGATGTTTTAACTTGATGTTCACAAAAGGAATGTGTAGGTTTTATATTTATTGTATTGACCATAAAAATGCTATATATATATATATATATATATATATATATATATATATATATGGTGTTATTCCTCGCCAGTTGTATAGAATTGTTTGAATATAGGAATGCACACTGGGATTTAAACAAAATCTTCTTTATTTATTCCAACATTTAAAAGAAACAGGTCAACGTTTCGGTCCCCTGCTTGGACCTTTATCAAGATCTACATTTAAAATCTCTATAAATAGATAAAAACATATCAATTAACCAATCAGTATACAGCCTCACTCTGAAGCGTGACATCATTGTAAGGATAACCATTTCATTTGTTATTCAACTGACTTATCAAGCTGATTTAGCAACAAAGTATAAGAGGACCACATAATTGTAACTTTGTATCACATCATTATCTTCCCTTTCACTGAGGAAACATGAAAAAGAACAATGTTCATTTAACCCATATGGTGACAGAGTGTTCAATTTTTTAATCCAAAAGACTTCTCTTTTCAATAATTCTCTTGATCTATCACCACCCCTCCGTAGAGGTGGTATGTGGTCAATTGCTATATATTTAAATGTAGGGAGTCTGTGGACCTTTTCCAAGAAATGTTTGGCCACCGGTTTCAATTTCTTACCATCTCTAAAAGCTACACTAATTGCGGATCTATGTCCATCCATCCTCAGTCTCAGTGTTTGATCCGTTTTCCCTATATATGGGAGGCTACATGGGCATGTTACCAAATAAATCACGTGTGTTGTGGTGCATGTGAGGTGATGTCTTATAAGAAATCTTTTCCCAGTATGGGGATGTAAGAAACTCACACCAGGGTTCATGTGTCTGCACGATGTACAGCTAGGGCATCGAAAACATCCTGGTTTATTCTCCGGTAGCCAAGAAGTGGTTGTTTTCTGATAGCAAGTTAGAGGATCATTTTTTTACTAGAATATCCTTTAAATTAACCCCTCTCTTGAAACCAACTATTGGCGGGTTAGGAATTCTGGTGGATAAATTAATGTCTGATTTTACAATATTCCAATTCCGTTTAATACTATTGCAAATTGCCTTAGAGGCATCATTGTATGTAGTACTAAAAATAATACCAGGAGCTTCTCTGTGAGTACTCCTTGGGTTATTTACCTTATCTTTAGCCTTAGTTAATGCTTGTTCAAGTACTTCCACCGGGTATCCCTTCTGTCTAAGCCGTGCCCAAATTTCATCAATCTGTCTACACCTTGCATAACTTTCTGTATTATTTCTCAATACCCTACAAAATTGTGAAATTGGTAATGACCATTTGGTGGCTGAAGGGTGATAACTATTATAATGTAATAAAACATTTTTATCGGTTTTCTTACGGTATAGAGTATAACCCAAACTTAATCCTTTACGGAATATTTGAACATCCAGAAAGTTAACAAATTGGTCGTGTACTGGTAAATTTCACAGGGGTAGGTAACCCATTAAGGTATTTAACCATCTCATGGAATTCATCCAGGGAGCCACACCATACCATCAGCATATCGTCAATAAAGCGTTTAAAAAAAAAAAATTTACAATGTAATGAGTTTCAAATTGGTGCATATATAAATTTGCATATGCTGGTGCCATGGCCGCTCCCATCGCTGTCCCGGCAATCTGTAAAAAATAATCATATTTAGTGATGGGCAAATTTATTCGCCAGGCGCGAATTCGCGGCGAATTTGCGCGATTCGCCGCCAGCGAATAAATTCGCGAAACGCCAGCGAAAATTCGCAGCAAAAAATCGCCGGCGTCCAAAAAATTTTTTCGGAAAAACGGACGTCGGCGTCAAAAACGGGCGCCGGCGTCGAAAAAAACGGGCGCCGGCATCAAAAACGTGACGTCGGTGCTGTTTTGCGAATTTTTCGCCGTTTTGCGAATTTCGCACGAAATTCGCGAATTTTTCAGCAAACTGAAACGGCGCAAATTCGCCCATCACTAATCATATTCAAATCTAAAATAATTTAAACCTAAGGTAAGTTGTAATAATTCGAGAATGAATGGAATAGGAGGGCCACTGTATGAAGTAAATTCTTGCAAAGATCGCTTTACTGATTCAATGCCATCATTGTGAGGAATGATGGTATATAAACTAACTTGATGTTCACAAAAGGAATGTGTAGGTTTTATATTTATTGTATTGACTATATAAATGCTATATATATATATATATATATATATATATATATATCTATACAGTACTGTGTGTCATGTAAAAAAAGACACAAAATAATTCTATATACAGAAAGATAGTCATTTGATTCTACAGCAGTTCTAACACAACTTGCACATACAAATGAACTTCATATTCAATCAATGAAGATTAACTTGCCCAAGGTAAGATGGTTTTTACATTCATAAGGAAGTCAAATATGATTATGCATATAAGGAAATTATACAGAGATGAGTAGAGTATAATATATGATAATTATTTGAAAGGATATACTTACACAGTGATTAGCATATCTGGAGGACCAGGCAGAGATAGAAGAATGCATAAAGGTAAAGAGATTCATAGAGTTGAACCAACTGGAAGAAAACTCTTCCTCTCTTTAAAAAAAGAAAAAAGAAAATTGCATATGACAGGGACCTAAAAAAGCTTTGGTAACATTTTAAAATGTAAATGATATTAAAAAAGCAAAAATTCATGTATTCCTCTGTACTAATACTATTCACAGTTTTGCAAACAAACATTCACTGTGATGGAAAAAATAAAGTTTCAATAGATTCTAAACCTGCTTTGTAATAACAGTCTTCAAAGATATTTCTAGGTTCAGTGGATGACTGTGTGTGAACTATAATGTATTATTATAATTAATTCTAATTCAAACGAATATGTAATTGCTGATTTTAATATAGGTCATGATCCCAATTTTTAAATGAATGTGATTATTCAAGATCAAAATATTGTGTAGCTCATACTATAAATATACCAATACACCAACATACACCAATGTTTTGTATAATAAGCAAATATTAATATGTTGCAGATACATCCTATATACTAAAGTATTTACTTATAATTATAGGTACTATTATAAATGTAAGTAAGAAGGTGATTGATGCTACAATGACTGTACTTTTAGCAAGTGATTATGATTGGTTTTCAGGTGCACTTAAAGGGGCAGTTGAATTTTTCCTAAAATTTAATATTTAATATTCCACTCTCTGGTGTTCCAGTCTAGCAACTCATGAATCCAGGTGCAGCCTCTGAACTGTTAAAATTGGTTCAGTAGAGGTAAAGTGAAGGAATTTATCAACTAATATATCCAGTGAAAAGAGTTAAGAGTCAACACACACACACACACACACACACAGAAAAGTAATTATTTCTGGTGAACTACAGTATTAGAAAATAATGTAAGGTAAATGTAGTGGAAAATGTATGGAAGAAATGTGAGGGAACAATGTTTGAAAGGTGAACTATCCCTTTAAATGGATCTATTTATGGAGGTGTATAAAATGTGTTTTAAAGCTGGTGTAAAATAATAGTGTATATATAGAGTTTCATTGTTTTCCCTTACTCATAAATTAATGCTATACATCACAACTGCGTGCTGACAAACAGCTGATCGTTGTGTTTATAAAACTGGGTATGTTTTTTTAACTAGCTACAACTGAAAATCAAATGTTTATTTTACCACGCTAAACCTCACTGAAATCAACAGCACAAATTTAGTCGGTCAATAAATTTTTGGCTTTAAAACTAGTTTAAATGCAATGTTCGATTTAACATACTTTTATAAATATGTCCATAATACTTTTGGAATTGATCTTTACAATGTATTTTATAATATATTTTTTTGGGTTTGGATTGGAATTGATCTCAAATAAATTGCTTTAAAGAATGAAAAAAGGTACAAGGTATGTGTATTGTTTAAAGTAGGGAGCTAGCCATTCTTCATGTGCACACCAAGCATACACATATTAAATACACATTCTACAAGTTAAAACAATTAGCACTTAATTCAGATGTACACTGCAGACTGCATTGATTTCTTTGCGACCCTGAAGTATTCATTTGAATTAATTGCTAATTAGTCTTACAGGAAGTGAATTTACAAAAAATTGGGGTAAGGTGGCAACTCTATTTATTGATGCGTTATGTTCTCAATCAGTGTCACACATGGAGATTATCAATGATTATAGCTGGCTAGATAGAAATAGTTTGCTTTGTTTTCAATAAGGCAAGCTACACTATATTATTTTTATATATTTCCATATAAATAGAATAAATTAAATCTACTGAAATTATGAGGGAGATTTATTAACTTTCCTATTTTTTCCCCCAAATTGTATTTTTAAGCGTTAAAAAGTTTTTATTATACTTTTTTTTACTAATTACGTGAAACCATGGAACATTTGTAATTTTTTAAATTCAAAAACACAAAAAACACTAATACAAAACTTTAACAAAATGCTTGGCATTCGTGGTTAAAGGGAAAAATACTTTTTCTGTGGTTTCTAAAACCTCTAAAACCACTAGAATCAAATTGATAATAAATGGGTCTCTAGGGGGCTGGTTTACTAAACCACAACCTTTACAGGTAAGGCTGTTTTTGCCAAAAATAAAAAAAAAGTTGCAGAAAAAAACCTACAACTTTAAATCTGAAAGAACTTTCTTTCCTTTGTGTTTTTTTTAGGTTTTCAGTTTTCACAATTCGTAGGTACTGTGCAACAAGTCAAAAAGGTTGTGGTTTCCCCAACTGTTCTTTTTCCCTTCTGTGCTTCTTCAGTCCAGATTTTTTGATAAATGGCTGACATTTGTGGAAATGAGTTTATATGTGGTGTTAAAACCTTTAAAACTACTAAAATGCGCCCTTTGACAAATGGACCTCTCCAAGTAGCAGCTACTAATCTGTATGTTTGGAATTCTTGGCCTAGACTTATATAGTGCAGATGCTGTTTTGTCCTTTTTTGCAGCATTCAAGTCAGGCACTAATATTCAAATGCTGCTGTTGAACTGTACATTTATTTCAATGGCAGGTTGCTTAAGAATCCAAGCAGTAATGAATCATGGATCTAAAGAGAATACTTATATGCAGTGAAAAACGATTCAGATAATGCCACCAGCAAACATTGGTTTACTCACCAAATATTTTTTAAATAGGCCTGAGGTGATGAAACTGGATGGAACCATGCTGTAGACTATGAGGATATAAATGTAAGCCTATACATGATAAAGTAATGTATCAATGTTTACAGATGACACAAAACGATGCAGCCCGATTAATTCCATCCAGTATGTGGCATCCTTGCAGCAAGATTTTGACAAACTGGCGATTTGGGAGGCTAAATGGCAGATGAGATTCAATGTTGATAAATGTAAGGTCATGCATCTTGTATGTTAAAATAGGCCAGCCACTTATACCCTTAATAGGAATGAACTAGGCATATCCATAATGGAAAAGGACCTTTGAGTCCTTGTAGATAATAAATTTGGCTGTAGCAAGCAATATCAGTCAGCAGCTACAGGGGCAAACAAGGTTTGCATAGATTCACTGGTAGAAGGGTAATAATCAACTTTACAAAGCGCTGCTAAGGCCCCATCTAAAATATGCTGCGTCGTTTTAGTCTGCAGTGCTCAAATGGAATAATATTCAAAAAGAGACAGTTCAGAGAAGGGCAAGTAAACTAGAAAGGGGTATGGAAAGTCTCAGTTATGAAAAAAAAACTGGTGAATCTAAGATCATGTACTAGTAAGAAGAGGCGCTTAAGGGAACCATATAATAAACTCTCTAATGTTTTATTTACATTTAGGTACTCCAGCAGACACAAAGGCATCTATTCTGATTAGAAGAAAGGGGGTTCCTTCTGCAGAAAGGTTTTTTTTTTGGAGTCTACCAAATAATGTTGCCAGTGTTATCTTGAAGCATATGGAAAGGTAGTGGTGCTACCACTGGTGGTGGTGGTGGGACTAACCCCAGTGCTGGGGTGAGGGATGCACAGGGATGCAATCCCTTCATTTCTTTATTTTTGTAAAATACCAGGGGGGAATCCCGGAACATTCTTTTGCTCCTCTCCACTTCTACAAGCAAATAAATGCAGAGGTAAAATAAAATATAGCTAAATACAGTATACATAAGATAAAATGAGATAAATAGAGAAGAGATAGAGTAGTGTTAAACAGATAAAGAAGATGGAGACATCAGAGAGGGTAATAGCAAAAAGGAGAGAAGAAGAAAGCAGGGGAAACAAAAAGAGAAAATGAAGGTATTAAACAGCAGCAGATTAAGGAATAGTGAGTGAATGATACAGTATATACAGTATGAAATAATCTTAATTCTGGTATATAAAATAGAATATGATGGGGTTGTGCTTTATTATGACACACAATACACAGGCAAGGAGCTGTGTTTGCAGAAGCTGAATTGGCAGGCAAGAAAAGCCATATGCACAATTCTCATTTTGGTGTCTCTACATGTCACATAGGTAAATCTACACATACTGGGCATTAAACGGTGCATTAGAAGGAAATACCGAAATGGAAATAGCAAAATGGTTTTGAATTAAAGTGGGTAAAACCAGAAAGTATTGGTGCGTGAGTCTTATTATAACAATGGGTGTGGCTTATGGTTGTGGAAGGGGCTTGCTTTAGCACGCCAGGTTACGCTCACCACACTGAGCTACCCCTTCACTTTTTTCAATCCAATTCAAGCACTGGCTACCCCTTCTGGGGGCTTGGAGCATTGGCAGGAGGTTCAAGCTAAATGCCTATTAGGAAAAGATTTGGGAAGAGTGTCTATTTGCTCTGTGTCCAGCCTGAAGGTCAATTAGGGTAAGACTGAGGTTAAATCACGTTTGCTACCTAGATATTTTAGGAATGGTGGCTAAATGACTGATACGTGATGATACTGATGACACATACTTGGTGATTTTTTCCTATAACTATGATGTTATTATGAGCTAATGGGGCCTAGAACAAAGGCTGACAATTTATACTGAAAAACTTTGACAACCCCTGAAGTATGGATGATCTATTTATGGTTGCCACATCACCCCTTTAAAATTGGACATGGGGTGCACGGTGCACGGTGTACATGCAATGCACGGACTTCATTGCAAATTAGTCATACATTTATATGCGTCCTGCTTTATACACTGAGGCCATGCATTATTGGCCACAATCTCTTGTTAATTAACCATGTTGTATTAATATTTTAGACATCTCCTTTCTTGAATATGTGCAATAGCTCCTCTAATCAGTTTTAGTTTTCTTACGGTTGTTTGGGATAAAGTTGGCCAGAGACAGGGCAAACCATAGAAAGTGTAGACTAGCTCCTAACCCAAATTCTATGCTAAGTCCTAATGTGAAATCAGCAAACAGCAAATTGTACCCTAACAAATAAAAATGCAAGTGCAGAAATATAAGCCCTTTAAAACCAGATTTATAATCAAATATATTACATTTTGAATTTAGAAGACCAGGCAAAATTTATTAGGAATCAATAATGTCTATTTTAAGGACTACATAATAAAAAAAACATTTTATAGGGCTAAAGAAATTCTTTAAAAATCGGCATATAATGGTTTATCACAAAAATAAAAAGTAATAAGCAAAATATATTCAAGGTTATTAAATTTGAAAAAATATCACGTTTTAGATGAAAATGTTGCCTGAAATCTAATCATGAAACCTATACCTACTTACACACTCCAACAACTTCAACACTTTTACCCATTCTTTGGCATATACTAAATTCTATTTCTGTTTTCAATTAAAATAGACATTTGAGTCAAACATTTAAGGCACCATCAATAATAAAATTATTAAAAACCATATAAAATTCCATACATTAAAAATAACACATTGTAAGAAACATTAAAAATATAAAACAAAATAAATAATAAACACCTGCAATGGACTTAAAATGATAAGCCATGATTAATTATACATTAGGGTCTCCTGGAGATCAAAAAGATCCTTTAGTTGTGCCATGTCTTATGTTTACCAATGCAGAAATATTATGTTTAAGCTAAGGCCAAACAATGAGCACATGAGTCCTTTCCCCGCTTTTCATAATGATAGTTATATTACTTTGTGTGCACAGATTTATTGCAAATTGAAGTCAATAAATGTATTTATAAAACTGTTAAAAGAAAATAATTTGTCTAAATGCATACAATTAAATTCTGTAAAATGTTACAAAACAAATTCAATGAATCCATCAGATATACAGATTTACCATTTTTTTGATTGAAATTACATTCCATATTGGTTATCATACATATAACTATCTGAAAGGGGCAGATTTATTATCGATCTGGCATCAGGTTTCATGTTAATCATTTTAAGAACATATGAGTGAAATCTTAATCTTGCTTGTGGTGTCTTGATTATCTTTCGTTTTCCTTGTGCAAGAATTTATTTCCACAACTTTTTTATTGCTTGTATTTTATACTGGTGTCTGCCTATATATTGCCTGTTTCTTTGGTTTTCCTTGTGAATTTAAAACAAGTTATCAGAGCTTGAAGCTGATAATGCGCATGTGACTTACATGGCAGTGCCAAGAGGCATAGGGCCATTCAACCAGCTAAGCTTAATTACTGGATGAAATAAGGAAGGGTGATTTGTTTAAAGCAGTACTGTTCAGGGATGGAATATTCATGACATCATACTATAAAGTCTATTGAATTTTTGGCAGGCTCTACATACTTTGGAGGGTCACATTAGCCCACAGGCCTCCATTTGGGAAGCTGTTTTCTAAATGAATACCTTTATGACAATCTAAGATACATGGGATCAATTATCCAGAAACCCATTTTCAAAAAAACTTTAAAATAGAAGAATTCCATTTCCTTCAGTGTCAAACACCTGCTAATTTTGATTGGTTCTCTTTGTATTGATAAAATAATACCTTTTACTTGATGTTGACCGAAATGCCATAATCCTACAGATGTTAACCGAAATGCCATAATCCTACAGTATACTGATGACATCAATCCTATCAAGTGTTTTAAAGTGTAACTGTTTAGTAGCCATGGTTCGCCACATTCGTAAAAGACCCCTTTTTTGGGTAAACCCAACTACCAAGTATTCCATATAATAATTACAATAATTTCTATTTTTTCCCTACAAAAGAAATACTTACATTTCCTTCCCATAATGAGAAAAGTATGCAGTTTATTATGAGACTAGCTACTCTGACGATCATAGTATAAAGTTTGTTTTTCTTCACACTCTAATTTCTGAGTTTAACATTAATGGACATTAACATGTCAATTTTTCAAGCAGTAAAAAAGATCTGATGCTTGACCCTTGTTTCATCCCAAAATAAATGCACTGTTTTCGCATTGACCTACAGGAACATATTCATTATGTGCATGTCTCTTACTTGTTACTAATAAAGTTTTGTCTTGACCCCACATTTCCACTATCTTGTGCCATGTAAGGAGAAAAGAAAAGCATTCTTCTGCACCAGAAAAAATGCAGAAAAAAACTCTGACATTATTATAATTCACACCTCACCTTTGACATCACCTAATCAAATCAGAATCCTTCCCTGTCTGTCTAAAAACTGGTTGCTGTGTTTGTAAGATATTCTATGGAAATGTATTGTAGTATTATGGAGCAATGTATATGCTATCACAGAGAGCTAAAATGCCTGAATTGCAAGGTAATTTTGTCTATTTACTCCAATGCATTTCAGTGAAATTTCACCATTTTCGCTGAAAATAACGATACGTACACATTAACGGGCGGTTTACTAAACAGCGAAATGTGCTAAAGACAAAATTGACGCCAGAATATTCGCAAACTTTTACCGCCACCTATGTAGTGGCGTAAAAGTATTTTTTTAACCAGAAAATTCTCAAGGGGCAGGAAATATCCCATAATACTGTTTTTTTTTACCCATCATTCTTTGCTGACAGGAGACAGATCTGTAGCTATTGCTGACAGGATGTTTTGGCTTCTGCTTCTATCTGTTGCAACAGCAGCAGTTTCAGCTCAGAGGCATATTATTGGCAGCGGCATCACAGTCCAAGGATTTGTCGGCCTCTTCGCTTTTTTGGTTTCATTGTGATTGGCTACATTAAACTGTGCATTTCTATGAAGCAAAGAGAATGACTGGTATCATTTCTTGTTCATATGATTCTATTGGCAGAAGGGTTTATATGATGCAGACATGTTTGATTGGTGTTACTCTGGTGATGTTGTTGGATGGTATAATCATCAGTCAATAAAGTTTATGAGTTTTGAAGATGCCATAATAACCGCCATAAAACAAGACTATTTTATTGCAAAAATATTTGCAAAAACTTAATTTTTCACCAGAAAATTCGCAACTCGCTAAAATTACCACTAGCGTAAGCTGGTTCGTTAACGTAGCAATGACTTCTGAGCGCATCGCTGTTTAGTAAACTTAGTCGCTGCGAATATTCTGGCGTAAAAATATTCTCAGCGATAACATGCGGAAACTTAAAGTCAGATTTACCGCACTTTAGTAAACGGACCCCTAGGTCCCAATATTACCCACTATGTACTGTAGGTGGTCGGATTGGGTAAATAAAGACCGTTAAATGACCTTCTATTGTATTTACCCTCCCCCCACAAAAAATGTATCATTCAGCCTACAGTATGGCATCCACAGTCTACAAACCATTTCACTTCTATGAAATGATATATTAATAACTACAACGATGATTCTTGAAAGGGAATATAAAATTTACGATTATGTTACATATAATACAAGAGGGAAGAACGTTGTTTTTGTACAAAAGGGAACACAATGCAAATGCACATAATAAGCAATGCCCATTTACTTTAGTCTCTATTTAAAATGAAAATACAATACTTAAAAAATAATCTGACCAGAAAAATTTCTGATTTAAATTCACTTAAATGTTAACCATTATCACAGTTCCAGTCTTTCTGTGCCCTAAAGAGGATAACAAAAGTTCTGCAGACAATCTAATACAGGGGTCCCAAACCGGCAGGCCGCGGGCCAGTACCGAGCTGCAGACAGTCTTGAACTGGGCTGCCGAACCTAGCGACCAATTAACACGTTGTGCCGAATTGGATGCCGGTGAGTCGGATTGGATGCCGGCACGCCAGAATTGTCGCCGACCCCTCCCGACACCCCCACGGTCCTTGCAAAAAAGTTTGGCTCTACACCGGTCCCCAGGCCAAAAAAGGTTGGGGACTGCTGATCTAGTATATACTAATGTGTTTATGGCAAGATTTCAGACTTCATATGTTTACAGTTCCAAACCCAATCAAGTTCATATATTTGTGTTTGCAAAACATTTGTGCTTAAAGATAGCTGTAATGTCAGAATTGGAATTGGAATTTTGGCCTTGAGAATCTAGAGTAAGTAATTTTGTCTTCATAAAGATATATGGAGGCAACATCATTTAACCCCCACTGACTATATCATATTTTGAAATTCAATAACTTACCTAGTTCTATTATATTTTAACACATAAAAATCATTTTTATTACCCAATGTTAACAATAACAATGACTTGTACAGGTATGGGACCTGTTATCCGGAGTGTTCGGGAAACAGGGTTTTCCGGATAAGGGATCTTTCCATAATTTGGATCTTCATACCTTAAGTCTACTAAAAAATCATGTACACATTAAATAAACCCAATAGGCTAGTTTTGCTTCCAGTAAGGATTAAATATATATTAGTTGGTATCAAGTACAAGCTACTGTTTCATTATTACGGAGAAAAAGGAAATCATTTTTAAAAATTTGGATTATTTGGATAAAATGGAGTCTATGGGAGATGGGCATTCCATAATTCGGAGCTTTCTGGATAATGGGTTTTCGGATAACGGATCCCATACCTGAAGTAAATACTGGCAATGAATAGGCATTCTCGTTTAACAGAAACACTACTTAGTTTATTGACTGGTTATGTGACCAGCCTTCAAGTAGCAGTATTGGAGCACTTCTAATGTTTTATCTAAGGGACTCAATATCTCTTTTAATAGAATGGGCATGTCCTGTTCTAGTCTCTCCATCCACCACTTAAAGGAGAACTAAACCATAAAAATTATTATGGCTAAAAATGCCATATTTTACATAATGATCGTATTGCATCAGCCTAAAGTTTCAGCCTGTCAATAGCAGCAATGATCCAGAACTTCAAACTTGTCACAGGGGGGTCACCATCTTGGAAAGTGTCTGTGACACTCACATGCTTAGTGGGCTCCGAGCAGCTGTTGAAAAGCTAAGTTTAGGGGTCGTCACAAATTATGAAGCAGAAAATGAGGTTGGCCTGTAATATAAGTTAATGCTACAAGGCTGATTATTAAATTGTGATGCTAGTTGCATTAGTGTCTTGCTGCCATGTAGTAATTACTGTATCTATAATCAGCTGTATATTATGACATCTGTATTCTATGGGGCAGATTTATCAAGGGTCGAAGTGAATTCGAGGGAATTTTCAAAGTAAAAAAATTTGAAATTCAAAGTACTTCAACCATCAAATAACATACTAAGACTTCGAATTTACTTCAACTTAATTTCGAAGTAAAAATCGTTCAAATATTCGACCATTCGATAATCGAAGTACTGTCAATACTTCGTTTCGAACGATTTAATCTTTCGATTGACCGATTTGACTATGGCCAAATTCGGTGAAAAATACTTCGACTTTGATATTCGAAGTCAAAGTATTTCAATTTGATGGTCGAACTTCGAAATTCGACCCTTGATAAATCTGCCCCTATGTGTACTGTATATTTTGAGTCAGCCCTTAAGCTCAGTAAGTGACAGCAGCACAGAGCATGTGCAGTGCAGCAGAAGAAAAGAAGATGGGGAGCTACTGCGGGATCTTTGGAGGCACTGATCTTCCCTGCTTCAAGCTGGTATAGAAGTCCAAAACATAACATACAATATTTCTAGCCTACTTCTTTAGTAAAGTTTTACTTCTCATTTCACCATGCCCTTTCATTGCTGCATTTCACTATATGTACCTCTGTACACAAATAATTGACATGTTCAACAACTGACCCCCTGCTATCTGAGATCACTCACAATCAAAAATGATTTGTTGAATCAACAATTACTTAATAAAAGGACAAATACAAATGATAGCCTTCCAAATTTCTACCTTTTGATATCAAGTTACTATGAATACAACAGTCCTCTGCATCACTGCATTTGGTTTCTGCATTCAAATGGTTTAGCAATATGCAGTATGTTTTATTCTCACACATAGCTGATTGTGGTATGCACTCTTTTCTATAGACATACAGTAGCTGATCTCTTCGGAGACTCCCCACATTCAAAGCTCTTTGTACAATGTTGTTACAACAACCCATTTCTTCTACTCTAAAAATTAGAAACACTCTTCTCACATTATTACATAATCTCAATATCTAAAACTACAAAAAAGTTATAAATTTCCCAATTTTGCATTGCATTTCGTACTAGCTAATGAATCGCTGCTTTGAATTCCTTTTGAGTAGTTTAAGGTCATTTAAACGAACAAGTGTATAAGGGTTAGCACTTGTCAGCTGAGCCTTAGGATTAAAATGTAAAAAATATCTTATTTAGTATTTCTATACTTCCCAGACTGCTGTAATGACAAATCACATTGTTAGATATTTGTGTCCTTTTGTTTTTATGGATACGTTGATATAAATATGACCATACCCCATGCCAAAATTATTATCTAAAATATGAAAATTACTTCCACCCAACTTTATTGTTGCAGATTTGAAGCCAGCTTTAAAGCAAGGCTGCAAATTCATCAACTGCAAGTGATTTTCTCAATTCTGACAGCTAACCTCAATGTTACGACAAATCTGGCCCCAGAGGATATTATGTAAAGACACATGAGCCTATAATTTTCTTCTTTCACATGTGAGATGCTATAATGATCAAAAGAAAATTACTTTCTAACTACCACATCTCTTTGTGCTGTTTTCTTCATGCCTTCTGCACTAATTGAATCCCCCCAGAGTCACTGTATCAATTCTAACTTATGTATTAGGATTTAATCAGGCATGTTGAACGACCAGCTTGGAGAGGTGAGGGGTCTTTTGTGAGGTGTCCATCTGCCTCAGACATTAGAGCCAGTTGAGTGCAATGTCGCCTAATAGTCAGTGAAAGGGATGCCAAGAGGATATCTATGAGATAACATTTTGGGTTGATAAGTATTTATTCTCCCCTAAAAGGAAAATCTGAAAAAGTGCTCTAAAATAATTCCATTGGGACAATAATTACACAATCCAAAAACCTAAATTTATATTATTATATATCTAGATATTTTTATAGTGCACGAACAGTGTTGGCAAGCAAACTCTTGCTGATTCATATCAATAGAAATGGATATGAGAGATACGAATAAGGCAAACACAGGCGATTTGTTGTAGTGCGTAACAGAAGGTGTCCCAAAAGACAGTCGTTTCAACTGGCAGAACAGCTGTGGGGAGCATCTTCCTGGTCTGTACCTGCTGTTTGCTACATCATGCATGCGCCAACATGATGCCAGGGCAATGCTTTCTCCAATGGTGCACATTATTTGCTAAGCGTTCAAGAGAGAGGCAAATGTCAGAGACTGAGAGTGTCTAACAAATACAGATTGTTACATCCATTCTTATTGTGGTCAGAGAGAAACGCTAAAAGTATCACTGTTTTTTTTTTTCATAACGTGCAGGTCAGTGATAGCAGCGTAAAGAGAATTGCTGGCAATTTTGTAGCCTCGTAGAAAACATGCATTTTTTGAAAAACAGAATCTATTCTCAGACTGATGAACAAATAAGCTATCATTTATTTGCATTTTTTGACAAACAGAATCCATTCTCAGACTGATGAACAACTAAGCTGTCAATCCCTATCCCATAAACACACAAAGGAGCTCTTGCAATTTTTCAGCACCATTTACTGGTTATTTCACTGACAGGACAAATTGAACAATAATTCTTATTCCACTAATATTTTTGAATTGTAATCACAAAAATACATTATGAATAACGAAGTCTAATTAGTGTCTCTAGCAAAAACGCACCATTACTCAGATTTACGGATTCCCAAAATAGTTAATGGAAAATGAAGAAAACACCACTACCAAAGTAATGTCTCCAAAAACGAATGGTGGAAACTTGTGTTATAAAATGAGATTTGAGTTTAAAAACAAAACTGTTTGTGACTATATGCCAGAGGTGGAAGATGAGCAAATTATCTGCATATAGACAGCCATGTGCTGCAATTCACTGTAGGACAACTAAAGACATAAGGGTTCATTTACCTTGGATCTCGGGACTTGTGCCCCTTTATGGTCTCTGCACAGAACATGGCAGATACAAACTTCACTCTTCGTCTTGTGTAGAATAAGTATGGAATAAGGTGCAGAGCACTTCTTACTCCCATTTGACTAATCTCTAGGTTTGTTCATAATACTCCCATGGAATTCACACCGGAGTGTTAAATTGCATGAAAAGGCACTCCATGTACTTCTAATAAATTGTGCTCTGCACTTCTCCTCGATCCATTCCACGTTGTTTGGAATTTGATACAGTGCTCCTATTGACAGAGGTGAAACCTGCATCTACCACCACCCCTGGTAGCTTCCGGTTTCCCACAGCAGTCACAGTGCTCTTGTGTCTAAAGAATCAGCCGGAGACTTCAATTTGATACAAATCGTAGATGTCACAAAATCCTAACACTAAAGATTTTTAGTGCAACTGTTACACTGGAGTTATGGGGAGAATGCTGAAATGTGGGTAAAAAAACATGCTGAACACTTTGCACACTGCACTCATGTTCAGTTGTAAATGAGCCTTTTGAATTAAAGTTACATTTGACAGCTGTATCCTAATGATGTTTTATTTTCGCAAAAGTGATGCAGAATATGTTGACACAATATGAAGGCTAATAGTAACCACACTTTATGTATTGTATTATCGTAAATTAACCTACTAGTATTTATTATTAACTAGGTTTATCTTGAAATGTCTAGACAGGTTTCTGACATTCTGGAGAACTCTAGAATACATGTAACTAATACAGTAGCATAACTTGACAGCATAAAAAAAATGCAAAAAAATCTTTGGGGGGAATCCTGCCTCAGAGCCACTTCCTAACCACTCGCTTGCAACAGACAGTGACATTTGAGGTAGGAGAGGAGCTGGAATGGGAGGACTTCTGTACAGCAAATGCACCATGTGAGAGTCCCTGTCTCCCAGGCCCCGTGCAACCCCAAGGGGCCTACTATATTATACAGTAGTTACTTCACTGACTGTTCTACTCTCTTTCACCAGCATAGCAAACCAGAGCATCTTTATTTTATAGAAATAAGATAATATTGAAGCTTGACAATCCAATTTGCAAGGTTTTAAAGATAATTGGCCATCGCTTGCCTTTACAAAACTAATAATGTTTGTGCGTTTCTTTGTTTTGAGCACTTCTGTATGCAGAAATTTCAACTAAAACTAATGCAATTAGTGAATTACTAATCCTGAAACTTTATGATGCTACCATTTTGTACAATTTTTTAAAAATCTAGGACTGGACAAGTGTTTCTCTGAAGACTTGGCGTTAGCTGACACCTTTGTATTAGTTAATAGTGAAGAACAGAGAATATATTCAGTTTAAAAGTTGAGGTTTCCCTTTCCCCATTTTCCCATAAATAGACAATAGCTTTTAATCTTAAAGTAACTTCTGTGCACAAAAGGTTCCTGTATACTGTATTTGCATTCAAACATATTAATGTGTGTGTGTGTATGTGTGTGTGTATGTGTGTGTGTGTCACCCCTTGAAACCAGACACATATAAAATCAGCATCCTTCATGGTTGGTTAGCTTTTAATCAGCTTGCATAGATCTCAATTCAGATGCATGCTGCAGACTGCATTGATTTTTGTCCAGCTATGCAGCATCCTCTAAATTAATTGTTAATTGGCCTTGGAGTATGATGATTTAATATGTCTGCTTTTAAATTCAAATAAAATTTGAGTAAAATTTTTAAAAAATCTGAATTCTACAATTCTGGTTTGTGAATGTATGCTTTGGCATAAAATTGCTGTTCCCAGGCACCACTAGAATTAGTCGTACCATTTACAAACAGCATAACATTGTACAAATTGAACTTGACATCAGTATTATATATTTCATTCTGTAGTTAATTCACAAAAATTAACAAAATACAGTACATGTGACTGTCAATGGGTAGCAATAGGCATTTTGTTGCAGCAAAATTTTTCTTGATTCCATGGCTGCTGAAAAATTGTGCTCATCACTATTTCTGTTTCTACAATCTTTCTCATATTGTATTCAGAGTAACTATGTATGTAATGTATGTATGCAATGTACTTAAGTCAGAGTTGAATTACTCTTACAAATCTCAATGGAAGTATTTACAATAATACCCATGTAATTTTTGAAAGCAAATATAAAGACATTTAAAACTCATAGCTTTCCATTAGTCCACTTAAATGCTAGCCTATTGGGTTTTTAGCACCAGCATCTCCCATAATGCATTGCATTGTTTTAATTCGTGAGAACACAGCAGCTGTAAATAATGTCATCATTATTCATATGGCTGCCAATTCTAGTCTTTTATTACTGGCATGTACATATTGCCTTACCAACAATCCAAGATGCACTATAATGATTTGTTCTTAAAGGAGAAGAAAAGTCTTCTTCCACTTGGGATGCCAAATGTTAGGCAACCCCAATTGATTGTATTGACTTTCCTGAAACCCCAGGCAGGTGCTCCTATCAGCAAAAAACTGCACCGTCCCAGTTCTTCCAGCGAGAACCACTGAGCAATCCTCTTCCGACTGCATCATCATTAAAATTTCCCAGGGCAGACACATTAGCATTAGAACGAAATAGCTGATATTTTAGTTAAAGGTCGGATTTTTCGCTCTACTGCACATGAGCAGCCGGGAGGAGAAAGAAGAAGCCGGAAGAGGATCGCTTTGTGGTGCTCGTTGGAAGAACCCCAGGCCGTGCAGTTTTCTGCTGATAGGAGCACCAGCCTGGGGTTTCAGGTAAGTCAATACAATCAATTGGGGGCACCTAACATTTGGCACCCCAAGTGGAAGAAGACTTCCCTTCTCCTTTAAAGCAGAGAAGCAGTTGTAGCTATAGGAGCTAGTTAGCTCCTACTGGTGCTATCACTCTCAAAATCTTAGACCCAAATTGGTCATGTTTAAAAAAAAACAACTGCATATCCCATAAGGCCATGTAAGGTCCCCGCTCCCGTAAGTGCAGAAGGGGCAGCTAGTTACAATAACAGCTACAATTGTATTACACAGCATGCTGCACTCCCTATCTGTCATCTTTTGTCACAGGCAAGTTCAGAGAGACTACAAACGCATGAAGTATTGTAAGACTTTCATTTACAGAAGAGAACACTGATAATCGAAGATAAAGGCTTAAAATGTTTAAAAGTGAGAATGTGGTCAATGTGTGAGGCAATAGCAAGTTAGTAACTAGATGGTGTCATCTAGTAATCTAGTAATTTAACAGATATGGAAGCCATTTGCCATTCAGTGTAGGAGGATTCTAGGTAAAAGCCTATCTGTTGTACTCAGATAGAGAGGAAGTATTTTTTTAAAGGAAGGCAGAAGGTGACAATAGGGTCATCATGCCTTATTCTCTGAATGGAAGCCTCTCAAGTGAGGCACCATATGCCGCCTCCTGTTTTCCCATATATGGAGTTGAACGGGTGCTGGATGCAGAAATTGGCACAATTCATCTATGCAACTTCTCAGCTGGTCCCCACCCCCCACTTGACTTCAAAACGACCTTTCTTTTGTGGACTTCTAGATAAAAAAAAAACTTGTGACATCACATAACAAATCGTAGCCTATTCTACATCGTATTCAAATAATGGCTTGAAAAAGAATATGGCAGGGTTTTCAAGGTGGTCAATTAAATTCACACTTACATCAAATAACATGTAAACAGAACAATAGTGTGATTTCAGTTTACAGTGCCGAATACAATGCAGAGCTGAAGTGCGACATTGGAGCAGCTGGGAAAAAAATTGAAAATAAAAGATTCAAGTGATTCTGTAAACAGAGAGAAAAAAAAAAGAAAAAAGAACTATTATGCACACAAGTGCCTGAAAATGTTAATCTTATGTGTTATTTTCAAGGCTAAAAACAAAAGACATATTTATAGATATACAGTATAATATATAATATTGTATAATATATAATATTTTCTATGCTATAC
The DNA here is from genome assembly GCF_017654675.1 of Xenopus laevis. NCBI lineage: Eukaryota > Metazoa > Chordata > Amphibia > Anura > Pipidae > Xenopus > Xenopus laevis. The sequence continues at coordinate 65,306,272 of NC_054374.1, forward strand.
AATTATTTTGATAAATCATGGGCCATGTTGCACAGGTAATGTTATCCAGATGTGACTCACATGGGCTACCCTTCTGGTTGCTCCAGGCTAATATTTAGAAAATCAGTGCAATATTTACACAGAAATTCCACTCAAAACAAATTCCTTTTTAAACTTAAATTTCACTTTTTTTGCTTATTCGTGAATCTCTTTTATGATTTACTCTTTATTAACAGATGCACACAATATATGTCCAAGGGTTGTTCACTTTTAAATTAACTTTTAGTATGATTTAGAGAGTGATATTCTGAGACTATTTGCATTTGGTTTTCATTTTTTTATTATTTGTGGGTTTTGAATTATTTAGCTTTTTGTTCAGCAGCTTTCTAGTTTGCAATCTCAGAAATCTGGTTGCCAGGGTACAAATTACCCAAGCAACCACCATGCCTTGACATGAATAAGAGACTGGAATATGAATAGGAGAGGACCTGAACAGAAAGATCAGTAATTAAAAAGTAGCAATAACAGAAAATGTTTAGCCTTACAGAGCATTTGTTTTTTTAGATGGGGTTAGTGACCCCCATCTGAAAGCTGTAAAAAAAATCAGAAGGCAAATAATTCAAAAACTATAAAAAATAAATAATGAAGACCAATGAAAAATTGCTTAGAATCGGCCATTCTAGAACATACTAAAAGCTAACTTAAAGGGATCCTGTCATCGGAAAACATGTTTTTTTCAAAACGCATCTCCAGCAGAATTCTGCACTGAAATACATTTCTCAAAAGAGCAAACAGATTTTTTTATATTCAATTTTGAAATTTGACATGGGGCTAGACATTTTGTCAATTTCCCAGCTGCCCCTGGTCATGTGACTTGTGCCTGCACTTTAGGAGAGAAATGCTTTCTGGCAGGCTGCTGTTTTTCCTTCTCAACGTAAATGAATGTGTCTCAGTGGGTTTGTACTGTTGAGTGTTGTTCTTAGATCTACCAAGCAGCTGTTATCTGGTGTTAGGGAGCTGTTATCTGGTTACCTTCCAATTGTTCTTTTGTTTGGCTGCTGGGGGGGAAAGGGGAGGGGGGTGATATCACTCCAACTTACAGTACAGCAGTAAAGAGTGATTGAAGTTTATCAGAGCACAAGTCGCATGACTTGGAGCAGCTGGGAAATTGACAATATGTCTAGCCCCATGTCAGATTTCAAAATTGAATGTAAAAAAATCTGTTTGCTCTTTTGAGAAATGGATTTCAGTGCAGAATTCTGCTGGAGCAGCACTATTAACTGATTCATTTTGGGGAAAACATGACAGTATCCCTTTAAGGGTGAAACACCCCTTTAAGATCATATAATGTTTAATATTATATTGATTATTATAAATAATTAGCAATTAATTTTAAAAATTCTGATAAACAAATTCTAATATATACGTAGAGGACCATTAAGGCATCAAATATAAGGCACTATTACCCTGCACTGGTAAAAATTGTGTGGCTGCAATTCAAGCTGAAATTAAGCTACGGAGCACACATTCACATATACAGTATATAGCAGTAGATTAGCTGTGTAGAATACAATGGATCTAGTTTTTAATACAAAAAAAAATGACGCGCTCATATTCCATTCATTGTTCTCCCCAGAATTGTTATATTATAAAATACAATTAATATTTGTTTACAAGAAATAGTTTATGTGTAGGTGCTGGATGAGGCATTGTAAACTTTAATATGTAAAAATTATGTTCTCTTTATGAGTTACTGGGCTTTTATTTGCACATAAATTTGAATAGACTTTTGGGGCATTAAAATATAATGATATAAAAAAAATTGCAGATTGGTATAAAATGTCATTTGTTCGCACAGAAAAGACTCAAGATGGTCACATGCAGGCCAACCTCCAAATTATCCCTGAGCCCCAAGAGAGACTGTCTAGATATAAAGCAATTTGACTATACACATGGATAACCAAACTCCATTGATCTGATCAGTTACATCTCTTGGCAGATGTACAGGTTCATGCAGTCAGGCAATGGCTTGTAGTTTACCTCTTAATATCACTGTCCCACATTAGGCAAATGCAATCAAAGGCAATGCTTTTGCCTATTGTCTATCTGTGCAAGCATGTACTGTATATTTGTGTTACATATACTGTATATATAGTTCACAAGAGGAGCACTACTTAAAGGGGGTTTTCGCATTTAAATGAGCTTTTAGTATGTTGTAGAGCAGTGATCCCCAACCAGTAGCTCGTGAGCAACATGTTGCTCTTCGACCTTTAAGCAGGTGCTCCTTTTTAAATTCCTGACTTAAAGGCAAACTTTAGTTGAATAAAAAAAACACATGTACTGCCAACAAAGCCTCCTGTTGTCTGCAAGTCCATATAGGGGCTACCAATACCCAATCACCTTTTTTGGAACTCCCAAGATTTTTTTGCATGCTCTCCAACATTATTTTATACTTGAGTTTGGCTCATGGGTAAAAAAGGTTGGGGACCCCTGTTGTAGAGTGTTATATTCTGATACCATCTGCAGTTGGTTTTCATTTTCTGTTATTTTTGGTTTTTAAAGGTATTTAGCTTTTATACAGCAGAAGTTTTGTTTACAGCCTCAGCAACCTGGTTACTAGGGTGTAAATTACCCTAGTAGCCATGCACTGATATGAATATGAGACTGGAATATGAATAGGAGAAGGCCTGAATAGAAAGATGAGTAATAACAAGTTTCAATCTGTAGCCTTACAGAGCATTTGTTTTTTAGATGGGATCAGTGACCCTCATCTGAAAGGCAAAGGATCAAGGGAAATAACTCAAAACTATAAAATGTAAATAATGAAAACCAATTGCAAAGTTGCTAGGAATTGGAAATTTCATAACATACTAAAAGTTACCTCAATGGTGAACCAGCCCTTTAAGAAGAAAATGATTCCTTGCTCTCTGTTATCTAAGCCTCTTTGTTCCTTCGCAGCCTGTTCTGCTATAACACAGAAAGTCTGAAGCTGGCCATTGACATACCAAAATATTGGTATATGAAACAGTCTTCTACCCTCATACTCCCTCTGTACATTTGGCCCCGTGAATGTAAAGGGGACCTGTTTGGCCCGTGTATGGTCACAAAACTCTACTGCCTTAGAGTGTATAATCCATTACCACTCACTGTTTATTATAGGTTAGTCAAAGGGTTAAACAGGGCCGGATTTACATACTGGGCACCCCTAGGCCCACTGCCATTTGTCGCCCCTGTCCCCTCCCCTTTATTCATGCAAATTTTCATCATCTGAACCGGAAAAATGGGGATTTGAAAAATTATTGTATCTCCAGCGCATCCCCAGTGTTTTTGAACCAATGTGGGTGTGGTTGGGCAGCATGCCGCCCCACCTAAAATCCTGCCACCCTAGGCCCGGGCCTAGGTGGCCTTTCCACAAATCCGGGCCTGGGGTTAAACAAACAATACAGATCCTGAAATGCCACATACTGTATATTTACTTTATGTATACCAGTATTCTATCAGTAAGCCCTGACGGTGGGAGTTTTAATTTTTTATTGCTTCTGGGTCAATGCATTATTTCCTTGAGGAATTCACAAATGTCCTTAATGTACAATATATCTTAGGCAAAAAAGACATCTGTAAGCTGAAAGGGGAGGAATTGACTGTGGTTAAACAGTACATTGTACTCTAGAAATAATTAACAGTAAGAACACTTTATTAACACATACTCGTAAAGCTCTAACATATTCCAGAGTGCTGTACAATAGAAGTGTTTATACATCCAACATAAAGATTAAATACAAATACTGACAGGTTTTAAGGAAGAGCCTTGAACATTACATCTAACATACAAAGAGCATTAGGCTTTTAATAGAAATAAAGCCAATTTCATTATATTGAAACACTTTCAATGTGTATACTGTATTGGATAAATTTATACATTATCTTTAATTCCTTGGGGGTTAGGCTAGGGCCATACATGGGCTAAAAATCAGATAGCTAAAATACACTGGCTGATTTCAGCACTACCACAGGCAGTAGCTTTCTCTCTTTTCTGTATTTGCAAGAACTGAATTGGCTTACAATGCGAGACTTGCAGTTCTTCACATATGCAATGTGGTTGACTTAGACATAATATAAGTCGCTAATCAGTGTATTATTGTATTTAGAGACCTCTCAATTAATTTACATTACTTATTGCTTAAGAGGAAATCTCACAAGATTATTAGTTGATTTTTGTTCACTAAAAATGTTAATATTGATACCATCCCACTCAATGAACATTCCTTTGGAAGATCCACAACAACCAAGGCTGCCCTGAGAGGTCTCTACCTTCCTATTATTATAAAAGTAGCATCAAGGTTTTTCCAAAACCCTTCCAAACACCTTGACATACGTAAATAGGCATTCATAAAAGCAAATACTAGGTTGGTTATTGACTAAAATCCAAATTTTTCTAAATTTTTTATTAAAACAACTTCGACCAAACTCCCATCCACAATTTTGCCTTATTTATCAATAAAATTATTCAAAATATCTGGTGTTGGAAAGACTCAATAAATTCTCAAAATTGTGATAAAATCTAAAGCATATGTTTTTTTTCAGATATGATACCCGAACGCCATCTTTTTCGGATTATCAGACGAAAATAACAAGTGTTTCGGATTGTTGTACCCAACTCAGATCCTGATAACTTCCATTTGTACTTCTACAAGACCATGGCAGGTTTGAGATGGAGTATTTTTTGATTCTGACTTTTAGCAACCTCGGGGTATAATAAATCTTGAAAAATTTGAGGGTTTTTTCAAGTAGAAAATTGTGTTTTCCCCTTTAAATCTCCGACCAGAAAATTTTGAACTTTAGTAAATAACGCCCTAGGTGTGTACTATTCACCCATTTGCTGTTGCTAGGTGGCAAGCTACCATAGAAAAAAGAAGTGTTTGCAGGAACCTATGACCTGCAAACAACATTTGTTTTAGGGAAAGTATTGCCACCTAGCAACAACACCCATCCTTAATTTACAACATGCAATTCCTAGCAGCAGTCTAAAACCAAAACCCTGGGGGAAAAGTTGGATTATCAATCCAAACTCAAAGAGAACTAGAAAGAATGCTTTCATCATTTTGAAAGTACCTAATTCAGCTTCCTTCAAACTGATGGGGTTCATTTCATAGTGAATGGCACATTACAGGTAGCTAAATGTTATAAATGATTTACTTATAAAGACTATAGCCTCACTGACTATAGTCGTGTTGCGTCGGATCAACGCTGCGGCTTCATCCGACATTTCCATTACTTACCTTATTTCTGTTGCATCCGGCGTGACGCCCGCGTCGGATCGCGTGGAAATCGTCCATGAAGTCCTACCCTAAGCCTAACTGGATGAACTCATGTCTTTCAAGGAAGGGTCAGCTAAAGACAAAAATAGATTGTTACAAGTGTGCTAATATTTACTAATGAATCTTTCTTTAGTTTTTTTATTAGTGTTTTTATTTTATACAACTATCTTTGAAAATGTAACATAAGAAACAGTATATAATACCACAAGTGAATTACTGTATAAAACAAATTTATGTGTATTGATATTTTTACTGAATTAAAATGGTAAGATTATTTCAGCGTCCTCTACTTTCCTGTCCTTGCTTTTTACTCTTCACCGCAATAGATCTCAATTCTGATCTCCAAGTAGCCCCTAAACAAACCAGGTATGTGTACTTTCCCTGGTTGAGCACAGATGCAGTAATTAGTGTCTCAGTCGTTTTCTTGTTTAATGATTGAGCCAGGAACGAAGCTGCCAGTGAACAGGCAAGGATATATCTATTTAACCTGACCTGCAAGGACACTTGAGTTCTAAATTTCAGAAAAGCTCTTTTTGTGTAGCACAGCGGAGTGGCCACAGACTGCAGATGCAAAACATGAATACTTGGCTCAAAAAGGTAGACACAGATGGTTAGCATTGGTTTGAAAGACACTCCTCATCTTCCTTACCCTTACTATAATCCAAAGTAGAGTTTGGAACTAAAGCACAGAAAAATAATCAGATAGCAGTGGTATGAAGTTCCATCAACTCAAAATAATAGATTAATTTTACAGCAAACTGCAATGTTTTTCTTCTGTTTTGGGAATGGTGGCACTTTCCAGGAAGATAAAAATAGTGACTGGCATAAAAATCACAGAAAAAAACTTGAAAGTTGAACATTTCCATGGCATCTTTTATGTGCAAAATGTAAATTTTTTCTTTTTTTTAAAACTGAATTTCAACTGTACACAAAAGATTGCAATTGAAAAAATAGTCATGACCGCGATAATTCTGAATCAATTCCAAAACCATATTTCAATGCATAAAATAGCAAAATGAAAGCAAAAAAAAATAAATAACTTCCAGTTCTACATCTGTGCAAGTCACATCATAACTAAAAAAGTTCTGTTCAGGTTCAGATTTGGTTCTGGCAGAGACGCAATTTGAATTTTGCACACAAAAAAAATCTATATACATATAAAAACAAATGAAATATAGGGACACACTGATTACTGAATTCCAATTGGGATTCACACAGATGTTTGTGAATTGATTTAGCAACTAGAATACAAAGAAAACTAAGATGCTAACTTGTTATATATTATAACCTGAAATGTTTTGGCCCATTGGACTATTCTCAAGCCTTAATGCAAATAACAGGTATAAAATATTTAAAGAGCTCCAAGTTTATATATAAGAATATGTTCATGTTGTTCTGATTAGGCCTATCCAGTTTTCTGCCTTGTATGCTCCTCTCACTTTAATAAAGTTTAAGATTGATTGCCTTTTACATTGGCACATAAAATAGTGGACAGCAGTAGAAAAGGGAGGCATATGGAGAAAGATGTAGGAGAAAATTGAAGAAGAATTGTAGAGAAAGGCAGGACCAAGTATAGAGATGGGTATTTGACAAAGAAATAATGGAGTAATAGAGAGTTTGGAGATCTAGATGGATTAGAAAAGCTAGGCAAGGTGAGGTATAAGGGCAAGAGAAAGTAAAGACGTGAAGAGTAAAAGTGAGAGCTAAAAGAAAATAAATATGGAGGGGGGACTGAGAATGGAAGAAAGAGTATAGGGATGAAAACAATGGGGAACAGAATAAAAGAGAATAGTACTGGTCAGTGGTTTTCTGTGTACAAATGATTTAGCTACATGGATCAAATCTAGTGATGGTGAATTTATTCACCAGGCGTGAATTTGCAGCGAATTTGCCCGTTTCTGCGTTGGTGAATAAATTCACGGATTTGCCACCAGTGACGGTTTTGTCACGGCGTCAACGTTTTTTCCGATGCTGGTGACAATAAATGGATGCCCATTGACTTTAATGGGCCACCATTTAGACACCGGAGACAATAAATGGACGCCCATTGACTTTAATGGGCGCCGGCGTCAAAATGTGCTTTCATTGATGCATGGGCCTGGGCCTTCTGGATATTCCCTAGTGGGTTGTGTAAATTGTTTGTAGCTGATAGAATATATTATGGTACACAGTCCCAATGGTGGTTTATTAAAGAAAAACTAAACCCTAAAAAGGAATATGCCTAAAATGCCATATTTTATATATTGAACTTATTGCACCAGCCTAAAGTCTCAGCTTCTCAATAGCAGCAATGATCCAGTACTTATCACAGGTGTTCACCATCTTGGAAAGTGTTTGCAACACTCACATGCTTAGGGTTCATCGCAAATTACTAAGCAGAAAATGAAGTTTGCCTGTAATATAAGCTGATGCTACAAGGCTGATTTTTAAATTCTAAAGCTGGTTACACTGGTTTCTCTGCTGCAATGTAGTAATTATCTGTATTAATTATGAATCAGCCTTATATTGTAACATTTGTATTCTGTGTGTACTGTATATTTTGAGTCAGCCCCTAAGCTAAGTGACAGCAGTACAGAGCATGTGCAGAGAGTCAGCAGAAATGAAGATATGGCGTTCACTGCTAAAAGGGCTGTGGTTGCCTTGGGTTGGTACAGAAGCCCAAAACATAATGTACAGCATTTCAACTTCTTTAGTTACCGTAAGCTATAGACAGGGACTAGTCCCCCAAATAGGCTTGAAACCTTTTTAGTTTTAGAAAATCTGACATTGAGATAAAAGGGGATGTGATGATGTCATAGAAGGGAGTGATGATATCAAGGTGGGGCAATGATTTTGTAATGATTATGTAATGACATAGGGGGAGTGTTATAATGCAAAAGGTTGGGGACTCCGTGCTTCAGGATGAAGTGCTAAATAAACACATGCAACTGAGAAACATAGAAGCACACATCTATATCTGGGCTTAATGATTGTTCTTTTGTTGCAAGTGAAAACTGTGTCCAAGAGCACAGAATATGTATGTGTGTATGTATATGTATGTATATATATATATATAGCCTTATTATGTTTCTTTAGTATTAGGTATATTTTAATATATTTTAAAATCAAGCCCATTGATTTGTAATTACAGAGCACTTGTGTATTTCTGTATTAGCTAATATATGAACTCTGAGACCCTCATAAGCATCCCAAATGTATTAACTATATTTAGGATAATAGAAATAGGTTAAAATATGGTGGAATATTGCTACTTTCTAAATAAAAAGCTGACAAATTACACTCATTTACTTATATTATTAGGGAGTCGCTTTTATAAAACTGAAGAATTTTACAAGAATCGTGTATTTACTTTATTAGGTAATGAAAGAATTATATTAAAAGCAGCTATTTTCAGGTTAATTTAAACACACTTAAAATGATTGGTTGAAAACTATTGCAGCTCCTATTAAAAATCATTCTTTGGCAACAAGGAAGATGCCTGCTGGTGGGAAACAGTGAAAGTGTGGGGGTGGTTAGTAGTTAGGCTCAGAATAGGCAGAGCTTGGCTACTACCTTTTCAGCAACACCACTTCTTTCTTATCAGACATGTCTGTGGACAGATACATGGCATCTGTTAGCAGACTGCAAGCTGTCATGTGGGCATCTGTCCTCAAAACCAAACACAAAACAGATGTTAGCTTAATCCAAAATAAAGGAACAATTATACATAGCTTTTATATCACTTTTGTCATGAATTCCCCTGAGAATGCATAGGTGCTTACAAATAAAACACTAGAAAATCAATGTATTGCAAATCAATCTACGGTTCCATACAAAACTGATGCTCAATGTACATATATAAAACAAGATATTTTTGCAAATAAAAAAAAGCCACATATGTGATATTTTGAATATGAATGCATGCATTAATGGTACAATCCTAAATCGCCCTAATGCTCACATGGCAAGATTTGCACCATTATCAGTGAGATGCCATTCAGTTACAAATATATTTGATAAATAATTGTCCTTCAGTGATTTAAATGCACTTTATCTTTGATTCCTCAGTCCCCCCGTCCATTTGTAAGCGCCTCTCATGTGAAATGTTAGCGTAATAATGCCTGTAATGACATCAATTATCCTTTGATTATATATTGTCAACCAATAAGGTTCCTTCTAAATAGCCAGTGATTTTTGAATATCTTCTGGGGAATTTAATACCCCTGTTTTGTTAATCAAGGCATTTACAATGCAATTTTAAACAATGTTTTTGTTATTTCACATTTGTTGCTAGAACATAGCCAGGGATAGTAGACATTAAGCTCCTTGCCTGTTAAAGATAAAGCTGGGTTTGCATTATTGTCACCAAATGGCTTTCTGATATAGAGAGAGAGTGTGTCTGCACTATGCAATGAAGTGAGTTTTACAGCGCTGGCATGAATGAAATCAGCTGATGGATAATGGGAAGAGATGGTTAATGGGAACAGATCAATGTGATGTGTTGGTACCATACCAAATAGGCTTTTAATTTTCTGGGGAGGTTTGGGGCGTCTCTGCAATGCCTGCATCAATCATCATCATGAGAGCTTCAGGTCCTGGCTCCCCTGGGTCCTTTTTTTTCGAAAGGGCTCCTTTTCATTTTCTGACTGGGGGCTGTTTTACCTCCACCACGTGTCATGCAGACTAATTGCTGCCTTGTTCCTCTTATGATGATAAAACACATGTCATATCCACACAGAGTTTTACCACAATAATTTTAATAGGCAATGCAGGCAACATACACATTTTATCTTTGGCTGATGTAAAAAATGCATACAGCTTTTGCTGACTTTTAAAATAATACATCTATGCAATAAATAGCTAAATACAAGAATGTGTGCATGTATATTTCATTCATTGGGTTACATAATATATAATGGGCAGAAAATGTGGGGGAAATATATCAGATAAGATTATATTGATTGAAGCATACTTCTGTTGTTACATGGTAAAAAATGTTCTGTTTGCTGTTAACATCCCTTGCCACTTTTATATATGACAGTGTATATGGGACATTTGGACACAGCTTTTGTTTTACTCCCACATCAATGTGCAATAAAGCAGATGGCTCCCTTGTATATAATGTTATGCCTTCTAAATGCACTCTCTGTGGTACTGAATAGAATGAGATTTTTAGTGCACAGTAACCAAGCCATTACTCTGAATCACACATTCATGTTGATCCTGATTTTGATGTCTAATCCCTCCTAGTAGTGATGTGCAGGCCAGCCCAATAACAGTGGAACCCGACCTCGCTGTCACAGCAGGTTGTTGGTGTGTTTGGGTTGAGCTCTTCTGCCTGCCTTCCCCACCCGCCTGCGACCTAACAGTACCAACAGGTTTTACAGGCGCGAGTCTACCCATCAAACAATATTTTGTTTTATTCTGCGAAAGCCTTGAAAATAACAAATGATGCTCTTGCTGCTCCCATATTAGCACTTGTCTATAAAGGTGATTTTGCAGCATAGATATAATGGCTGTGTCACATCCCAGAAAATGTAAACAAGTGAGCCCTATGACTTTGTTTACATTAGTTCTGACAATCTCTGGCTTCTCACAGAATATTCATGCAACTCTTGTTAGTCAGAGACATGTTGCCTGCTGTGGTGGAACGTATTCTGTATGTCCATAGGGCAGCTGGTTATAATAGCAGTTTAATGCTTATTGTTATTGCACAAATCAGTTGCCAGGGATATCATCAGTGTATTCTAGTGGGCATTCCACTCACCTGCTCTTCCCCGTACCGTAGCTGTGACACATACTAAACTGAATTGGATAAAAAGAACACATTCGATCATTGCTTATGTTTATAGAAAACAGCAAAATACTGCAGGTAAATGTAAATCTCTATGATACTGACATTATAGGGCTTATTTTCAAGCAATTTTAGGAGTATTGCATAGTGTGCATTTTTTTTACAAACAATTAAGGGGGTTATTTATCAAAGGTTGAATTTTAGAGTAATGTGTAATTTGAATGGTATGTTATTTATAAAAAAAAAATGTGGACGTCTAAAATATTTCGAATAGTCACGACCCGAAAACTAATCGAATTCTAATCAAATTCTAATCATGTTTTCCTTTGAAAAAAAAAAACTCGACTTTTCAAATTTGTTTTGACGGACAACATTTTTTTCTCCCATTGGAGTCTAGGGGGGTCATTAGTGCAGCAAAACTTGGCAAAAAATGTTCTCGTCACTACATCTTCAAACAGTCCAAAGGACCTCTGACATGGACTTCTACATGAACTCGGCAGGTTTTAGGTGGAGAATAGTCGAATTAGAACTGTTTCCAGGGCTGAGGTGTGATAAATCTCACATTCAAATTCAAATTCGATCTGGTGGTTTTAAATTTGAATTTGTGAGTTTTGACCCAAAAAATGTTTTCGAAAATTTTAATTTGAATTTACCGTTTGAACCTTAGTAAATCTGCCCCTAAGTGGTTTTTTTTCACAATAATTCCATTATAACTGTGGTCACACAATCATGCTTACACTTTAGACGTTCATTGTTTGGATTTTGTCATTTCTTGCACTAGCATCAAAATTATATTTGTGCTTCATTCTTTAGGTGCAAGTGTGCTGCTTCTATTGACTTGGGCCACTTTGGGAATCAACACAATGCGCACAATTCACAAAAGAGGGGCAGATGGACCAAGTCTTGCTGATCACAACTATGTGTTAGCGCAAGGAGCCATCTTTGTACATTTACCACAACCACAAATGCACTCTGAGGTGATAAATGCCTTCTGGATTTTGTTATCAATACTTTTGAGTTTCCTTACCTCCAAAAGTGAGCATGTTAAATAACATATATAAGGAGTATCAAGTAGTCAATTTTCCATCCATGTATGGTTTCTAACATGGCATACAAAACCTAAAAAAGGGAAGCTGGCACCAATCAGTCACCCCAAACAAATCTGATAGGTTAAGTAGAATCCAGGAGTCTCAAAATTTGAGACTCCTGGATTCTACTTAACCTGTCAAATTTGTTTAGGGTGACGGATTGGTCCCAGCTTCCCTTTTTTAGGTTTTTTGCACGTATTCCCCCCTTGCTGATTGTTTGGAGCATGAGCACCCGGACCCCTTATGGAAAGCGGTAAGCTTGTCCTTATATTTCTAAAAAGTCCATGCTTTCTATGATTCCCCTTTTTTGTAGTTTTCTAACATGGCACGTTTAGACCATGCAGTGTACCAATAACTGTTACAGACATAGAGAAAAAGAAGAAATATGGATCAATGCACATTCCCTGGTCCCCTGTCATATCAGTAATCTATGCAGATGCATGTATTTACAAAGACATGGGTTTTTTAGTTACAAAATTATGACCATAAGATTGATAAGCCACCAATTTGCATTGATCAATTTTTCTTCTTTTTCTCTATGTCTGTAGTTAATTTGGCCAATATTTGGGCATGAATTCCTTTCTGCACAACTGCAAGTCTCTCCATTGTACTTATCACATTCTTTATCAGAGGCCACCATTTAAATTTGTAATTCAATGAAAGGTTCCACAGGGACCGCGTATATTCTGGCCATGGAGCTGTTATATTATTTAAGTCTCTGTTTATCAAAACAGTTTTGAATGATATGCAAAGATTCTTGCATTTTTTTTAAAAAAATTATGCCGGTCAATATAGTTATTTTAAAACAAGAAGCTTTTTTCTCCTGTTACAAAAACAAAACAAAAGCCACATGATTTATTGTGCTTTACATTTTTTCTCTATATTCTAAACAATCCTACTTGGTTCTTTGAGTGCCTGACATTGTCTCATCCTATACAGAACAATTCCCCGCTATCTAGCAAAAGGTAGTTTGTGCACATGGCTTCCTCTGTGAAACACATGTATAAGCTTGAAAAGGAGAGGTTCATTTATTTAAAGACATCTGTATCTCACAGAAGGATCACAGCTGGGTTATAGTTCAGTTCTTCGCCCTAGTCTCTTTTGCCATACACCTTGCAAATTATACCCAGAATTAAAACCTTGAGCTATGCATCTTCACACCTTAGAGGCAGGGCACATCTCTGTTCTATGCCTAACATAACAGCTTGACTGCCGACAGCCAGCAAGGGGTAAAGGATTATATGTCTGGATCTCTTTAAGGGTCATATCCCTCTCTGCCAGGGTCATTACACAATTATTGCAAACAGAGATGTACTTCACTCCAATGTGAGTCGCAGTGCTGCCACAAGCTAATTCTGCTCACAGTATTTTGGTATCTGATGGTGAGTGGAATTGTTTCATGTAGTACTTTCTATTCTTTGTGTTTTAGTGACAGCAAGAAAGACAGAGGGAGACCAGAGCTTTCGCTGTTGGTGTGCAGCCAGTGCAGGACAGTTTAGTTAAGATTTAGGACAAATGCCTTTTAGTTCCCCCAAATACTGTTCTATTAGAAGACTACTTTGAAATCTGTTTAGGAGACATTTCGGGTAAATGGCTAATGCAGCAGTGGTTTCTTATATCTGTAAACTTAACAATCCTGGACATTAAAATATTGGCAGAAAGACATTAGTCCTTTAGTATCAGGAGAAAAGTGTATGTGTGTGTATATAAACAGTGTCGGACTGGGGGGGGTCTGGGCCCACCGGAGCTGCCACATCTGGGCCCCCCACCCCCTTCAGGCCCCCCTCCAAAGCCACAAATAACCCCCTCACCTACCTGTGCATGCCATTTCTAGGATCAGGTGGGGGTGGTGGTCAGGAGGGCAGGCAGGCTATGTGAAGTGGGTCTGGGCCAGCGGGGCCAGGAGAGCCGTTGGATCAAGTCTCTCGCCCCCTCACACCGGCCCAGTCTGACACAATGGGGTCCATTTACTAAAGTGCGTTAAAAATATTTGCACAATATATAGAAAGAATTTTCGCCAAACGTGTTATCGCCAGTTTACTAAACTGCGGTAAATATACATTTGCAGATTTTCTTGCGCAAGAATAATTGTTCGCCAGTTATCGCATTCACTGAAAATAACGCTACGTACACCATTAACTGCCAGATTACTAAACAGCGAAATGTGCTAAAGACAAAATTAACACCAGAATATTCGCAAAATTTTACCGCCACCTATGTAGTGGCGTAAAGTATTTTTTCGCCAGAAAATTCTGAAGGGGCAGGAAATATCCCATAATACTTATTTTTTTACCCATCATTCTTTGCTGACAGGAGAGATATGTAGCTATTGCTGACAGGATGTCTTGGCTTCTGCTTCTATCTCCTGCAACAGCAGAGGTGTATTATTGGCAGCGGGCATCACAGTCCAAGGATTCGTCAGCCTCTACGCTTTTTTGGTTTCATTGTGGTTTGATTGGCTACATTAAACTGTACATTTCTATGAAGCAAAGAGAATGACTGGTATCATTTCTTGTTCATATGATTCTATTGGCAGAAGGGTTTATATGATGCAGACATGTTTGATTGGTGTTACTCTGGTAATGTTGTTGGATGGTATAATCATCAGTCAATAAAGTTTATAAGTTTTGAAGATGCATTTCTGGCCATAAATGTCACAGTAAAAATTGCCATAATAAAAATTCTCAAAAATGCAATTTGTTGGCAGAAAATTTGCAACTTGGCTAGTTCGTTAACGTAGTTACCGCAAGTGATCGCAATGACTTCTGAGCGCATCGCTGTTTAGTAAACTTAGTCGCTGCGAATATTCTGGCGTAAACATAGTCTCAGCGATAACATGCGGAAACTTAAAGTCAGATTTACTGCACTTTAGTAAACGGACCCCAATGTGTACATATAATGTGTATCTATATATATATATATATATGACCTCATTTTGTGTTGTGTTTCACCTCCTGAGGACGGCTAGAGTTTGATAGCCGAAACGTTGAGGAATAAATCACAGCCCTTGTGGCTTTTTTTCCATACAAGTCCTGTGAGTGCGGTCTTTTTTCTTTGAATATATGCAAGTTTTACCAGCACCTAGGCATTTAACTTTTTCATTGTGGAGTGAATTCCGGATTTAGTTTGTGATTCATCTGAAACCAAACTTTTATAGCACGATTCAGCTGACTTCAAGTACCTAGCTGAACCAAATTCAAGCCCTTAACATAACATGACTTTAGGTCACCTAATAAAATCGATACCATATATCTGTGTGCTGCATGTGCAGATTAGGGTTTGGATTCAATTCATGATTTAGCTTAATCCAAGTGAAAGACTTGGGTTTCCTAATACAGTACATTGAATATCAGCATAGTGGCATAACAATGGTGGACAAGTATAGGTGGAAAAAGACGGAAAAAATTGTATCAATAAATCCAAGACATGGTAAAATCACACAACATATAGAATTCTAATTTAAAAGTAGGGAAATATAGATAAAATTTAGAAAGCTTTAAATTAATGCTGTAAACTTTAGCTGTACATTGTCTTAATATTTTTTGATTTTATTAAATTGCAAATGGGAATAAAAAGGGCACTGGGAAGAATGCACCACTCCTTTGCCACATTTAATGCCCCCTAACATTTCTTTGCTTCAAACATCTGTAACAATAGTCATTAAACTCAATTTTTTATGTTAAATATTACCAATTTTAATATTTACATTTCTATTCAGGGCCTGTAGTATCCACACACAGTGCTGCACACTAATACAGTTTATGTGGATACAGCCATATAAACCTATTCCATCTTTTTTTTATCCAGATCCTTTACTCTCAAATCTACAGAGCCAATGCTGTCCCTTAATATAGAAAAGACAGACAAACTGGCAAGCATACAACTCCTTTCTGTGACTAACTCTTATATTGTACTTTTAAAACCAAATCTTTAGTGATGGAAAGTCTCACTGGGTTTCTATTGTTGACTTCTTTAGCTGTCCAGCCCACTAACTGCTGTGATTGTTTATACATTAACCCCCCCCACACACACACACACACACACACACACACTGCAGCAGTTTAATTGTTGCCCAGATGAATACAATTAAATGTCCTCTAGCTTATCACCACAGAAGGAGGGGTGACACACTTTCCCTTTCACTATATCATGACCAAAGGATTCCCTGTCTGTTCTTTCCTCTAATCTCAAAGCTCCATGCTCTCTGTACATCCCTCTGCTTCCTTATACATAGAGAGATCTCCAGAGAATTTCTTGCATTGACCTTGAATACCAGTGTGCATAGATATCCCTTCATAATCCTCTCTTTGTAGTTAAAAAGAAACCCTTGTTGTGTATATTTTCCCATGCGACGCGCACTACATTTTTTGCATCTGTTTTGCAAATCTTTTACAGTTGTTTTCCATCAGTGTGGAGCAGCAAAGCATTATGTTTCTGCAGAAAGTTGTTAAAAAGTACCCACCACCCATGGTTGGACTATGGCCACACTGGAATCACTGTAAGTTTTCTAACATTAGCAGACAAGTATACACAGCTGACTATGCTCTGCCCGTAGTTGAAGATTTTAGTTACATCTGCCTTCTGGGCCTGTCTATTGATAGAGCCACTTGTGTGGTTCCAAGCTAAGAACCAGTGTATTCGTTTGCGCTACAACATTCTATTAAATACAGGAATGGTGCTATAAGAAGCCAATTATGTTCCGGTAAATAGGCCAAAATCAGGCAAACTAACCTAAGCTCACAAGGCACATACAGTATATATAAACTTTGGTTCTGCAGATGAGTAGATTATAAAAGAACTGTGGACTTAAAAGGTCTAATTGGGGTGCCTGGTTGCAACTTACTTTGGGTCTAGAAGTGGTATGCAAGTAGAAAACAGACAATTCTTTTTAGCCAACCTAGACATGTACAGGTAGAACTAGCATGCACCTCTCAAAGTGATCCAACCAATCAGCCAGAGTCAGATCGGTGAAATTTGTAACCATATTGCATGAATATCAGTAAGACTCACCTATGGAAGTGCTAATGACTTTTGCCTTGACCTTGTTTCTTGTATAGATATGCAATTGTTTATTAGAACTCTGTAAGTAGAATAAAATACAATAGATATAACACCACAAACACAAATTATCTTCCACCACAGCTTTCCATATAAACAGTTATGATTTAAATATTTGATGAGTTATACCCAGATATAAATTATAGATTTCAAGTATAGTGTGCCATTAATGTATGTTCTTTTATGATTATACATTTAAATAATAAATTGTACTTTATTCGATCTGTAATATTTTCTTTATGTATTTTTATTTTTTCTTATACACGTGCTAATTGAATATGTCAACAATGACATTGGTCTTAATACTGTGCTCTCCATATGAAATCTAACAGTTGTTATCCTGCCTCACTTAAATGTTAAACGTTAAAAGAATAAAGAATGTTTCCTAAATGGGTGGAAAGGCTGGTGTAGAAATCACAGAAGGATAAAGTGTAAGAAAGACAGGCTGGAGCTGACTGCTTTCCCATCCCAAATACAATCCCTTTGCTGTAATTTCTGGGGGATTGCTTCATCTTGGGTGCAGATATATTTGTGTCAAGGTGCAGCTGCACAGATAGCCAGAGCTGCCTGACTCTATGCATAGTAAGAGGCTTTCAGAGAAAGAGGTTATGCCCAGAGCAAGGCCTTATCAGAGCAAGCTGCCTGCCATTTATCTGATTCCCTATCGAATATGAAAACAGGCCTCAATCTGCTGCTTCTATTTTCCTTGTGAAAGCTATGGGTGGAATAATAATTCAGTCAATTTTTTGTTTGTTTTCAGCTAACCTTTTTTTTTAAACTGCTAGCATTTTAACATCCAGTCACATAAAAAATTTGAAAAGTTGTAAAATCTACCTTTTCCATATCATTTAATCAAACACAAAACATTTAACATTTCGGCATTTTAAACCCAAGCATGGGCCAACATTGAATACTGTATATGTTGGGGCTATTTGATTTTTAATACCTATTGCACAATGTTCTGCATTGGCTGTTAAATATCTATTTTATTTCCTAATATAGGAAATCGGAAAAAAATAAGGAAAAAAGATTGTATTGAATTCACTTTGCAGGGATGATAGTTCACTGTAGCCCACTAGCAATAAATGGTTTATTATTCTGTTAACGGTATTTGGCCACTGCTATCCTGACTTATAAGCAAAAGGCTGAAGTAATATCGGTTTTTGCATATATGTTTAAACAATTATGCTGGGTTAAAAGAAAGGGTACCACTGTAGGGGAGATGTGGTATGAAGAGGAAGTACTGTAATATAAATACTCTATACCACCAGCCCCTAGCTGAATTACAGTTCTGCAACAACTGTTTTGTATCCCAATGAAAAAGTAAAACATTTTAATTTGGCTTATGAGAAATTGCACTAAATTATAGGCAAATGCTACACTATATAAAATAGTTGGCACCAGTGAGCTGGAGATGCTGTTGAATATCATCTCCAAAGACGTAAGAAAGATTAAATGTTTTACACCAGTATAATTAAATTCCATTAGTTAGAACCCTTGGTTGTTTATGTTCCTAAACCCCATTTTGACCACAGCTGCCCTTTTTTTTACATCCGATTTTCCCACTATCACAATATATTTGGTGCTGCCCTTGTGCTATACCCATGACCAATTGATCTGAAATCTAGCATCTATTTATATTTTGGTCTCCCAACATATGCACAAAGACTCGAAGATTACTACTGGGTGTTTGGGTCCCCTGATGTAGCTAAGAGTAGCATCATCACCCTCCTTCTAATATGACTTGGAAAGGGGTGACTTTTTTCATGGGCACACACAGTATGAGCTATATAAACTCTTTAAAGGATACGTAAACCTTTAAAATAAGTGAATGTAAAACTGATGAGGGTGCTTTTCTAAGCACTTTTATAATTTACATTCATTATATATTTTCTTTTTATTCCAAGATATTAAGGGATACATGTGCTAATAGGAATGAATTTTGTTCCAACAGCGCCACCTGCTGGTCATTTTCTGACCAGTCTGACCACCAAGTAGTCAAGGAATTTGTCAGGAGAGAGAAAGAGGCTGCTCTGATGTTCTTCTGCATAGGAAAAAAAAATAGAAACCTTTCTCAAATCTTTCCTAAGCATAAGAACAGCAGAGCAGCCTCTTTCTCTCTCCTGACAACTTCCTTGACTACTTGAGGGTCAGACTGGTCAGAAACAGAACATGTTTCCCTTAATATCTTGGAATAGAAAGAAAATAAATAATGAATGTAAATTACAAAAGTGCTTAGAATAGTCCCCTCATAAGTTTTACATTCACTTATTTTAAATGTTTACTTATCCTTTCATTGTTGTTCATTCAGTACTGGTAAGAATTCTAGCAATGGATATTGTGAGGCGCATTTACTAAGCTCGAATGAAGAATTCGAATATAAAAAAACGCTGAATTTCGACGTTTTTTTTTGGGTACTTCGAACATCGAATAGGCTACTTCGACCTTTCGACTACGACTTAGATTCAAACGATTCGAAGTGAAAATCGTTCGACCATTCGACCATTCGATAGCCGAAGTACTGTCTCTTTAAAAAAAACTTCGACTACATACTTTGCCACTTTAAACCTAACAAGCTACAATGTTAGCCTATGGGGACCTTCCCCATAAGTTTTCTAAGATATTTCTGATCTAAGAAAAATCATTTGATAGATGGATTAAAATCGTTAGATTCAAAGGATTTAATCGTTCGATCGATTGATCAAAGTATTTGCGGTAAATCCTTTGACTTCAATATTTGAAGTCGAAGGGTTTTACTTCAATGGTTGAATATCGAGGGTTAATTAACCCTCGCTATTCGACCCTTAATAAATGTGCCCCTGTGTGTTTCCACATACCCTTTCAAATAATGAAAGGGTGTTTGTTTGCTATAGGTTATATTACAAGGGTAAAAAAGAGTAAGAACAGCTCCCTGTTTTGTGTAAAATATACATAGATTCCTCTAACCTTAGTTAGAGGAATCTATGTATATTTTACACAAAACAGGGAGCTGTTCTTACTCTATACCAATACATTAGTTAATATACAAAAGGAAGACATGAAAATGTAGCCACTCCCACCTCCAAAAAAGGAAAAATCAACAAACAAATGATGCCGAACAGAAAAAAATTATCGACTTTGATTTGTAGAATGATCAAAAAAGCATGAAACAAATGCATTCAATCTCCCTTCTATTCGTTTTATAATATTTGCACATTCTGATTGTTTCTCAGTAGCAAATGGGCCTTGTAATCTTTCAGTAAAAAGCTTATTTATTTCATTTTCTTAAAATGTCTCTTGCATGTAGTGTAATATACCATTATAGAGTGATTTGTTCTGAGTAAATGTGGGTTTAATTATGTACTTATCAGCTGTTTCACAGAAGTTACAGTTTTCCCAGGAGATTTTTGTGTCACAAACAGATATGCGCTATTTCCATTGGCGCTGGCCTCCCATAATTCAGCCATTGTTTATTAACGATATTTCAGTAAAAGAGAATGATGAGTTCTTAACACACCCCTCATCAATTCTTCACCTCATAGATGGAGGAAGCTTGACCATGTCACTCAGTTAAAAAGTGGTCCATCTGCTCTCGCTATTATATTTTCTAACACAATACTTTATGGTAACCCTTTCAGTGCTGCTCTGAATTGAAAAGATCTAATCTACCACAGCGTGAACCCAGAGCCCAGACATTAGGGAAATATCTGATATGTGACACAGATGACACTCAATAGACATAACTACAGCATAACAAAGCACAGTGTTGTATTTTCTGATTTGCCATGTTGTAATATGTGCTAACCTTTCTGTGATAATCATTCCATTGTACTTTGTATTGTATTTTTCATGCAGACCAACAGTAAACACAAACGATTGATTCTAGGAAAGCAGTTTTACCTATTTATTGGAAATATTATGCAGCTATATGTTTTGGTTCCTGAATTTTTATCTATTTGAAATAGGTTTGTCAAATATCTCAGTTTGTAAGACACTGTCTTTAGTTTCTCTTATTTGTATATGTACCTTTAGAAACCATGGAGAGATTTGTGCTCTGCACTATGCACTGCATACATTTTAAATAATGAAACAAAGGGCAGCTACAGACTAGCACTAAGGGAAGCTATGGTAGCTATACAATACCATTAAGGTATATAAACATGGCACCATTGCCAACCATCACTAAATATAATGACTGTTTTTATTTTACTTCCGTCCCATTATAATATGTTTACCTTATTGACTTTTCAGAGAACTGTTGCACCACCTAGACTTTCTCAATGGTGTGTGTCCTGGAAAATGAAGATATTTTTGGTGACCATTGGTTATTTTTTTGTGACACCATAGCACTTCTTTGCCTCATCACAAAGCAAGCAGATGCTAAGCCTTTAAAAATGCACCTATTGTGACAAAAGTCCTATGTACAATTATTTTTCAGTCTTAATAAATTCTTAATTCAGTCGTAATACCAATTACTGGGAGAGACCTTTGTACAGATCCTTACAAGTACCCTATTATAATGATTTTTTTTCTTACAAAACATAGAAATTTAGTCTAATTAATATCAACAGTAAATGGCTTGAATTGCAACCACTCTCCAGCAGTCAGTAATAGAGGAAACCAGTATTCAAATCACTATGACCAATACACAGATCAAAAATGTCATAATTCTTGTTTTTTGTAATAATGGTCCTATCCTGACAAACTAACCTGGCTGGAAGTGGGAGTGGGGATTCAGAAACTGGGTTTAAAACCAGATGTTTTTTCCCTTAGTAGATATTATTTGAACCTTCTGACAACAGAACCCAATATTTTTTCCTACTTAATCTCAAGCTAATTAATCAAAATATTAGGAAATACAAGCAGTTCTCTCACCTCGACCTGTGGCTTATCAGCAGTTAGTGCAAAATGCTATATTCCTCAACACGTATTAAGGTTATCGTTGTTATTAAATCTTATATATATATATATAATTATCCTGCAATTAGTCTAAATCTGGTATAAAAGCAAGGTATTATTTTTAGGTAGACATTTGAGATGATCAGAGTTTATAAATAAATTATGTATGGTTGCTGTGGTTACAAGGGGTTGTTAACCCAAATGTAACATTTTCTTACCCTCCCATTTAGATTGTAAGCTCTATGGGGCAGGGAACCTTTATTCTCTTTGTCACACAAGCTCTCAATCTTTATTGTAACTGTAGTTTGTATTTATATGTATTTCTTATTGTACTTTGTATTTATTATTATAATGACCCCCTGTTTGGACTATAAATTCATTGTTTTGCTGTACAGTACTGTTTACATTAATAGGGCTATATAAATACATATATCATACATACAGTACATTTCCCGTATTTAAAGTAAATAGAAACCACTATACGATGTGCGCAGAAAATTGTATATAAAACAAACAACTCTGCACATAAGCAAGCTAATAATTTACATATAGAAGAGAGTTGGGATATCAGGATAGAAAATCTTGCCCAAACAATGACTCCTATTTTCTCTGATGTGAGGTTGCTTGTCAACAGGAAATAAAGGAAATAGCAGAAGCTCACTCAAGTCTCCACTTTCATTATTTGAATTGACGGCTGGCTGCCCAGATCATTGCAGTTTGTTCAGGCAAATTTTGGGCACACTTATGGTATAATATCAATTAAACAAGAATATGGAATAAACTATCGCACACTCGGGGGGGAGTTATTTACTAAAACTCTTTTTTTCTCATATTTTACCAGAAACAAACTCAACCTAACTCCCATTCATGAATTTTGCTAATTTACTAATAATTTAACTCAAAAAAATTGAGTTGCAACTTGAAAAATTTGAGTTTTTACAAATATCTGTTATCTCTAAATTTATAGGCTTAAATACCTTGAATTTATCGAGTTGAGCGAAAACCAGTGCCAAACAACCAAAATTCCTGAAGGCAAAAAATATCTTCAAATGGTTAAAGGGACCTCTGTCATTAACTTTTACATAAATTCGACAGGATTTAGCTTTAGTATTTTTGGATTCGGATTTTTTTCTGCTTTGGGGCATAATAAATCTCGATAATTTTGAAAAACTCGACTTTCAATAAATAAACCCCTCAGTGTGCAAAAAATCGAAAAAAATATCTACTACGAAGTAGAGAGAAAAAGCTGAACTTTAATGAAAAAGCAAGCTATTTCATTCTACTCCACATTCTTTTTTGAAGAAAGAAGAAGCAGGAAGACAATCGTTCCGTGGTGCTTGCTGGAAAAACCCCGGGCTGGTGTACCATCAGGAGAAAACTACACCGGCCCGGGGTTTTTCCAGCAAGCACTACGGAACGATTGTCTTCCTGTTTCAGGTAAGTAGATACAATCACTTGGAGGTGCCTAACATGTGGCACCAGGGCCGAAACAAGGAGTAGGCATAGTAGGCATGTGCCTAGGATGCAATGCGCGTACCTGCTCTGTCACCTACCCCTTGTCCAGTCCCCTCTCTTCCCGTCTTCTTGTGCTTCCCGCGAGCCAACGTCAACTTGCACCTGGCCGTTTAACAGGTCTTAAAAATAAAATTTTATTTTATTTTATAAAAAGCTAAGGACTAACATTTCAGCCTACCCTAAGTCCTTTCTCAAAGTATCAAATAGTCGGTAAACATGCTTTAAATCTATGTATTGTACAAGTTTGTTATGGTTTTGGAACACATAGCAACCAGTAAGAATGCCTGCTTACATAACTCTTTACTAAGTAAAAGATTAAAAAGTAAAAGAGGATTTCATAATTGTTTGGTAGTACAGATACACAGTATACACAATAATACAGAGCTTCTTACAATTGGGGTAAATAAATTGTATGGTGAGTACCCACCATACTCTGCCAGTATTAAATATCCAGTGCATGGCCTCACTGGCTGTGTCAAGCTGTGTCTTTGCCTGTACTTTATCACTCCATCTATCATAACAGTATTAGTTGCTTAATATATAATATGGGCATCAAGGGAGACGAGAGATTAAGATGCTACTAAAAATGATTCTGATAATAAATATATATAAATATAAAATCAGTATTACATATTTATTTATACCCATCAGAAATCAAACAATTATTTTAAAGAATTCCCTTTCCAAAAAAGAAATGGATGGGTATTAAAGGAGAAGGGAGAACGCACAAATAGCTGAAAGAGAGATCATTGAGTCTTTAGTGGTCACCAAGTCATCATGCTAGCTTATCACTGAAACAGCAGACGGTCCATCTGCTGCAAAGAGCTGATAGGGAGAGTCTTGCCCCAAAGGCAGCCTATAAATCACAGTTATGGTCCATGGTCATGGTCCCTGCAGTGTATTTTGTGGACACAGCTATTGGCAGCACATGAGCCAGGGTCACGTGGTTGTAAATCACTAGTATGTATAATATGGGCAATGTCCTTTCACAATAGAAGAAGAAAATCAAACCCATTAAATTCATTTATATACAGTGACTGCTAACATATCTCCTTCAATAAAAAAAAATCCTCATATTATTCACACGTCATTCTTGATCAAATGAAACCATTCTTTCATGGAAAAATAACTAATCCAATGATATTAATTAAGCTGGCCTTTTAATACATAAACTATAAAAGTCAAAGCATCTAACACTTTCACAGTGTCAAGATACTTACCGGATCAATATATGTTGATTCTTCCCCATAAACCCTGGCAGTAAATTATTCAGCCATCATATCACATTGCCTTCAGTTTTTCACACAAGACTACACAGGGATGTATTAGGGTAGGCCAGAGAGGGTGTTTACTCCATAGCTCAGCCATATGAGAGTGTCATTGTATGTAGTGGGTAACAATTGTTAGATATTTTCATGATATACATCAGGGATAACCAAACTACAGGCCTCCAGCTTTTGTTCATCTACAACTTTTAGCATTCCTCCAAAAGCAGAAAGCTGTCAGGGATGCTGGGATTTGTAGTTCAACAAGTTCGGTCTACTGAGGGGACAACCCTGATTAACATAACCTTTTTGTGGAATATCTGATAAAATCACAAAAGCTTTATGCCTTATAAAAACTTCAGAGAAATATTTTTGCAAGGGTGTTAGAGCAAACATTCATTGGTATAAAACGCAGTCTTGTGATAGAAGAACCTTCAGTTGAAGAGTGAATTTCAGTTGCATAATGGATACTTGAGAACTGTGGGAGAGCAGGAAGGAGTAATGGTTGCAACCAGAAGTAGAACCACTGCATTTTTTGTTCTGCTGAGCCAATATAGACCTAAGTATTTTCAGGAGTTCATACTTGTATTAAAAGTTCAAAGTTTTAGCATGTTTGCAGTAAGGTTCAGAAAATGCAGGGAATGGACAACAGAACAGGATAATAAAATTTAGGTAAATAGGTCTGGACAAAGGCCAGCCCATTCAGAAGTTAAAGTAGCTGTCAGAAAAGTCACAGAGGTCAGAAATCTGTCAAAGATTTCAACTCAGCCAAGGCAACAATAATGGAATAAGCTATAGAAAAAGTACAATTTTACAATATATTCATAAATCAATAAACATGTTTTTACTGTAAGATTAAATACTAAAAAAACACTAGGCATGGTCTCCATATGTCAAATTTAAGGGGTGATTCACCTTTAAGTTAACTTTTATATTAGAATTTATTATATTATGGAATGGCCATTTCTAAGCAACTTTCAGTTGCTCGTCATTATTTATTTTTTATTTGTCAAACAGACAGATGACAGATTTGTCATAAAACTTGCATTTTCAAGAGTTGCAAATTGCTGTGGTTTTGTTTGGCTGAAAAAATTGCTTTTTTTTCTTGGAAAAAACTTGAGAAAAAAACACTGACTGAAAAAGAATCCTATTTATTTCAATGCATTTGGGGCAAGGAAACATGCAAGAATGAAGGCCATTTACTCCAATGCATTTGGGGCAAGGAAACATGCAAGAATGAAGGCCATTTACTCCAATGCATTTGGCATAGTTAAAAAAACACCCAGTGATGAGAAGTTTTGCTCATCACTACAGAATAGACAGAGTGATAGCTAAATACTAAAGGCTGGTTGGCTATTTGGTAGCCTCTATGTGAACTGGCAGCCTACAGTAAGCTCTGTTTGGCACTACACCAGGTTTTTTTTATGCAACCAAAACTTGCTTCCAAGCCAAGAATTCAAA
Source organism: Xenopus laevis (assembly GCF_017654675.1). Taxonomy (NCBI): domain Eukaryota; kingdom Metazoa; phylum Chordata; class Amphibia; order Anura; family Pipidae; genus Xenopus; species Xenopus laevis. The sequence goes on from NC_054374.1 coordinate 65,332,607, forward strand.
AATAAACATTGGCTTTGAGCTTACTGGAAGCAACATCCAAGGGGTTGGTGAGAAACATTTTGCTCATGAACCACTGGTTGAGGATCACTGTTCTAGGGTCAGGGCCTTTGTGGCCTTTCCTCAAATCTAAAGGGGTTATTTACTAAAATCCAAAATGTTCTCATAATTTTAGTAAAACAATTTCGACCAAACACACATACACAATTTTAACTTATTTATCAATAAAATCATTTGAAAAAAATGTGGTGCAGGAAGTTCAACTAGAAAAAACAGAAATAACCCTCTTCATGTTAATAATGCCATTTGCATACGGTATAGTATATATGTACTTTCTCTGATATGATAAAAAAGTGCTTAAGTACCAGGAACAAGAGATAGATGGGGTCCAACTTTAACTTCCAACCCACAGCAAATGTGAATAGAACAATTTTCACATCCTTGGAAAACAGTGGAAAGCACTTTTTCCAATTGTGTTGGCTTGTATCGACATGTTTTCATTCAGGTTTTTTCAAATCATTTATTTTTTTTTCTTTTAACCTCTGGTAGTTTGAGTAAAAACAGCTCATATTTAGTAGATTTTTTTTTATTAAATAATGGCACACTCCATCCTGCCTTGCATTGCAAGTGGTGAATTAATGCAAATATTACCCTAAGAAAAGCTTGCTTAAGTGCTTACCTATTACATGCCCAACGAGAACTCTCCATTGTGTGCCAAATATTGCAAGGCAATGAATCAGTAATCCCTAAAAGCAGCAAATCTTTAATCCTCGGCCCCAGTCACCCCTGGGAAGGATAAATCCCATTTCACCTCCCTGTATCTCCCCAAGTCACCTCTCATCATATGCCAATTCATTTATTCAGCAAGCTAAGTATTTCCTTCCGTTGAAAATCACATATTCAGTTATATTTCCCACACTGACTTTTTTATATCTCCGAGTTAAAATTAAATTAGAATTAAAAGCTAATTGTTAGAAGCATGTCAAAACCTCTTGTTGAAGGAAAAATATGCCCTTTCTAAAAGTTGTACAAATTAAACACAAACATTCACTTTTTTATTTTATCTATGGATTTGTGTAATTAAACTATTTTAAATGCTGAAAGTATTCTTAATTTCCATTTTGTGGTACTTCACCAAGTTTTCTAAAGGTATTGCTTGCAAAGATTGTAGTTTTTAACCTTTCCTCAGCAGCCATTGTCTCTCAGACCTTACATAAGCTTCCCATTGTTTAATAATCTTATTACAAGCAGCCACAAATGGGTATGACCTAGTAGCCCAGGCAGGGCCGGATTTACAAAGCAGGCACCCCTAGGACCGCTGATGTCCGTCGCCCCCATCCCCTCCCTTTTATTTGCTAAAATTTTCATCTGGAGCAATGGGGATGGGAGTACAGGAAATTTTAAAGACTATCGTATCTCCTGTGCATCCCCAGTGTTTCTGAACCAATGTGGGTGTGGTTGGGCAGCATGCCGCCCCCTAAAATCCTGCCGCCCTAGGCCTGGGCCTTGGTGGCCTCTCCACAAATCTGGGCCTGAGTCCAGGGGAATGTGGTATGACACATCTAGGAGTGTGCTTAGATAAACAGTGTAATACATGGAGCCTTCACATGTCTATTTCAGTACAAACATGCTCTTTTAGTAAGTTCTGAAAATAAAATTTTCCATGTATTAGCTCATAAGCAGGCATGACAAGAATAAATTTTACTATAACTGTAGCTTTGCAGTAGGATTTGTTCATCCTGGGCTTTGCACTGGGGCATGATGCTATAATCTGCATTTAATCAATATGTATATAAAATAGGGTATATGTACACATAAAATCATTAGAATATAAATGTTGTTACTAAAAGATGGGAATATACATCACAATGTCAATAATGCTTCAAAAGGTCAACAATGAAGTCAAACTTCTTTGCCTTACTTTTCAAGACATGTTCATGATTTAAAGTAGTCAACAAAGTGGGTACCCAATTCAGATTAGCTCTAAAGCTTCCCTCATGTCTTCTTCCATTTGATTCAATAAGAAAACACTGGATACTGCCAGATGCTGCTAAATGAACTGAAAAGTATATAAAGTATTTTAGTTCAAGCTGTCCTACAATAGTACTTTTATTTTTATATATATATATATATATATATATATATATATATATATATATATATATATATATATATATATATATATATATATATATATATAACCTGAATCAGACGCTTGCACTCTGAACCAGTCTTCCATGAACGTGGGTGCTGGGTCAAAGCATTTATGTAAAGTTCAAGAGGACCCGCACACCTTGGTTAGTGAACCAAAAATGTCTTTATTTTTCAAACTTGTGCATCCAACGTTTCGACCCACATTAGGGCCTTTATCAAGGACTTTGATAAAGGCCCTAATGTGGGTCGAAACGTTGGATGCACAAGTTTGAAAAATAAAGACATTTTTGGTTCACTAACCAAGGTGTGCGGGTCCTCTTGAACTTTATATATATATATATATATATATATATATATATATATATATATATATATATATATATATACATATATATATATATTTATATATATATACAGTATACATATATATATATTATATATATATATATATATATATTCAAAGTGAAATATAATTTCTTACACATTAAGGGAATGTAACAAGCAGTAAATATAAAGATCTAGATGCACATATTGTATCCTCATCTCCCAAGTATCCTGAGCCTTCCACTGGCTAGGAAAGAATTCTGGGTGATCAGGGTGCGGGCAGTTTAACATGTGCCAGTGGTATTGATTTATTTCTTTCAGAGTAACAGGGACTGGGTATGTATAATTTATGTGTCTGGCACAGAGAACAACTTAGAAAATAAAATGTCCTTTATGTTATATTCAAAGAGCATTAATAGATTATTCTCTTTATATAGTTTTCTGCCAGGTCAGCCCAGGGTGTAGCAGGGAAGGTTAACACAAATGTTCATGTGCCAAATTTTACATTTGTAAAACAAATATCAGGCTGCAATCACCCATGTCAAGGAAAATCAAATAAATCAGTATGTGAGACCGTTTTGTGTAAATGAGATAATCATTTTATATCTGAAGGCACAGCAACTCGAAAACAATAAGAATAGTTATATTTAGGGTCCCCTTCATTCACAGACACTCTTTGTCAGATATTACCATTTTCTTTTTTTTTTCTTTTTATGCAAATAAACTTCTTTGGCTTGATCAGGCCTTATCACATATCTTTAGTTGGGAGTCTGCCTTGCTTAGCATAAGACAAAAATGGGCAGAAGAAAAAAAAAGCATAATAATAGAAAGGATTTGTAGCAGCTGAGGCTTTGCATTCAAATGTTAGCCGGCCTCCTCTGAGCCTTAGCTTTATCATGTCTTTACAGCCAACAGCTTGTTTATGAATAAAAAATGTGGCATGAAACCAGAGGAGTGAGTTGTCTTTGTTTTGTCAAGTGTGCCGAGACAAAATGCTCGCTGCTCACAAGTCTTCACTTCATACAAGCCTTCTGGGACCTCTGGGGGCAGCTGGACCCAAACTGCTACCCGCAGTATGGTTGCTATGGCAAGTCTGCTTCACCTCCTTGACGGATCTTGAATATTCATGAGCCCAGGGTAGCTGTTTAAGGGGGGTTTCCGAGATCCTGAATGCAAAACAGTGGCGTTTTGACAGGCAGCCACTTTATTAACTCATTAAGCTCATCTTGTTCCTTTAAACGCAGCATAATTACAAATAAAGCTGTCACACTCTGCTCGCAGTTATATAATTTAGCTAAGTACCGCACTGACCTGAGCATCAAGAAACAAGGAACTAAGGAGGTGGTCTTCAAAATTGGGTAACTGGAAAGAGTTAAACATTCTTGAAGAAACAGTGTTCTGCAGGCTTTATTTAAACCACCAATGTAATGATCAATGTCTGGCATTAGGCATTTAATGAGCCTGGGCAATTTGTTTGCACCTACTGTATAAGATACCTCAATAAATATAACTAGTAAGCTACACTGTGAGACCAGTCATGCACGAACTGCAACTAATATTTGTATAAGAAAACTGTTCTAAAACTGCTTAACAAAAGTTTTAAAGTTCCATGTGACAACCTACCTATTTAATGCGGAGAGTGCTTTTGTTTTCATAGTACATTTTACTTATTTATCTAACAGCATGGAAACTCCACCTGCTTGATAAACTTTAAAATGACAGTGGGTAAATCAGAAAAGAAATACATTTTTATTCAACAGAAACCTATGAGAATAATTTCAGCAAAGTAGGAGGTGGAAGGCACATAGCTGTCCTATGACAGTCCACTAATTAGTAATTGCAATAATTGCAACCCAGTTGCAAATATAGTCCATAATTCTGTCAGTGATAAGAATCCATCTCCTGCTAAACTACAACTTTTTTACACCACAAACTTCCACCATCTGAGCACCTACTGATCTTATTAGTACAGTTCCAAAACACTTTCCTGAAGGTTACACTACTGCCCAGAGAATTATTTTAAAAAAGAAAATGAACCACTGGAAGTAAACAGCATATGCTGTTATGGTTGTACACTGAAAAATGATTTTCACTGGCACTGCATGCACCAGGAGTCCTGCATCAGGTTGGTACCTGCCGAATTCTAGCAAAGCAGTCAGGTTACTGACAAAAAGTTTCATATTCCATGCCCATGTGGGCCGTCAGCGTGTATCCTGCCTGGGTACCCATGTTTATTGCAGGCTCACAATACCACCACCTCCTGACCTGGATGATCTGCCACTTCCGGTCAATGGAAATGTTACTTCCATTGTTGCGGATTTCTGAGTCGATTTAAAGGTGAAGGAAGGGCAGCTAGGGTCAAGTAGCGGGGACTGGTTGGGCATATAGAGAGTCTGTGGGTCCGGGTCGGGTTGTGGGTTCCTGGGTCCAGGTTGTGCTCGGGTTTGCTGAATGGACACACACAGGGCTCCACCAGGAGGTTTCCTAAAAGTCTACAGGGGAAATTACTAAAGGCCAAATTTTTACCTTGGAAGGCTCCACCACACTTTGCTCATCTTTGTCATACATTAATTCACAGTGCACATGCTTATTCATCAAAATGAGAAGTATGTCTTGGCAGATGAACGCTGGTGAAGTGTTGCTAGCATAAATTCGACAGCGTGAGCATTTCACAGTGAAATTTTGCTAGCATTAATTTCTTCCTAGCTAAACTTCGTTAACCCACTTATGCTTACAGGGCCGGATTTCCTTTTTGGCCACCCCTAGGCCACGCCCCTATTCCGCATGGTCCTAGCGCCCCTGGGCCTTGTGGTCCTAGTACTCTGCCCCACTCCTCGTGAACTGCTTGTCCTCAGTGCAATGCTGCCCCTCACATTTTGCCGGCCTAGGCCCGGGCCTTTATGGACTCGACACAAATCTGGGCCTGTACGCTTAGGTAGCTTGAATAGGGCAGGTATATATACTGTAGGTCATATACAGTATATGTCTTTATTAGAGATGTTGGTGAAATTGCTTGAAGTGGACACTTTTTATTAAAAATGTCCAAGAAAGCAAAATAAAGACAAAAGAGATCCTCTATTGTCCTATGCATAAGCACACCCTAAAACAAATGTGGCATAACCTTCAAATGGTTAAAAAAATTGACAAAAAATATTTACAACTATAACAGTTACAACTTTTAAACATAATCCCATTTTAAAATATGAAAAAACCCCAGTGTCTTTTTTTTATGACTTTTTTGGCATACAGGATATGATGTCACTGACATAAGATGGTTGAGGATGTAGCATCATCTTATCAGTTTGCCAGGTATAACCCGGTGAAGCAGACTTTGGCGAAAGGGGTAACGTAGTGAAAAATTCACACTTTTGTGGAGTAACTGTTGTTCGCCTGGTTAAAGGAGCGCAAAACTTCATTAGTGCTGAGCTCTTTCACTAGCGAATTGTCCTCTATGACTGTTAGTATATTGGTGTTGTCCCTGCGAAGTGTCATTTTGGCAAATTTTCCGCTAGCAACGGTCACTTTATGGGTCGGCATGCTGCCCAACCACACTCACATTGGTTCAGAAACACTGGGGATGTGCAGGAAATACAATAAATTTCCCGTTCGCCAATCTCCATTGCTCAGGTCCTGATGAAAAAAAGTTGCCCAAATAAAGGGGAGGGGACAGGGGTGCCGAATAGCAGTGGGCCTAGGGGCGCCCACTATGTAAATCCAGGACCTGCCTTTAGTAAATTTCCCAATGCCTTAAACAAAAAACTCAATCATTAAAGCAAATCAGATTTAACAGCTAATATACAGTACTGCTTTCCTTTGCTCTGTCATAAGGCCAACTTCTGAACTATGCTCCATGCTGGTCAAATGATCAGCAAACAGATTTTCATATTCAGGGCTTGAAGAGACAAATATCAATTATCTCTGGCAACTCACAATATGGGAATTCAGAAATAGGGAAAGGGCCTTTGTTAAGCAAATATACAGATGAGGCTGGGCTTCTCGGGGGACATGCTGTCAGTAGAATAGCCAGGGAGGAGAAATCAAGTGCTGCAGAATGGATGGTCACCCTGTAGCCTTTTCTGAAGAGGAGCGGAAGTGGAGTTTCTGTAAGTTATTTCTTAATAAAGGCTTTGCTATTTTAAAGTTTAATTTGTCTTGGTGGGTTTTTTTCAATGTATACTAACAAATTTTTTAAAAAAGATTTTTGATGTTACTGGTCCTTTAAGGCTGGCAAATCATCCTTTTAAAATCAGATAAAGTTTAATACCCTTCAAGTATGTGCTAAAATAAAACTTTCAACCCAATGCACAGAAGAAATAGTAAGACATATATTCAACATTATGGCACCCCACATTTGACAGGCATGGGAATGTTTAAAGCAGGGCCGAAACTAGGGGTAGGCAGAAGAGGCAACTGCCTAGGGCGCAACAATAAGGGGGCACTGTGCAGGTAGGGTTGCCACCTTTTCAAAAAAAAATTGCCAGCCAGTGGTGGGGGCAGGAACTAAAGGGGCTTGTCGTGATGCAAAAAGGGGCGGAGACGCAGGGGTCATGCAGAAAAGGGGCGGGCCATGTCACGCGATGGCAAGAAGACATAGAAAAGGTAAGTTCCACTGGAGGGCCAAGGGCTTTTGTTAAGGGTATTACAAATTACCGGCAACTACATTGCCTGTAATACTGGCCCGGCCTTAGCAGGTGTTTTACCCTCTCCTCTCTGGACCTCCCCTCTATGCTTCCCCTCCCCACTGCCTCTCTCCGCCTCTTCCCCTCTCCACTCCGGCCCTCCCTTCTGCCACTTCCCCTCTCCACTCCGACCCTCCCCCTCTGCCACTTCCCATTTCCGGCCCTCTGCTGCTTCCCCTTCCATCACAGCTTCCTCTCTACAATCCAGCCCTCCCCTCTGCTGCTGCCGCCCCATGACATCAGGGTGTATGTGCCTGAGATCACCCTGAGGTGAGATTGCCGGGCGGGTTGCCTAGGGTGCCCGATCGACTTGGCCAAGACCTGGTTCAGAGAGACTGAGCATAGGCCCACAGTGAAAGAGAGGTAGCCTGATATAGGACTAAATGATGTTACATATGGTTTTGACTCTTGACAAAGAAATAGTGAGTAAAAGCAGACTGGCCGGTTTATTGCAGATTTGCTCTTGTAATTTGATTAGTGACATCACCCCGTGAGTGCAAAAAACAAATATCATATGGGGCTTGCAATCTGATGAAAGGCTGAAACAAGAAACAATTGCTGCGGATGGTTTAAGAGCTATGAGAGGGGTGAGGGGATTGTTTGTATCAAGCCTCAGGCATAAATAAACGGGCACATTATTCAACTCAATTGGCATAACTTTCAGACAGTATTTACTATCAAATTAACAAGTGTTAAGGCTATTCTCACTCATCTGAATGGCATTAGCTTGCAAAGATCATCAGATCCTTTGGGAAGAAAATCTCCATCTGAGGTGTCAAAACTGATAGATTGGAATGATCTTTCACCTTCATAATATCATACAATGTGGGCTTCTTCTTATTGTGTGCATTTCTTCTTTTTCTTCTTCTTTTATTAGTATTATTATTATTATTTTATAAAGTGCGTACATATACTGCACTTCTGTACAACAAAAAGTATACATACATGATACATACTGATTACCTACAAATACAAATAGATACAGGGGGTAAGAAAGACCCTGTTCATTAAAGCATACTTACATTATATATAACTTACCTTCTAATTGAGCCCATCTCTTATTCACCTTCCCTTTTTTTCATTTGATCCACTGCCTGGTTGCTAGGGTAGCCAAGTTTATCCTTCAAGCTGTAGACATTTAGAAGATGACCAATTTAATAACCATTTATTGCATTACAGAGCTGAAAAAGGTCCTGCCTCCCACTCTATGCTCAAATAAATATCTGTCTATTCAGATAATATGCACCCAAAATATGTTACACAATTTAAGGAAGGTAAATCTGTAATAACAGTATACTAAAAAGCTAATAGCATTATTCATAGGCCCAGCAAAATCAGAGCTTCCTTGTGGAAACTGCTCTTCTTTCAGTACCTATGACTTGTTTATAATTTGTCAGTTATCTCCAAGCTGTACTATTGCTCGGACAGATGATGCACAATTCCAGGACAATTGCAGGAGAAGGAACAGACTGACACCATATTCTACAGACACCAATTTGCTGTGTCCCTGCCTGAAAGTTGGTGTACTGAAACTTTGCTGTGAATTTTTGATCCTGTAGGCTTCTGTAGTAGGCATGCTACTTCAGAAAATGATCACTGCTGCTCAACAGTAAGCTTAGAGTTATAGGAGAAGAACAAGACTACTGTAACCAGGAATGTGGTGTATTTGTCCATTACTTTATCTCAATAGACATTTGGCACAAAACCCAAATAGGGAGCATTTTGGCCTCCCTCTCCAGACTTCTAAGTTATTAATTTACAGAAAACTGTCAGTCAATAAAGAACTGAAGCATGTGAATTTAAATTGTATAATACAGACATTTATTAATAGTTTATTATATATTTCTGTCTAAAACCTAGAAGCTCCTCAACTTGTCTTCTTTACATGCTCCTACACTGACTCATGATGATTGTTGGTCCATTTGTATGGCAGCTGCTTGCAACGCATTGCAAATGGCTTCCATTAGTGAGCACTAAAAATCCTTTTTACTCCTGCCTGTACTGACCACCAACCTTTATTTAGACCATTATATTAATACACACAAAACACCATATACTATTGTTATACATAGTTCAGAAATTGTTATTAAAGGTATCTAATTTGTAGCTGAATAAAAAAGAAGGTAGATTCTTGGTACAGGTATGGAACCTGTTACTGACATGGGTACGCAAAGAACCAGGTAAGTTTCTTTATTCTCGTATACGAGGAGACAAGCTAATACAGAAGCAAGCTGCAGGTTGCCTGACTTATACAGGAAGTATCAGACTTATTATAGATGCTGTAAAGATGCTGTAAGCTTATCTGAAGCTGATCTAGTCCTGCTTACACTTCCTTTATTACGGGGTCAGCTAGCTGCTTACATATTCAAATGTCTCGACTATGAGTTGTTATCAACACATCATATCAACACATCATGTATCTCAAGTATTAACTCTTAAATTCCCTTACAGTTATCCAGAATTTTTGAGAACTTGAAAATAAACCCAATAAGCTGGTTTTGCTTCCAATAAGTATTATTATATCGTAGTTAGGTATTAAGTACAAGGCACTGTTTTATTATTACAGAGAAAAAGGAAATCATTTTGATTATTTGATTATAATGGAGTCTATGGGAGATGGTCATTCTGTAAATCAGAGCCTTCTGGATAACGGGTTGCCGGATAACGGATCCCATACCTGTAAAAAATACAAAAGCTTCCAACCAACTAACATAACCAAAAAGGGCACTGGAACTCCCAATTAACTCTTTACTTTAAAATATAAAAGCTTTATCCAGATATAACAACCCCTCTGGTTCAAAAACCATAGATTATATAAAAATAAATGTGATTATTTTGATTGTTTGACTATTGGGGTGTGCCAATGAACACTACTTTATAATGCTATGATTTAATTAATATACTGACAAGATTGCCTTTAATGAATATTAATAGTTATCTAAATAAACTTTGAAATGTAATTTTATATCAGCTTCTGTTCTCAGAGTCATTAAAATATTGTTTTACATTGAACTTAATTGCAACAACTCATAAAAACCTGTCAGTATACTTACTAGATCCAGCTAATGTTCAAATAAATATTCATCTATAAACATTAACTGTGTGATATATTAAGGACAAGTGTATACAGGGCCGCCATTAGAAATCATGGGGCCCCGAACAACAACATTTTCTGGGCCATGCACACCCAAGCCCCCAAGCCCCACCCCAGATCCCGCCCACCCCACACCACAGTTAAAAGACCACACAGACATCAGTGCTAAAAACAGTAACCCACAACCACACAAGTTACAAAAAGTCATTGATGGTGAGGGCCCCCTAATAAGTTTTAAAAAACACTGTGGCGCCAGGGCCCCCCATAAAAGTTAGGGCCCCCTACAATTAAAAAAAGTAATTGCTGACCAGGGCCCCCCTATAAGTTAAGAAAACATTGGAACCAGGGCCCCCATAGGAATTTTTTTTTTAAAAATATATTGGTGTCAGGGCCCCCCCCATACAAGTTAAAAAGAAACATTGGGGCCACAGAGACCATTATTTTTAACAAAACATTGGTGACAGGGGTCTATAGAGTATTGAAATAATACATTGGTAGCTATGGGTTAATTTTGCTTGACTAGTGTGATAAAATAGGATTTTGAATATTTTTTTTGGATGACAGGTCCCTTTTAAGGTAAATTCCACTGACCCCCAATGAACTGACTGACTTATTAGAACATTGATTGATTATTTTATCTGTTTATATAAACTGCTTATTATCCCGTTAAGGTGGCCATACACGGAGAGATCTGCTCAATTGGCGATGTCGCCCAACGAGCAGATCTCTCTCCGATATGCCCGTCGGGAGGCCCCATACACGGCCCAATAAGCTGCCGACTCTTTCTGTCGGCAGCTTTTATCGGCCCGTGTATGGCCACCTTAACAGCTGTTTTATTGAGATCAATTTAGTGAATTACATAATTGTCTACTACATGAACGTTTCAGCACTGGATAAGTAGTTATTGGGCCCCACAGCAACATCATTGGGCCCTCTACACTTACGCAATTTACATAACTTATGCAAAAACTTATGTTACTTATGTAAAAACGTACTTCATGTAAGCAAACAATGAGAGAGCAGAGCAGGTAGGTAGGGTTTAACTCCACTTGTGATACAATGAAGGCAATGACATTACATTCCACCACAGCATTTTATTATTGGAAATGTGCTCACAGATTGGTAAAATGTATGATTAAGGTGCAAGTATACCATTAAATTACCTTTTAATGTGTTATGGATGCATTTATTCTAAGCAATTTTTAATATACTGAAACTGCTATTTGGTTGTTGGAGTCAATGACCCTAACAACCAAAAAAATTGTGAAGCTTCAGTTTTTATTGTTAAATTTATTTTAAAAATATTAATTTGCCTAACAGTGCTTTAGTGGCTGTGAATAAAGTTATACACTTGTGAACCATTTTTAAATGGATATTGTACCCTTTTTGGACAGGAACCTTCTTCCTCTTGTCTCCTGATTTAAAAATACATATACAGTACCGTTGTCTGAGGTTTGGTTGCGTGTTGGGTTTTTTTGGAGCTAAGAAAATTTATATTCTCTTGTTGGACATAGATTATTCTAGACCAGGGCCGGAACTAGGGGTAGGCAGAAGAGGCACGTGCTTATGGAGCAATGGCAGGGAGGCGCCAGGCACATACCTATACCTGCCACCTATCCCTGTTTCAGGCCTTTTTCCCTTGTCACTTGTTGCTTCTGCCCAGCCCTGCTGTGCTCCACCGCATTGTCAGTGCTCAATCTCGCCGTGGGTCGGCAGTGTGCGCGTGCCCAATCAGGCATGTGAGTGTGCTATGAGGCAGGGAGTGAGAGGTACCTAGGGCGTGCAAGACTGGCTTGGCCCGCCTCTGTTCTAGACCCATGTATATCCTAAAGCTTAAACTGGCTACATATTAGCGAATTTCAAAGTTTTTCAAATTTGAAATTTGACCCTTGATAAATCTGCCCCTTAAACTTACATTCCAACCTTAGACCAGCAAAACAGGAGTTGACGAAATTACAGACAGGAAGTGACATCACCCCGCCAACTCATCAGGAAAGGTACAAAAAAAATTGCCTACAGCCCTAGGGAGGGTGGAAGGGACCAATCCGCACCTCAGCCAGGTATCCAGACGGGTTACCCGCAGACTTCCCACATGATCAGGGAATCAGGGATTTTCTGACCAAAACCCAACCACTCTACCTCAAAGCAGCATGCTATCACATTGGAAATTAAGTGTATTTTACCATAGCTGGGCCCCTTTTGCTCACAATTTGAACTTTGTAAATGAGGCACAATCAAAATGTGAAAGATGTATGGAATACCATAAAACTCTGAAAAATGCCAAGATCTCATTAATCCAAGGTGGTTAATTAAGTCATGGATAATTGCTTATATGTACTTTTTCTTTTAGAGACAACTTTTTAAAACCTACAATATTTTACTCTTGTAAGAGCCAGTGAGTGTTTATCTAACAGGGGAGCAAATTTCTGGTTTATGTAAAGGATGCATTACATTTGTCGCTGACTTAATACAATATGCATATTTGTACTTTCCAAGTAGCTGGCAACCCTTAATCAATGTTAATTGGCTTTAATTAGCATATGTTAATTAACGATATTTACTACAAATTAAAGGTATGAGTGCTCCCAGAGGGTTTCCTGTTCATCTAATTAGTGCCAATTAGCTGCAATTAACACGTGTAAATAAGATGCCATTGAACCCAAAACAAACAGCTTACAGTCCGTTGTATTCACTTGCACTTGCAAAATGGGAATTAAAGTACAATATTATAACATCAGCAGTATGTGTACACACATGGAACACGTTCTGAGTGTTTTTTGTATACAAATTCTTCTTCTGTAGATTGGAATGAGAGAACAGGGCAGTTTACATAAAATACCTGAACAGCAACACAGGATGTTGCTTTAGATAGGAGGCCATTGAACTGTTAAAACATTGCAGAAAGTCAATAGTCTATCTCTCAATCTCAGCACTGTTCAATAGCAGTCACAGCATGGGAATATGGCACAATGGATAAGCACAGAGCAGTGCACGCTTCCTAAGGCCAGCTATCCAACCTTCACCTTAATGTGTCAGTAAGGGAAAGCAGCCAGATACTCTGGTATAAAGATAATGTTTTCCTGTAAAAAAAAAAAAAAAGAATTAAAGCACTGAAAAAAGGGTGTTTTTCAAAATGCCTTGTAAACCCAAAGGGTTGGTCTTGAGTAAGATTAAAATACTTATTACACATACAAAGATTAAAATACTTATTACACATACATGCTAAATAACTCAAAGGTAAGAGGGTCCTGCTCAAAACAATTTACAACAGCACATAAATAGAAAGAAAAGCTCAATAAGGTATTGACCAGTATATTATGACAACATATTTTTATTTTATTCAAATCCCAATTGTTGCCTTTTTATTGCAGGACCCCAACTGGCACAAAAAATGGGCAGCTAGGTACAGTCCCTATTTGTAGGCTATTTCTTTAGTCCCCTGGGTGCTGACAAGATAAATATTTTACATGGTTGATTTTCTTTTGTAGAAGGAAATTCTGAAGACTCTCATGGGTGAGTAGAACAATTAAGCTTTTAACTGTGTAGTTAAGTTTGAAATAACACTTTTTTGATAATTAAGATGTTTGTTTTTGGCAATTGCTTAACTCTGACTTATATTGGCCAAGAGACTGAGAGGAACACACCTGCCTGATAAAACACACAAGTGATGATCAGAGAGATGATGAGGCTCTTTTGTGATACTGCTGCTTGCAAATTGCTCAGTAATCAGTGCCATTAGCTCTGTTTCTCTCTAAATCTGTTAGTTTAATGATCACTGAACAACCTGTTGTCAAACAATAGGCAACAATCACAATTAAGGAGCACAGAGTGCACTTCCAATTACTTGCCCAATGCAGTTGCATTAGATGTGAGATCAGAGATTGTTCTTTTCCAAACACTGTCACTGTCAGGCCATGGAGTGCCCATTTTACCATCAGATTAATTATGCCTTATCCTTTTGTAAAATGTATTCGGCTATAGGCCTCACTCTAGATACAGTCTGTGGTCAGGTTGTGTGAATCAGATTGCACCAGTATGAAATTTTATCTAAATACATTTTAAAAATATGGAAAATGTATAAATATGCAAATTAGATTAAAATCCACAAAGATGACTATGCATGCAAATATGTGTTCATTTGGCTGGGTTAGGCAAACATTTCATCTTTTAGTGCGGTGCTATCCATCATATTACATGTAGTGGGCAGGTTATTTCTCATATTGTATGTTTGAGGGTTGGATTAAATTAAAATTATGATGTCATTTAATAGTCTGTGGCGCCTCCGAGCAAAGTGGGAGCCATAAAAATCTTTTGAAGGGCTACATCGGCCCTCAGGCCTCCTGTTTGACAGTCCTGTTCTTGGGCCATTGAAAAAAGATTGGATTTCTTGGCTAAGATGGGTGACGACACCCATCTTACTCTGACAGATACTGTATGCATTAGGAGACATTTGTTTCATTAGCCGCACATACAGAGGCCTATTTATCTAGAATTTCTGAAGTTTTAGAGTTTTTTTTCAAGACTGACTAAACTCACATTTTAAAAAAGCATGAATGTCTACATATTTATTAACAGATCCAAATATAAAATGCTCAAAATGACTCAAAAAGCATAACTAACCCAAAAAGGAAATGAAAACCTTGAAAATGTTTTTTACTCTGAATTGTTTGTGAGCTTACAATTGAAAAATCATAAAAAATTCGAAAACTCAATATTTTAACATTTGCTATGGACACCTCCCATTAACTTATTCATTACCTTGGCAGTTTTTAGATGGCATTCTTTTGCATTACGTTTTTTGTGGTTTTTATGCTTAAACAGTGAAAAATTCATATTTTGAAACCAAGAAAGATTTCTAGCGCTAAATCGTTTGAATTTTGGGAAAAAAATTTCAATTAAACTGTAAATAATAAATATAATTAATTATAACGGCTTGAACTTGTTAACACTTGCTTCAAATCTGTAGTGGAAACATGACACTGATGTATGCTGATTCTGTTTCTTCCAAATTTCTAGAAAAACTGTTGATCATCCTGTTGGTCTTGAGCTAATAACACTTGAACAATTAACACACGTCAAATAATTACTTTGTGATAATCTCACTAGGTCAACCTGTGAGTATAAACACACTGAGAAATTCACCATTGTTTGTAAAAAAAAATCCCTGCAGACATACCTGCATATGGCAAATCAACATGTAAATACAAAATCTGGTCACTCCACAATCACCCTGGAAAATACATACATACGTCCATAAAATTGTGAACATTTTGTTCCCTGATATATTTTTTTCTATGTTGATTCCCTTTTCCACTTTACTTACAGTATGTGTAGTCACTTTTATTTTCAAATTTATGTGCTTATTAATTCTGTAAGCTGAAAACAACAAAAGTAGTTTGATAGAAATATATGCCTATACCAGGAATGGAATAAACATATAAACAATGTATTTTTATCTGCAAGTCAAACTCATATGCAGTACAAATTTACTAAGTGCAAACTTAAAATATTATATGTCACATGAGAAGAGGCGTACTGTCAAAACTGCAAGACAAAACCAATCATCTGCCACCCTATTATAAAACAGAATTATGAAGATTGCAAGGAATGTGTGTGCTGGATTTAAACTAAGTATTTATTAAGCTCTTTTTAGTATGCATCTTTGTATATATATTGTATTTTACTTGAAGCTCATGTTAATACAAATATTATTAATAATAAATCTAATAGTAATAAAATATATAATTTTATATATTCACAGTAGACGGGCCACCATTTTGCTTATCAATAGACCAAACACACAGAGATGGAGTTGACTTAATTGAAGAAACTGGCATGAACAATATCCACTGAAATTAATGGTGTGCTATATCAATCTTGTGCTCCATCTGCACAGGAACACTCATTTAGGCATATATATTGTGGTTGATTAGCAGTGTAGGAACCCGACAGCAGGTCTTGTGAAGGTCTAGTCTCACAGTAAAGAACAGGTACATTAGCCTAAAGACCAAACAAAATCCAATGACTGGCTACTCTGATACCAGCTCATATCAGTACCAAAAATTACTCTTTGGCAATGGCATACAGGATATTTTTTGTCGCCCTTGGTAATTTGTGTCACTAACTGATCACCTGACAAGGAATAATGCAGATTCTAACTGTAACATGAAAAAACAGAAACTAAAAGACACTGCTCTGTCCATTTATTGGTAACCTATTAAATATGTTTGCCCTTGGTTGGGTGTGAGCACAATTAAACAATCCAGGGACAGAGTTTAGTAATTAAAACTGAAATATTTCAGTATGGGATTTTTCTACAGGTGACATTTGCAGTTGCATTTTCAGAGGTACAGCATTCCTTAAGATTTTGAAGAAAACATTTTGAAGGAAAACTATACCGGCGGAATGAATACCTAACCAACATATAAACAATATCATGATAAAGTGACCATACTGAGAATCTTACCAAACTGGAATATACATAAGAGTAAATTTTGCCCTTTTAAATATTTTACCTTGAACCACCACTTTTTGATGGTTTACATGCTTTCTCAGAAATCACCTGACAGGTAATACTGCAACTCTGTCCATTCATTGGTTGATGTACAGTTGTGTTCAGAATGATAACAGTGTGGCCCCTAGATCCAAAAAGAACAATCTTACTGTCATCAGTCGACAAAATATTGCACCATTTCTCTTTAGGCCAGTCAGTGTGTTCTTTGGTAAATTGTACCCTCTACAGCACATTTTTTTTTTAACAATGGGACTTTGTGGGGCGTCTTGCTAGGGATGGGCAAAAAAATTTGTGGGGCCTATTAAGGCTAATAATAATAAAATGTTGCTTCTACTACTGCAGCATGGTTAGGGTTGCCACCTGGTCAGTATTTTACCAGCCAAACTTGGCACGTGAGCTTAAAAATTGACGTACATGTATCACATGACGCGCGCATCAAAAATGGGCATCACCAGTATAAATACCCAATGCCCTGCCCTTACACCTGTAGGAGTGGAAAACTTTTCTACAGTCAAGATACCTACCTAATACGCTATATGCACAGGGAGGGATATGACAACATCCCCCTTGGGACCCTCGGGATACAGTCCCTGCAACCCACTATCATGGAGAGTCTCAGGAAGCGGTTCAACATCCGTCTGAGGCTGGGTGTTGTCCAGAGTATCTGGAGTGATCTTAAGCGGCGGCACGCAAACTTCGTAAATGTCCTAAGAAAAAAGGTGACACAAACAAAGTACCCATAGAAAATAGGTTTCATCATATTGCATTGGGCGTCAAAAAATAATATAACCCGAATTTGGTTATTGTCCGTTTAAATAGCAAATTACCCTTGAAAAGTACCGGGAACTGGGAATTACATCACAGTGCCTCCACCTAGGGAACACTGAGAAACACATCTCAGGGGGATTCCACGAGGAATAATAAAACACACACAGTTTGCAAATAACACAAATATAAACGTTAAATAAACTGCGGTAAAACTTGGGCAAACTAATACACCATGCACTCCTACACTGGGGACACGTGGAACACTACCTAAATCACTATTAGGTACTTAACCGTTGCTCCAACACAGTGCTTTTTGATATCAAAGTCCCAATCCTCCAGAAGGGGTTAATAACCACACAGTTCAAATGAAATGTTCCTTCCCCAGAGCTCTTATTCCCCAGGTAGCACTACCATTTCCCAAAAGTACCTCTCCCTTTGGAATTTAGCAGCAGCTCCCACGTAGCAGGTAAATACACAAGACTTGTCTTCACTTTGGGGCCCCACGCTTGTATCCATGCCAGTATCCTCCCTTTGGTGGCTCACTCACTGGGGTGCTCCCAGAGGCAATCACACTGGAGATTACAGGCAGCTCTGCAGCAGGATAAATCTCACCAGTGTCAACTTTCTACTTCTGAGTCTCTAGCAGCTTGGCAGGGAACAGGCCGGGCTCAATCTGTACCTCCACAGATTCCACAGATTTAACAGCTTCTCTGTACTTGATAGTCTTATAGCTACTCGTGCTTGCTCTGTTCAGCTCTCTGGAAGACCCCATACATTTGGCTCCAAAGTCAGGCACACCCTCTCTCCCAAGGAAGCACATCCATGGGAGACATCACTTACATGTCAGTTGGCAGTAGTTTGTGCATTTATAAAGAACAAAAGATTTGCCTTTAATGCAGCTTTGACAAGGAGTTCCTTTACTATGCTGCAGAAAACAGAAGGAAATTGATCACACAAAAATCAGCAACATTAGTAAAACAAGAATTTTTTTTTTTTTAAAATGCACACATTGATATGTTTAAAAATGATATGAGCGTCTAGCACCATTTGACTGGCCCAATTTATTGCATTTAATTGGCTTTATTGTCAAACTTTGAATATATGCTGATTATGACTGGAAAATTTATGCAAGGTTTAACAGAAAATCTTGACTTTGGATTGTAGGATTTCCACTAATTCCTCACTGCATGCAATATTTTTCACGAAGCATGTTTTTAATACACTTTACCTCATTACTAGCTTCAAAGATAAACACGACTGAATTTCTTCCCTTCATCAACCTAAATTCCACTTGCAGTCTTGCAGGCAGCAGAACAAATTGTGATAATTGTGTTTAATTAAAAAGCCTAAATGGATTATCTGCAGGTAGGTTTGATTTATTAAACTAATCAATCAGATTACAGTGAATACATGGGCTGAAGTGTGGAATTAATTTGGGAAAGAGTGGAAAGACCTCTTTCCATCAGCCCTCTAATTGTCCAAGATTTATTATGAAGATGCTTCCAAAATATTTAAAAAAAAGTAAAATATGCAAAATGCAGATTTTTAGAAAATGTACTAGAATTCAGTAAATACTTATGCTATAGTAGAAAAATTGCTATGTATTGCTTATCTTCGCAAATAGCTAATCTGTGTATAATGATAAAAGGCAAGAGCTAAATTGCAACAATACTGTTTTACGTAATACAATTTGATCAATATATTTAAGAATGTAATTTATTTGTTTTGCTCTAGTTCTAAAATTAAATCATCCAAATAACTCCCCAAATATATTTTTTTCTTATTATCTGCTACAGAGTAGAATCTACAGTATGTATTTATTACCAGACAGGAAATGAATTTTGCGTTCTTCATCATAAGGAAAGACACAATTAAACTCTCTGTCCAAAAAGCCATCATTTCAGGAGCTCTGCCAATCTTCAATTATCTTCTTTCCAAAAAAAAATATTGCTCATTCGAAGCTTATGTCCAAATCTACTTTCTGCCAGAATGTTTGGAAAGCTTCTTTTTGACCCTTTTATCATGGTGCTTTTAAAGTAATGTTGCTAACTAATGATGCTCAGAACATTAAACCTATGTGATTACAGAAAAGTTAACCGATAAATTAAGGGAGTGTTGTGCCAAAATGGCCTTTCATTTATATCATTATTAATGTCTTACATTTTACTTAATTGTGTGGGGTGACCTTCATAGTAGCTATAACTTACAGCTGTTTAGCAAAAATGTAGCTTTTAATATCAACCTATAACAATATTGATAAGTACTTATTCAGGCAAGCAAAAAATCTTTTATTATGATGCTTTCATCATATTAAGAATTTTGCAGAAAATGAATAATAATATTTGCAGATAACAGAGTACTGTATTTACAGCATGATATATTTACTCAACATCATTTCTCGGAATATAACTTAGAAAGTAATTTAGGGGGCCCCGCACAAAAATTGCATGTGACCCACAATAGGAACAAATCACGGGTCACTTACAATCACATCTGCAACAAGCAAAGTTGTGATCACTCACGCTTTGACTGTGTTCACAGATCATGTGCAGGGCACCCGAATCCCAGGCAGTCTCTTTTGGGCAGCCTTTCTTTAGGATTTCTGATTCAGACTATTTATGTCCCCTGAACTCCCCAGACTAGTTATGTCCCCTGAATTCCAAAGGCCAAAACTGCACCCGAGGGTAAGGGGGGCTCCGGCCATGCCACACTTACATGATTAGCCAGGCCCCCCTCTTTCTGAGAGCTGCTGACTTCGGGAAGGCATGGACGTTTAAGGGGCCCTGGCCACTAATTTTCTTATAATGTGGGGGGGCTGGCCACCAATTTTTTTATCTCATGTGGGGTCCTAGCCACCAATATTTTTTAATGGGGGGGGCCCTGGCAACAAATGTTTTTTTTATGGGGGGCCCTGACCACCAATATCTTTTTGTTTTTTATTAACATGTGGGAACCCTAGCCACCAATATTTTTTTTTGTTTTTTTACTGTGTGGTGGGGGGCGGACCTGTGGGGTGGGGAGGCAGACCTGTAAGTAGGGCTTGCGGTGGGCACAGCCCAGGGGCCCAGGAAATGTTGTTGTATGGGGCCCTGTGATTTCTGATGGCGGTTCACATTACTTCCTACACAATGTGTGATTCATTTGGGTCAAGTCTGCTGCACCTACTCACACAACCTGCTGTGGGGGTTTTGGAATTTCAGCCAATTTTAGGGCAGTAGCCAGGGCTGTATATAGGTCCTGTGCCACCCTAGGAAATAGACTAGGCAAAGTGGGCAACTTGTGCTTTTCCTCACAGTGAGTCACACATAAGACCATTTTCATTAAAGGTACACACGTAAAAAAATGCACTCTATGCACTTCCATAGATGCTGCACCAGTTGATGCAGTGAGACCCGGGGTTTCCAGAGAAGTACATGATATTCACCGCCGGGTACTAAGAGACAGCACAGCTCTGTGATTGCCAAACCACTTAATTTTTCAGGATTGTCTGACATGGGACCAAGATAACACTGATAGTAGTAAAGCTTTTTGAGAGGTAATAAGGTACTGGAATACATGTCTAATCACAATACTGTTTGAGGTTGTCCCGGCATAGTTATGATTTGTCCCAGCGTGGTCTTACTAGATACATTTTATTGCCTTATATGAGC
Source organism: Xenopus laevis (assembly GCF_017654675.1). Taxonomy (NCBI): domain Eukaryota; kingdom Metazoa; phylum Chordata; class Amphibia; order Anura; family Pipidae; genus Xenopus; species Xenopus laevis. Next base: position 65,353,787 of record NC_054374.1, read on the forward strand.
AGAAACCTAGTCAATGGGTGTCATTGGATGTGATATACATAGATTTTGCTATAGTATATGATGCAGTATCACACATATTTCATAGAACAAGGATGAGAATGATTAGGAGGGTCAGGAGAAAACAGAGGGATGAAATTTAGAGACAGAAAAACAACTTCATGATACAGTTTTTAGAAATAATGAATGCAGGTGGAAATTTACAAGTATCGAATTTGTCAGATGTAAGACAGACACATCATTATGATAAAAATATGATGTTATAAAAGTTATGTAAATTTATCATTACAGGACAACACAGTAACAGAACTGCATTTATTGCAAGAACGGGATGAAAGGGTGAGTAATACAGAGTTTAGGAATTTGTCCAGGTATTACTCTCCGGTTTCAGCATGTTAGCCAATCTTTTGTTAAACTTGTGGAGAGGGACATAAAAGCAGAAAGGTGGGATTTTGCTTTTAGTTATATACAAATTAATGAAATTCCTTAAAGGTATTATGGGAGTGACTGGATATGATCATAAAAAAGGGGGCAAATGTGATATTACAGGAAAAATATTATGTACAGGTTGGTAGGTGTCAACTGAATGATAAGGAACTAACTATCACTTAGAAGAGAACTAATGAGTAAAGAAAAAAAAGAACTTGTACACATTTTGGATTGGCTGTTACAGAAGGAATCATAAATGATAGAGAGACGTCATATATATATGTTATCCCTAAATTACATAAAAATATGCAGAGACCATGGAAGTGGTTTCAGGTATTGGGGAGTGGGAACCCAATGGAGGAAGCAGGCAAATAAATAGATTCTATACTATTTTCCGTTATGGATGCTTTTTCATCAATAAATTGTAGTTTTCATCAACTACAAAGTTGAATGGTTTGACTTTTGAGGGGAGGTGTATGAAAGTTTCACTAGATGTGGAGGGTCAGATATACTTTAGCACAGGAAGCTTTATATTTCAAAATTAAATATAAAAACATCAGTTTGCTCTTTTGAAAAACAGATTTCAGTGCAGAAGTCTGCTGGAGCAGCACTATTAACTGATGCATTTTGAAAAAAGCGTGTTTTCCCATGACAGTATCCCTTTAATTGAGAAGAATTTGGGAATTTTTGTGGTACTTAACAAGGTTATTAAAAATCTGAAAAGAATCCAGAGATGTGAAACTAAACTGGTAAAAGAAACTGAACAACAGTTCCACGGTCTCTGCATGGTCTCTTGCAAGGAAAGACTATCAAGATTGGCGTTGTTTTGTATAAAGAAAAGGCACTTGCAAGGGAATATGATTACTTTTTACAGTAGAGGACATTATAGACAAACAGTGGGGGGATTTTTTTCACACAGAAAAGAACAAAGAACCAGTGGCAACCCCTTTAGACTTGAGGAACTTTCATGTGAAGTAAAAAAGTTTTCTTCAGGGTGAGGTCAGTGAAATTGTGGAATACTCTACTGGGTGATGTTATGGTGGTAGATTCTATTAAGGCATTTGAAAGGGGCTTGGATTACTTTTTGGAGAAGCATAATATGTATGTGTGTGTATATAGAGCACATACATATTATGTATATGGGGGTAATTGGATTGCATTTTGCATCTGCAAATATCTGCAATATACTGAATTATCCGCAATTTAAATGTTTGGCTCTTCCTTAATCCCATTGTGGCTTCCTTGTTTGCAAGACTCTTAACAGGGCTATGTTAGTGATTGGTATTACAGTTTAAGGCCAACTCAGAGGGCTGGGCTGCAAGGCAAACACTCAAAGTGAATAGGAGAAATAAAGCATTTTGTGGAGCAGAAAGTGTTTCTTGAAAAATCTTGTGATTTTTTTTAAAAGGACACCTCAGGCATGACAAGAATTGTTACGGATTGTAATGGAGTAAACTTTGCTATATTAATCATTACTAAATAAAGCACATAATTGAAAAATCACAAAAATAATGATGGCAAACTTTGCATTCAATATGAAAAATAGAATTATTTGGTGAAGGTCACAAATTTATGTTTAACCTTTTTATAATATCTTCTTTTCCCGAGGGAAAAATCATAAGCAGGTTAGGACTAGCTTGACAAAGTACCAGGGAGTCTCCTAGTGGATCCAAGTCTTCAAAAATTCCCATTGGCTGACAATAAGCCTATATAAACTCTATGCCATTTGACACTTTGTCCATCTAATGTATTTCTCCATCTAATCTGGGAATTGGTCCTTGATGCCAGATTCTCAAGTGGCCCCTGACTTGACTCAAGTCTAAAAAAGCATGAGAGCAATTACATTTTTTCAGGAAAGTGCAACCATGAAGTTTAACTTCTTGCTCAAAAAACACATACATACTATGTAGCTGACCCAGAGCGGAGGGGTGGAAGATTCTTCCCATTTTTTTTAGCAATTCATCAATTTGGATTGCACTACAGAAGTGTTAAAACTGCTTCACTTTAAATACCTGGTATCCAAAACCCAGCTTTGCAAAATAAATACATATTCATGTTATAATTATGAAAATCAATGTCTAATAGGAGAACTGTGAATATTATGATTATTTATAGAAATAAAAGAGAAGGCCATATTTGATTTCATTATATGATGTAAATATTAATGGTATTTAAATACAACCACAAGTAATTGCACTCTGGTTTTGGAAATGTGAATAAAAAAGAAAAATGGCCATTATCGTAATAATGAAAAATGTATTGTCAGGAAGAAGTCATCTTTATGACGAATGGTTGAAGCTAATGAGGTCATTGATGGAAAATACTAAAAGAAGGTATTATTGTTAATTGATATCCCTTGTTTGACGTGTGGTTAGAGAGGCAAATGGGAAAAAATGAGGCAGTGCTTTTTTATATACTATGGCATGAGCATATTTTTTGTGAAAGATAGCACTGCAACCCATGTCAGGGTCGTATCTTGGATTAAGCTTCGATTATAAGAGAGGAACAAATGATTTGACATTTGAGTTGCAGCTCGATGACATTGATATAATCAGTACCTATAGGAAAAATAGCAATGTTCCTTTGATCTTGCACTCTGATCATATCTCCATAAAGTCACGAACTTCTAAAAATGCTCCATTTCCTGTTTTTTTTGTTATGTTTGAAAGTCTTGTAAAATATAATTATTTGTATTTCCTATAAAGCTGCTTCTTGCATAGAGAAAAAAGGAAATTGTGAAAATGTTTCACTTTAATGGTGGTTCCTACAGATTTAATTGCCTCACCCAAGGTGAGTTTAAAACAGCTATTCAGCACACCCACCTTGATGGACAACTGGGGTAATACATTTGTATTACCATGATTATATTAATTTATACATTGTCAAAATATCCCAGAGCTGAACATTAGGAAACTTAACAATGACAGACATATAGGCACCATAATAGGCAAGAGGGATAAGTAGGACACTATGTAAAAAAGTATGAAATAATATTGGGAAATTTATAAAGAAGACATGGCTTCACCTACAAAGAAGTATGGTGGTGTAAATATCCTGACATCAGGCTGATTTTCATCTTGAAAAACAAATAAAATGGATAATATGCAAAATACAAGTTTACCACCAGTCTAACCCGAAGTAGTCAAGGAAGTTGTCAAGAGAAAGAAAGAGGATGCTCTAATGTTCTTCTACTTAGGATAGATGTGAGAAAGGTTTCTAATTTTTTTCTTTAAAGGTTGTTCACCTTCAAATGAATGTTTAGTATGATGCAGGGAGTGATTTTCTGAGACAATTTGCAATTGGTTTTCATGTTTTATTATTTGTAGTTTTTGAGATATTTAGATTTTTATTCAGCAGCTCTCCAGTTTGCTTTTTTAGCAATCTCGTTTCCAGGGTGCAAATTATCCTAGCAATCATGCACTGGTTTGAATAACATTAAATTTGTAGCCTTACTGAGCATTTGTTTTTTGATGGGGTCAGTGACCCCCACTGGAAAGAGTCAAAAGAAAAAGACAAATAATTAAAAAAAAACTATAAAAAAAATATTTAAAACAAATTGAAAAGTTGCTTGGAAATGTGAACCACCCCTTTAAGCAGAAGAACATCAGAGCAGCCTCTTTCTTTCTCCTGACAAATTCCTTGACTACTTGGTGGTCAGATTGGTGGTAAACTGACGAGCAGGTGGCACTGTTGTAACTAAATTCATTCATATTAACAGTACATATCCCTTAATATCTTGGAATCTAAAAAAAAAAAATGAATGTCCATTGCAAAAGTGCTTCGAATAGCACCCTTGTTAATTTTAAATTGACTTATTTTTAAGGTTTACTTACCCTTTAAGTACGAAATGTGAATGTCCTGTAATGGCCCAGACAAAGGATCTTAATCCATCTGAGAATCTGTGACACTGTTTGAAAACATATAGTAATTGACGGCACCAGTGTCAGGGAGCCGGGAGCTCCCTCCAGGGAGGTAGTCAGGATCGAGGAGGAAGCCCTCTTGAGGGAGCAAGGTCGCGGTGTCCAAAGGGTTAATTCAAAGAGTAGTCAGGATCCAGGCAAGAGTTCAGGGGCAGGCAGATAACAGCAAAGTCCAAAGTCCAGGCAGGGGTCAAGATACCAGGAAACCCAGGAAACACTTAGGAAATGTATTCCTATACTTGGGCGCCATTCTGGTGTCCAGGTAGCGTTTTTATTTCAAATTTGGCGCCATAGTGACGTCATTGGCGTCCTTGCGCCGACGTTGGCGCGCTGACGTCATCGCGCCGGCACCGCTACCCACGTGGCGGCCATGGGCGCCGCCTTCTTGGAAGCGACGCCGGCAGGGAAGGACGCGCCGCCCGGAGCTCCTGGACCTGCTCCGGGCGGCCATCGTGACAGTACCCCCCCCCCTCACGGGGGGCCTCTGGACCACCAGGACTTGGCTTCTGGGGAAATTTGGAGTGGAAATCCCTCACAAGACGAGGAGCATGAACATCAGAGTGTCCTTCCCAGGAGCATTCTTCAGGGCCAAAGCCCTTCCACTTGATGAGGTACTGAAGAGAGCCCCTAGAGATTCTGGAGTCAAGGATCTTCTCCACCTCATATTCTTGTTGACCATCCACAGAAATAGTAGGAGGGGGAGACTGATTCACAGAAAAGCGGTTGGAGGTAGCGGGTTTCAGCAAAGAGACATGAAACATGTTGGGAATTCGCATCTCAGGGGGAAGCTGAAGTCTGAAAGCCACAGGATTGATCACCTCCGAGATGGAGAATGGACCCACAAACTTCGGACCCAACTTAGGAGATGGCCCCTTCAACCGAATGTTCCTGGAAGACAACCAGACTTTATCACCAACCTTGTAGGGAGGAGAGGGTCTACGTCTACGATCTGCAAATGTCTTGTGAACCAGAGCGCTCTTCTCTAAGTTCGACTTGGTTGCAGCCCAAATAGCAGACATGTGGGCTGCATGGTCATCAGCAGCCGGGACGTCAGACAACACAAAGTCTTGGGGGAAGGCTTGAGGATGCTGACCATACACCGACATAAATGGAGACCTTCCAGTGGAAGTGTGGCATGCATTATTATGAGCAAATTCCGCCCATGGGAGGAGATCAGACCAGTCATCTTGACAAAGGGAGACGTGATTCCTCAAGAACTGTTCCAAAGCTTGGTTTACTCGTTCAGCTGCTCCATTAGTCTGGGGATGATAAGCGGAGGAGAACTGGAGAGTAATACCCAGATCTTTGCACAGGGAACGCCAAAACTTAGCAGTAAACTGAGAACCTCTGTCAGAGACCACTTCCACAGGAAAACCATGCAGACGGAAAATATACTGGATGAAGAGCTGAGACAACTCCACAGCAGAGGGAAGCTTCCGCAGGGGAATGAAATGAGACATTTTACTAAAGCGGTCAATCACTACCCAAATCACAGTGTTACCACCAGAGGGGGGAAGTTCAACAATAAAGTCCATTGCTAAATGAGTCCATGGCCGAGATGGGATAGGCAATGGTTGTAATAACCCACTGGGGCGAGAATGGCTAGGTTTGGATGTAGCACAAACGGTACAAGCAGCAACAAAGTCTTTGACATCTTTTCGGATAGTCGGCCACCAGACTAAACGTCGAAGGAGTTCAAGAGTCTTTTCTGGACCGGGATGTCCAGCTTGCTTGGAACAGTGGGTCTGTTGAAGAATGGGCAGACGTAACTCGGAGGGAACAAACGACATCCCAATGGGGGTATCAGGAGGAGCAGAAGATTGACCAGCCAGGATTTGATCAGCGAATTGAGGGTACAAGGAAGCGATGATCTTGACAGGAGGAATAATAGGCTCTAGTCTTTCAGGAGTACGATCCACCGGAGTGAAACTTCGAGACAGAGCATCGGCCTTCCGATTCTTGGAGCCAGGGCGAAAAGTCAAGACGAAGTTAAATCGAGAGAAGAAGAGAGACCACCTTGCTTGTCTGGGATTCAGCCTCTTGAGAGATTGAATGAATTCAAGATTCTTATGATCTGTGTAGATCGTGACTGGGATCAAGGAACCTTCAAGGAGGTGACGCCACTCTTCTAAGGCAAGCTTAACCGCCAGGAGTTCTCGATTTCCTACATCATAATTTTGCTCCGCAGGAGAGAACTTCTTAGAGAAATACCCACATGGATGCAGCTTCCCATCAGAGGGATGTCTTTGGGACAAAATAGCTCCGGCTCCAACTTCAGAAGCATCCACCTCGATGAAGAAAGATAACTCTGGATCAGGATGGCGGAGAACCGAAGCAGAAGTGAAGGCATCCTTCAAGGATTGAAAAGCTTCAACAGCAGGTGGGGGCCAAGAGCTGGGTTTACCCCCTTTTCGGATGAGAGCAAGGATTGGAGCAATACGAGAAGAGAATCCCTTAATGAATTGCCGATAGTAGTTAGCAAAACCAATGAATCTCTGGATTGCCTTAGTACTTAGGGGTAGAGGCCACTCTTGGATTGCAGACACTTTCACAGGATCCATCTCGAAACCCTCTGGGGAGATGATATAGCCCAAAAAAGGGATCTTGGACACTTCAAACACACATTTCTCCAGTTTGGCAAAGAGAGAGTTCTTCCTCAAATGAGAGAGTACTTCCTTCACCTGAGAGCGATGGCTTGCAAGGTCCTTGGAGAAAATCAAGATGTCATCTAGGTACACGACCACAAATTTTCCCAAGAGATCCCGGAAAATGTCGTTCACGAATTCTTGAAAGACAGCGGGGGCATTGCAGAGACCAAAGGGCATTACGAGATACTCGTAGTGCCCATCCCGAGTGTTGAATGCTGTCTTCCATTCGTCACCTTCCCGGATGCGGATAAGGTAATACGCCCCACGGAGATCCAACTTAGTGAAGATTTTAGCCCCCTTCAGTTGGTCAAAGAGTTCAGCAATCAGGGGCAAGGGATACCGGTTCTTAACGGTGATTTTATTAAGACCCCGGTAGTCAATACAGGGACGTAGACCTCCATCCTTCTTTTCCACGAAGAAGAATCCAGCCCCGGCAGGAGAAGTAGAAGGGCGAATAAACCCCCGCTGGAGATTCTCTTGGATATATTGCTTCATGGCAGTGGTTTCTGCTGGAGAGAGAGGATAAGTACGACCTCTAGGGGGCATGGTTCCAGGCAGAAGATCGACAGGACAATCGTATTGTCGATGTGGAGGAAGGAATTCTGCAGACTTCTTACAGAATACATCAGAGAACTCCCTGTAAAAGGAGGGTAGAGTCTTCAGATCAGACATAGAGATATTCACCCTCTGGAGGGGTTCAGCAGGAAGACAATGCTTCTGGCAAAATGGGCTCCAACGGGAAATCTGTCCTGCGGACCAATCAATGGTGGGATTATGCAGGCGCAGCCAAGGGAGACCCAAAACGACTGGAACTGATGGACAGGGAATAATTAGGAACGAAAGTCTTTCTTTATGCAGCGTCCCAACCTGCACAGGCAATTAACCAGTCGTCATGGAGATAAATTCAGCCACCAGGGGTCTGTCGTCAATGGCAGTGACACGAAGCGGAGTGGACAATGGGAATAAGGGAACTTCCATGTGTTTGGCGAAAAGAGCGTCCATGAAGTTCCCAGCAGCTCCAGAATCAATGAAAGCGGAGCCGACAATAGTCTTAGTGGCTAGGCGAATCTGTAAAGGAAGGAGAAACCTGTGAGAGTTCTCTTGAGACTTCGGAGTAGTGCCCCCTACATGAGTTACCCTGGAAATACCTCGGGGAACAGAACTCGTGGGCTTCACCGGACAAGAGTTCGCAAAATGAGACTGTCCGCCACAATACAGACATAAGCCAGCCATTCGTCTACGGAGTCTTTCTTGTTCGGAGAGACGAGCCCTTCCAATTTGCATCGGTTCCTCCGGAGGAGAAGGAGAGGCTTGAGCAGCTGGAGTTTGCAAGAGAGGTCTCTGGAAGCGAGGTGCCAACACGGGTTGAAAACGTTTACAACGCTCCCTCTCTACTTGATGCTCTCTGAGACGAGTGTCCACCTTAATGGATAGTGCAATCAGATCTTCCAGCAGATCAGGGAACTCCCTGGAGACAAGATCATCCTTAATGCGAATAGACAGACCTTGATAGAATACGGCCTTATAGGCATCGTCATTCCAGGAAGTCTCAGCCATCAAAGTTCTAAAGTCAATTGCATAGTCACTGACACTGCGGTTTCCCTGTCGGAGTTACAAAAGACGAGAAGGGGCATTTGTGACCTGACCCGGGGCATCAAACACAGTACGAAATGCTTGAAGAAAAGCCTTGGCATCAAAAGTCAGTGGAGAATTCTTCTCCCAAAGAGATGTTGCCCACTCAAGCGGTTTGCCCACCAAACGAGACATCACATACCCCACCTTGGAACGTTCATTGGGGAAGTGCGAGGGTTGAAACTCGAACTGGATCTGGCACTGTGTAGTGAAACCTCTGCAGGCCTGTGGGTCCCCACTGAAGCGAGGAGGAGGCGGAATACGAGGCTCACCAGACGAGAAACCTGTGCTAGACGAGACGTCCGCCATGGGAGGATTTACAGCCGCTTGGGAAGCAGGAGGCGCTGGAGGCACTCGGGAGAGAAGGGTATCGAGTGCCTGTCCTATGCGGTACTGCTGGGCTTCATATTCCTCCATGCGGGATGCCAGTCCGCGGAGCGCTCGTCCGACATCAGGCGTAGCTTCCTCAGTAGGATCCATGGCCCAAGTATAATGTCAGGGAGCCGGGAGCTCCCTCCAGGGAGGTAGTCAGGATCGAGGAGGAAGCCCCTCTTGAGGGAGCAAGGTCGCGGTGTCCAAAGGGTTAATTCAAAGAGTAGTCAGGATCCAGGCAAGAGTTCAGGGGCAGGCAGATAACAGCAAAGTCCAAAGTCCAGGCAGGGGTCAAGATAAGTAATCAGGAACAGGATCAGCAAAATCAGCACACAGGAAACCCAGGAAACACTTAGGAAATGTATTCCTATACTTGGGCGCCATTCTGGCGTCCAGGTAGCGTTTTTATTTCATTGGCGTCCTTGCGCCGGCGCCGCTACCCACGTGGCGGCCATGGGCGCCACCATCTTGGAAGCGACGCCGGCAGGGAAGGACGCGCCGCCCGGAGCTCCTGGACCTGCTCCGGGCGGCGATCGTGACAACCAGTCAGCGATTTATTATCTTAAAATGCCTTTATTGGGCCATAGGCTCTGACCCCAAACACCAGGGGAAATCGCTGACTGGTGCCGTCAATTACTATATGTGGTCTGATTGAACGGATTGAAGTTGGAAACCGTTGGACGTGCATCGCATTAAAGCAATTTGGAGGTGAGGGTGCTGACTGTGAAATTTGTGAAACTGTTTGAAAACAGTCATCAACTAACCTGAGCAACACGTTAAAAAAGTTCCTGGAAAATGGGCAAAATCACTCCTAAACAGTGTGCACAGTCAGCATGTTGTTTAATTGCATCCAAAATTGGTTCTACCATCTACTGACTTAACGTGGCCATACATGATCTTGCCAAATGAGAGCATCTCTCCCTGATATGCCCACCCATGACAGGGAGACATCAGGTTAATCCGAACGTTCAGCCCTAGGGCTGAATGATCAGATTACAATGAAGAGAATGGGAGCCAATGGATCATAGGACCGCATCAACTAGCCAATGCAGTCCTAGATCGCAGGAAAAATCAAACCTTTCCGATCGATATCAGGCCAATTTTTTCCTGATATCGTTCGGGGAGACCCATTGGAAGCCCCCACACACGGGCAGATAAGATGACGAATCAGTCTAAAGTACCGATATCGGCATCTTTAATTTGCACGTATATGGCCGGAAGGTGAATACTTATGCAATCAACAAATGTTCTAGGGCAACTTGCTTCCTCCTCAAATTCATCACTGCCACCAAGTAAAACTTCACGGAACTCAGTACCTCAGTCTCTAAATGTAGGGCCACATAGTGGAGTTGGCTATGAAAAAAATGTCAGACTACCCGGCAGTCATCAGTGACCAGAAGCATGCACACTGAGGGCTGATATGGTCCTGGCTTCAAGGTCACATGGTTTTTAGAGGGAGTCTGAAACTGGATAATTTGGAGATCAGTTACAAGCTTTCAGGCCTGTGGAGTTTTATCCAGTAATGTGGTTGAGGAGGGACTCTCTGCAGATTGTTGCTGTTAAATTATTGCTTTAATATTTCTGCTTATATAGTGAATAAAGTACCCCCTATTGTAAAATATAAGGAGTTCCATGACCATATAAAAGCACAAGGCTGAAGGAACTCCGAGGTTACTTCTAATATCCTCATATTTTCCAACTAACACTTTATTTATTATAAGACGCAAATTTTAGTGGTCCATGTGACAAAAATGACACCACTAAGTTCTGTTTATAACTGATTACATCACTAAAAGCCGTTCATAAGAATATCATTTGCAGGATATTCATGGCTTTTGTGTATTATAGGATATTATGCTCCTATATTGGGATTTTTTATGTACTTGTAATTTATACTAATTAGTGACCTTTACTTTCTCTAAAAATAAAAACAGGTATTACCAGGAAACAACCATGCGTGTATATATGTTTACTCTCAATTTGAAATCCACAGACCAGCTATATAAAATGATGTGCACCATTTGTTTCATTAGTTTGATCTATAAACACGATACAAAAAGGTGTATTTTTTAGCAAACAAAGCCACGATATCCAAGAATATAACAACAGAAATGAATGAGGGTCTAGTCAGGTCATTGTGCCATCTTAACACCTTTTCACTTCCACTTAAAATTCTCACTAATTTGCTAAGGGAAAATGGGCCCCAGATGGTTTTTGTTATTTGAATTATACTCATTCTGCTAATTTAAACCACTGCTGCACAGAAGGTTTTTATTTCAAATTACATCCCTTACTTTCTTCCATAAGAAGGTGGTGCTCACCTCAGCTGGAAGGCTATTACTTTCTGCTACGATTCACAATTCATTTTCAGATAAATCAGTGTAATAAATAATGCAATTTATGCTTAGCCAGTTCTATAAATCCAGCACAGTACTAATAAGGAAATGCAAAGATAAGTCTCATACATAAAAAAATCTCTAAGCTCTTTATTCTTAGCTCAGTTTTTATAAAGAAAAAGAACAAGACCCACAAAGCCAAAAAAAAAAAACAACTCCCATGAAACACTGTCATGGCACTGATTTTAAAGTTAAATGTGTTGGTTAAAATACTGGGCCTTTGTCAAAACAGAAGTGAATTTTAGCTTGTTTGTATATATTCTGATCCCAGTCATGGGATCTATTATCCAGACCTTACAAGAAATTAACATCAATACCATAATTCAATAATACACTGAATCTTTCTATTTGGGCTAGTGCACATAATACAGCAGCTTCTCCAATGCTCAGTAAGGCCACCAATTACATTATGGGCGTGGTCTTGTGGAATTCATAACAGAATTCAGGTTTTCATCTTACAGCCCCACATTTATACATGCATACTCTAGTAAGCCAGGTACTATGTGCAGAGTAGACCAGCACATAATACCTGGCTAACTAGAGTAGGCATGTAAAAATGTGGGGCTGTAATATGTATCACCTGTAACTATGTAAATAGGACAACAAACTTTTCTTCCTCTGTTTCAGAAAAAATCTATAATATAAAACAATATATTAATTGCAACTCTAAAAATGTGGTGTACCTGATCACTTGCAAAAAATGTCTTCAACAATAAGCCGGCCAAACAAGTCGTACCAAAAAAGAAAGAATAAGGGAAAACATACTTAATTTCAAAAATGAAAATATCTTAACTACTGTGGCCAGACATTTTGCTAATTGTACAAATAGGTCCCTCAACTGCTTTTCAGTAACTGGCATTGAAAAGGTTTCGTTACACACTAGAGGTGGAAATACTTTGGACAGACTTCCAACACAAGAAGCAAAATGGATATTCTTGCTAGGAATTTAGATTATAATGTATCCTGATTTGTCTAAAAATTTTGAAAAAACTTAAACTGTCTCCTTGACTGTAAAACTATAATATATACAATTATTTAACTAGAAGAATCTCTCTATGTTGTATAAAATATAAAATATATTTTATTTGTAAAAATATGTATTTTTAAGTAGGGATGCACAAATCCACTGAGGCTAAACCTCCGAATCCTTTGTGAAAGATTCGGCCGAATACCGAACTGAATTTGAATCCTAATTTGCATATGCAAATTATGGGTGGGAAGGGGAAAACATTTTTTACTTCCTCATTTTGTGACAAAAAGTTAAGCAATTTTCCTCCCCAGCCCCCAGATTTGGTTCGGATTCAGTTCGACCAGGCAGAATGATTCGGCTGAATTCGAATCCTGCTGAAAAAGGTCGAATCCTGGTCAAATCCCAAAACGAATCCTGGATTTGGTGAATCCCTATTTTTAAGCTTTTAATGCGGATTCAATATATACTTCTGTATTTTTGGACAACCCAATCTTTTATGAACTGACTTTTCTGGCTGTCCAAAGCACTTCTCTGATTGGTTTGTTCCCATTTAAATATCATTGTCTGTACAGAATACCCCCAGCCTATGACTAAGTGCCCACAAGGCACGAAAAGGCTACCCATTGAGATGTTCTTTTGTGGTTAAATATATTACTTTTTCATTTGAATCATATTTTGTTTGGTTTGTGCCAGCCTACAATTGAAAAAATATGTACCAAATTGCCTCCCCAAGCTGAAGGTCTGGGGCTTTAGCAACCCCGATTCTGCCCCATGATTAACTGGAAAACATAGGCCCCAGTTTAACTAGGAAATTGAATGCAAAACTGAAATTGACATGAAAGCAAAAGAGAAGGCACCAACAGATCTCCCTCCAAGATGGGTACCTTCATTTAATTACCTCGGAGCATTCTGACAACTAACAACCAATAAAACATATATTGCTTACGAATGCAATTGGTTAAAAATGTCAGTCTCCTAGATTATTTCTTGCCGATCCCTTCACAGTCTCTCAACTGTAAAAAAGTCCAAATCAAGCATATATGTATTCCCAGAGGGATATATATAAGAAGAGATCAGTGCCTGTGGCAACAGAAATTAAAAACAAGCATAGCGTAATACGTTCATAAAAAGGGATGTCACCCCGTGTGTATATATTAGATTATTGATAGGTGTGTTCCCCCTTTCCTTCGGGTAACTATTAATTGAAGAATAGGTTAAAAGTAAATGTAGAGAGAGAAGGTGTCTTTCCTATAAAACAAGATATATTCCAGGAATAAAGCGCCTCCACCTTCTGTGCAGATTGCCTACTTACAAACCACTGCTGTGGTATTATGCATGTAGAGAGAAGCCCTTTCGGATTCCTCCTCCAGAGTCGCCACTCCTTCCAGGTTCCAGACCAAAAATAGGAACCAATAATAGAGTAATAACGTTTTTATTAAAATCTAGTTAAAATCAGTTAAAAATTTTGCACTCACATTCACCCTTATGGGTTATACGCATTCAGTCCAACAAAAGTTTGTATGGGGTCCCAGGGGATAGTCCTGTCGGCTTGCTCCAGACTCCCTCGTGGTGACTTTCTTGGGCCGTTGTATGCCCAAATGTGCCTAACGCGTTTCGCTGTAATCATCAGCTTCCTCAGAGGCGTAGTTCCTGTTGGTTCCTGTCCAACCCCTTCTCCCATGCGCGTCTTCTTCCTGCTTTGACCGGCGTCTTCTGGCGCATGCGCAGTAGGAACATTTACCGGTAAGGCTCTACTGTGCATGCGCCGAATGTCACAAAGTTTTCCGACATTCGGCGCATGCGCAGTAGAGCCGTACCGGTAAATGTTCCTACTGCGCAAGCAGGTAAGTGGCACATTAACGGCCAATGACAAACATGGAGTTAAATTTCTGCCCCCATAGTAGTTATAGGAATGTCCATGTAGTGAATAATTCGGCCCCTGGAATATCGTTGTGTTCACATAGATTGCAAACAGAGTTCCTGAAGGTACAGAATGCCACATTTCAGACTTTTCTAGGTTTTGAGACAGACCCCTACTGATCCAGAGATCATCTATCTTTTAGCTGCAACATACATCAAAACCCCAGCATAGGGTAAAAGGTAACACAAAGGTCAGAGCTCATAATTAACACATTTGCGATGAAGAGTTCCCCACAGTGATCTTTGTCTCAGCACACTGCTTCAACAACAGCTGAGCTAAATTTCTTGAGTCAAGGTGAGAGCCACACAAAGGTCACGCCCATTGATTATTTTATGGCACGTCACTTTTATAGTAACAGGGTGCTAAAACTAGTGAATCTGTCACCATCTAAATAAACAAGCTGAAGTTTATGACTGCAAAGACTCAGCAAGGACACCTTAAGAAATGTCTATGTGGGATGGGGTAATCAAACCTCATCATTTGGCCATTCTAATTGAAAGGGACACTATCGCAATACCTTTTTACATATCGCATTTACACAATTTCTTTCCCTTTATTTCTGTTTCATTTTCTTTTTTTTTAAACATTTTAATAATGCTATACAATTTACCTTGTTTCTTGTAACAAATTGGGATTGTGCAAAAATGTTTTAGAAAATATACCCTAAATATTAAGTTATACATTATTAATTGCAATTTTATACTAGTTTATGTGATTTTTATCCTGACCAAATTTTTGATTCAAAATAAGTTTGTTTTTCCTTTTTGTTTGTATAATCTTTCTGTGGTTCATTTAAACTACTTTCACATTTAGGGGCAGATTTATTAAGGGTCGAAGTGAATTAGAGGGAATTTTTGAAGTTAAAAAATTAGAAATTCGAAGAGATTTTTTGAACATTTCGACCATCGAATAGGATACTACGGGGCACATTTACTATTGGTCGAATATCCAGGGTTAATTAACCCTCGATATTCGACCCTCAAAGTTAAATCCTTTGACTTCGAATATCGAAGTCGAAGGATTTAGCGCAATTCGTTCGATCGAACGATTAAATCTTTCGAATTGAACGATTTGAAGGATTTTAATTCATCGATCAATGATATTCCTTCGATCAGAAATTGGTTAGAAAGCCTATGGGGACCTTCCCCATAGGCTAACATTGGTGCTCGGTAGGTTTTAGTTGGCGAAGTAGGTGGTCGAAGTTTATTTTAAAGAGACAGTACTTCGACTATCGAATGGTCGAATAGTCGAACGATTTTTAGTTCGAATAGTTTGATTCAATGTCGTAGTCGATGGTCGAAGTAGCCAAAAAAAAAACTTCGAAATTCAAAGTATTTTTTATTCTAATCCTTCACTCGAGCTAAGTAAATGTGTCCCTATGACTTCGAATTTACTTTGACTTTGATTCGTAGTAAAAATCGTTCGACTATTCGACCATTTGATAATCAAAGTACTGTCTCTTTAAAAAAACTTCGACTTCAATACTTCGCCAACTTAAACCTGCCGAAGTGCTTTGTTAGCCTATGGGGACCTTCCAGAGCAATTGTCTAAGTTTTTTATATTCGAATGAAAATCGTACAATCGTACGATAAAATCGTTTGAATCGTACGATTCGAAGTACGATCGGAGTACGATCGCACTATGATCGGAATACGATTGTACGATGAATAAAATCCTCCGACTTCTAATTTGAATGTCGGAGGATTCTATTCGATGGTCGAATTTCGAAGTATTTTCCACTTCGAAATTCGACCCTTGATAAATCTGCCCCTAACTATAGTCGGAATAGTCAAAATTCTTTTACCTCAATTTTGTTCTTTAGCTCTGATCAAGTATGAACCACTTATTGGCATTATAATATTTTTCTTACACTTTGTGTTTCAAAACATTTATGCTTTTCTCCCTAATTAATTTTTTTGTAATCCATGTTTAATTTTTTTTTAAACATTGTTTTCTTATACAAGTATGGGATCCATTATCTGGAAACCTGTTATGCAGAAAGCTCCAAATTATGAAAGGCCGTCTCCCTCAGACTACATTTTATCCAAATAATACAAATGTTTAAAAATGATTCCCTTTTTCTCTGTTATTTTAAAACAGTAGCTTGTACTTGATCCCAACTAAGATATAATTAATCTTTATTGGAAGCAAACCCAGCCTATTGGGTTTATTTGATGTTTAAATGATTTTCTAGTCTGAAGGTATAAAGATCCAAATTATGGAAAGACCCCTTATCTGGAAAACCCCAGGTCCCGCGCATACTTTATAACAGATCCTATACCTGTATCTATATTACATAAAAAAGGCAAATTACAAGTCGATTTTTCAGCAAATATTTTATGTTTACAGTATTATTGTGCTGTAAAACCTTAACATCAGTTTTGCACTGACTATATGCAGCTATTGTAGGAGGAAATAATGCAACAAATGACAAAAAACATAGGTATAACATAGATAACATAGGCATGTTGCTCATCCAATGCATGTTCATGATTCCCCACCATTGTTAAAAATTAAACAACTAGTTCCAAGATACACACTGTGGAGAACCAAGGACTAAGATAATATTAATCCTTATTGGAAGCAGAACCAGCATGTCGGGTTTATTTAATGTTTACATGATTTCCTGGTGTACTTAAGGTGTGAAGATCCAATTATGGAAAGATCAGTTGTGTGGAAAGTCCCAGGTTCTGAGCATTCTGGATAACAGGTCCCATACCTGTATCTGATATTGCATCATTTGGCCACATAGGTACCTCTTGTAGGTGCTTTGGTCAGGGGCTTAAAGGAAAACTATACCCCCAAAATGAACACTTAATCAACAGATAGTTCATATCATATTAAGTGGCAAATTAAAGAATCTTACCAAACTGGTCTATATATTTAAGTAAATCTTACCCTTTTACATCTCTTGCCTTGAGCCACCATTTCGTGATGGTCTGTGTGCTGCCTCAGAGATCACCTGACCAGAAATACTTCAACTCTAACTGTAACAGGAAGAAGTGTGGCAGCAAAAGACACAACTCTGTCTGTTAATTGGCTCATGTGACCTAAAATGTATGGTTTGTTGGTTTGTTTGTGAGTACAGTGAATCCTACGATCCCAGGGGGCGGCCCTTATTTTTTAAAATGGCAATTTTCTATTTATGATTACCCAATGGCACATACTACTAGAAAAGTATTTATTATGAAAATGGTTTATTTACATGAAGCAGGATTTTACATATGAGCTGTTTTATGCAATATCTTTTTATAGAGACCTACATTGTTTGGGGGGTATAGTTTTCCTTTAATTACAGAGGAAGCAGACCCTGCAGTTGCAAGGGGGCCCAAGAAGCATTGGGGCCCCATGAGGCCTTAATTCATGTAATTTCAATACATTTTGACAAAATAGGTCAACCTCTAGACATTTTGGGGGCCTAAATAATAATTTGCTGTGGGGCCCAGTAATATCTAGTTCCGCCACTGGCTTCACGAGAACATGGCTACTGATAAAATGGTGTCTAATCTGACAGGATTTTCTAAATTTCCCAATCAATGTTCTCTCTAATTTCTTCTTGACAGCGTGCACAAAAAAATTTGTGTGCACACTTTTAATAAACTGGTGTGCACACATCAAAATTATGTGTTTCAACACAAATTCTTTGTGCACGCCACAATTTATTGTGTGCACTGGCCTCAAAATTTGTGTGCGCACACACAAATGCTCCCAATGAATATTTCAGATATTAGTCAATGAAGCCATAGATGCAGTCCTTTACATAGGGGATAATGCACAGGGAACTCATCTAGCAAATTGCATAGTTGAATAGTAATACACAGAGACAACTAATAAAGTGTGCTGTTTTTCCAAATTTCAGGATACAAAAGGCAAGGGTTCTTGGGACTTGGGGCAAGACATATAACAGAGTTGTAATAAATCTGGACAAGTGATTAATTAATATGTATTTAAAAAATCATCCTTATGGAATGGTGCAGGTAAACTAAGGCAATACCGACACACCTTTCTGTAATACCTGAATATTTATGTATAGCTGACAATGGACATATCAGAACAGGTCAACTGTACAGGAAAATGTCGTCCCTTGTACATTGTGTGGAAACAATCATAATGCACATTTGATAAAAGAAACAAATTAACTAGAGCAGTCAAATTGTTGTTAAAATCGAATAAAATTCACATTTAGGGTCGAATTTCGAATTTGAAAAAAAAAAATTTGAATTCAAAAAGACCAACCAAAATTAAGTAGAAGTTTTTTTTTGGCCCAATAGGTCAGTTTTCGATCGAATACGTCAGTATTCGGACCTATTGTGCGCATCTGTGGCGTAGAGTATGGAGGCCAGGGGATCCGGAAGGGGGCCCTGGACATCAGTCCCCATGGGCCCTGGGCCCCCCAGTCCGACCCTGCTACTCCGACCCAATCCGCACAGACTTTATCCCCCTATATTCATCTGTGTAGCATGGAGCATCACGTGGAGTAAAGTGAATAAAATCCAATACTTCATTCATCCATTAAAAGTCAATACAAAGGATCGCCAATAGTGTGAAGAACCAATACGCTTGATGTGTTTCGCAGCCCTCCAGCCACTTTCTCAAAATCTTAATGGCTCCAGTTATGCCTGGATTTTAAATCCTTAAAGGTTTCCTCCCGTAAGATTTATAGGAGGGAATTTACACTATTGGGGATCCTTTGTATTGACTTTTAATGGATAAATAAAGTAATGGATTTTATACACTTGCTATCCGGAGCGGCTATACATGTGTAGCACACAGTGAGTTCATTACCTCCGCTGAGAGAATTTTGCTTTGTACTACTATTTATCCCTCTATATATCAAGAAACTTTCACAATTTTTTTCTGGTGTGGAAAAAGTCATGAAAAAAACATTAAAACAAATCCAAAGCCTACAATTTTTTCGTATGTAGCGCACCAAACCCGAATTTTTTTCGTTAAATCACCCGAAAGCGACAATTTTTTCAGGAAAACCCAGCACATCTCAGAAAAACTTCCAATTGTTAATGGGACATCTGCCATTGACTTTTACATGTTCTCGGCAGGTCTGACTTAGGGTACTTTTTTCATCAAACTTTTAATACCATCGGAATTTAATAAATCCTTAAAAAATCTTAAAAAAACGTAAAAAAATTTATTTTCTCTTTTAAAACTCTAAAAACTCAGAGCTTAAGAAATAACCCCCAGAGTGTCTTTAAAGCAGCCTGTGTTCTCCTGTGTTTTGTTTTGCAAAAAGTAGAGGAGAGAGGAAGTATATTGCCCGCCAGACGTTGCGTTACCATAGAAATAACATAAAGAAAATGGAAAAATAGACCATAGGTAAGTTAAAAATGACATGAGGGGGAATGTAATCCTCAGGGGACCCTGACACCATCCACAAAATTAGGAGCAGAAGTTACTGATATCCCACTTATTCTCTAAAGCTGGCCATAGACGCAAAGAACGAGGATTCGTACGATTTTCGGAACGTGTGTGGAGAGTCCCGACATTTTTCGTCCGGCGGAGATCGGACGTTTGGTCGATCGGACAGGTTAGAAAATTTCTGTCGGCTGCGGGTATTGCCGATCGTACGATTTTCAGCGGGAGACTGTCACTAGCTTTGTCTATCGTACAATTACTGTCAGGGGCAGAACATCAGCTGATCTGTTCTTTAACTACTTTATTTGGTCGGAATGGTAAGACTTTGATCTGAATGGTTAGTGGTAGGTCGGGAGATGGGAAAGTCAGATCGTACATTGATTTGTACGATCGGATCTTTGCGTCTGTGGTCAGCTTAACAGCAAAGGAATGGTTATTTGTTACAAGAAGTGGGTGTTTGGTCATGCAAACACTGTTGATCTCCTTAATTTGCTTTAGAATGTGATAAACAGGCCCCTGCTGAGTAAGGCACGCTAGCAAATATCAACATAAAATCTTGTTCTTGAACCAAACCCCTTACTGTCCTAGAGGTGATAACTTTTATTTTGTTATGTTTATCCCTCCCCACTGGAAACATGATGGTAAGAAATGCATTACACCCCTGTGCTGCTGACCATGCCTTTACATACAGCTAGGGGTCAGAGAATCACAGGTTTGTCCCCCTTCTGAGGACTCTACTATTGAAGAGGTCCCATAGGATCCCATTAATTGCTGTGTTTCCCTTCTGTCCTACCGGAAAAGGAATCAATACAACTCCTAATTATTCTGTGAGGACCTGAAAATAGGAGGGATGAAATGTGGACTTGAACATGGCCATAGCAGGCTAGATGCATGGTAAAACAAATGCCCAGATTCAATTCTTGAGACCAGACCATAAGTAACAAACATAGGAAACCCAGCTTTAATATTATATTACAAGTATGGAATCTGTTATGGGAATGCTCGGGACCTGGTTCTATGGGCTTTCCGTAATTCGGAACTTTCTGGATAGCAGGTTTCCAGATAACGGATCCCATACTGTGCCTGTCTTACCTTGGTGTCTGTACAAATATACAGCGTGTCAGACTGTGGAGAGAATCAGTGTTTTTATTCTTTTGCTTTATTTGTTTTGCTTTTTGACGTCTCTGTTTTTAGACGTTTGGGGGGTTATTTATTAAGGTCCGTTTTTTTCTGGTCTTTTAAAAGGGGAAAACACCATTTTTTTAGAGAAAAAAAAATATAGAATTTTTGTGATTTATTAAACCCCTGAGCTAAAAGTCCAAATAAAAAAAATCTCAAACCTGCCAAGGTCATGGAGAAGTCAATAGGAGATGTCCCATTTACAAATGGAAGATATCATGATCTGCACTGGGTTTCATACAATAATCTGATTAATTGAATGATTCAGGATTTTTTCACTATTTTATTATAGTATATATTTTTATTATTTTCCCACGCCAGATTTTTTCAAGTTAATTTATTGATACATATAGTGAAAATGTGGATGGGAGTTTTGTCAAAGTGGTTTTAAGAAAATACTGAGACATTTTTGGATTTTAGTAAATTACCCCCTAAATATAGGTTTCACTAACTGTGATTAAGGCTAGGTATTTCCAAAATTGTAGTTATTTGATAACGACTATATATATATATATATATATATACTGTATATATATGAGCTCTCCCACTAATCACTGTGATGCAGAGTATTTTTTTTTTTTTGAAGGGAAAAATGGATACATTTTCCCATGAATTCACAAACAGTAAATACTGTAAGTTACTACAGTATATGGATATGTGTATGTTTCTTTGATACAAATATTCAGCTTTAAGTTTACAAAAGTATTTTGTATTTGAATTCTACTTATTCTATTTTCAACTATTTAATACTCTCTTCCTTTATCATGAAAGTGACCAAAGGGCATATTTATTAAAATCTTAATAGGCTTTATTTATTTATCAGAAATTTAATTTGTGAGGTTTTAGGTGTTTTTTATACTTGAAATAAACTCACACTTAAAAATAACTTGAATGTTTGCTTATTTATTAAAAAATCTGAATATAAATGACTTGGCTGAATACAATTTGGAAAAACAATCCTCTATCACCTCTAATTTGTGAGTTTACAAGCTCAAAAAACTCAAAAAAATGGCTTGAATTTTGCTTGACTTCTACGTGAACTTGTAAACTTTTAGATGCCGATGTTTTGCATTGGCATTTTTCCGTGCTTAATTAATACTAAACATTTGAGCTTTTGAAAATATAATTTGAACCATGGCAAACAGTTGAATTCAAACATTGATAAATCACCCCCTAAAAGTTTAAATAATGTGCATAATCACAGCAAAACACATAATTACATAGACCATAGGTAAGTTAAAAAAGACCATCAAGTTCAAACCCTCCAATGCCAACTTTTTCCACGGTCATGTTTTTTCTCATTCATTGAAATTGAATGTTGTTGTGGAATCAATACGTATTTGTAGTGAAACTATTGAATGTTTGGGTAGAAATTCAAAAACAGAAAAAAACCACAACTGAAAACTTAAAAAAAAACGTAGGGGCCGATTCACTAAGTTCGAGTGAAGGATTCGAAGTAAAAAAAACTTCGAATTTCGAAGTGTTTTTTGGGCTACTTCGACCATCGAATGGGCTACTTCGACCTTCGACTTCAACTTCGAATCGAAGGATTTGAACTAAAAATCGTTCGACTATTCGACCATTCGATAATTGAAGTACTGTCTCTTTAAAAAAAACTTCGACCTCCTAGTTCGCCATCTAAAATCTACCGAACTCAATGTTAGCCTATGGGGAAGGTCCCCATAGGCTTACCTAAGTTTTTTTGATCGAAGGATATTCCTTCGATCGTTGGATTTAAATCCTTTGAATCGAACGATTCGAAGGATTTAATCGTTCGATCGAAGGAATAATCCTTCGATCGTTCGATTGTACTATCTGCGCTAAATCCTTCGACTTCGATATTCGAAGTCGAAGGATTTTAATTCCCAGTTGAATATCGAGGGTTAATTAACCCTCGATATTCAACCCTTAGTGAATTGGCCCCTAAATAAACATCATACTTGAACAATGAAGATATACTTCCAATTGACTTCTATAGCATCACGGGTTTTAGTTGGCTAGTTTTATTACCATTTTTATACGATAAATCATATAAAGCCTCAGAGAAAGAGTTGGTCATTGTTTTATTTTTTTAGCAGCCCCATTTGTTTGGCCATGAAAAGTCTTCATTGTGATTATTGTCATAATGAAGTTTTGACCTCAGATGCGATCTGCCCCTAAACAAGGAAATATCAGCAATAGCAAATACAGCTTTAATATACCTTCTGCCACACTTCTAAGCATGGCTGATCATGGCTTAGAATAGCCTTAAGTCAGTTTCATGCAGCCACACTCCCCTTACCCTGACCCCTGCTTTACACCTTTAACATACCCCCTGCAGGCTCATATGAAACTAAACATCACAAATCACCAGTCAGTCCACTATAAAGTGATATCTGTAGTGCTGTAGAGATAATAAGATTGCATAGAGCAGGGGATAAAGTAGCCTTGTTAAACATGGCTTTCTAATTGTAAAAGTACCAAATGGCTTAGGTACATAGATAGGCCAAGAGATTACAGTAAACTAGATAAGATCACCAGAGTTCTGATACATGACTGACAGGATGGAATGACTTCTACCAAGCATGGACCTCTCCATCATTTGTGTCAGACTATATCTATATGACATGTTGTTTGTATGTCTACTTCCCATTTGCCCAAAGAGTCAGAGAATGTTGGTAAGTATTAACAAACAAATAAAATAAATAAGCATTTGTGTATCCTTAACTTTTGATGTCCAGTGTGGCACTATTGATTAACTTCAAATTATGTAGGGATATAACAGCAAGGAATTTGGATATGGGACGATGTTATCCTAGGATGATGCTGCTGGCATTCCAAGCAGGGAAGGTTTGGTTGACTGATGTGATTCAAATGCTGAGCATCTCAGTCTGCACTGTAGGACCTCTCTATATATTCAAGTTAAAAAACTTATAGCAAGTTGATTAGCCAAGCAATAAATTACGATTTTTTAAATTAAATTTACTTGCTACCAAAAAATTGCCCACAATAACCTAAGAATTACAAAAGTTTGGAAGCGGTATGTGATGTCAACTGATCAAGGGAGCAAATGAGTCGTTTACATAAGTGCTAATGTGTTATAAGGGTTCCCATGAAGCAAACAGTAATGTGCAGGTCAGGAAATATTCAACCCACATCCTTGACCTTAATCTGCAAAATGTTGCTATTTTGGGACCCACATCTTCCCACTCTGTACACTACTTCTGTGTGTTCCTCTGATTACAAGACAGGGAATATCGAATGATAATGTCTCTTAATTCTACTGCAAAGAGTAGTGAGTAGTGATGTAGGAGATCATGAAGGTTTAATGTGGCAACTCCCAACAAAACCTTCACTACCTGTAGTTGCAGTCTAGATAGCTGCAATAAAATAACAACATCTTGCCTTAGAAACATTTAAACACACTGTGAAATATGTGGCTGCAACACTCAGTCTTGTAGTAGGTGCAGCACTTATCAGATATTTTTTGTATAAAGCTAATTAATTGTTCCAACCTTTAAAAAGGTATGAGCTCCATTGCACCCAAGGAAGCAAATATAAGTCACTTCTCCATGGTTTTCCACAGTATGTAATCTGGAACTAGTTGTATCATTTTTGGCAATGGAGGGGAATCATGAACATGCATTGGATGAGCAACATGCCTATGTTACCTAATACCTATGTTATACTTCTGTTTTTTGTCCTTATTCCCTCCAACAATAAAAGGAAACAAAGCTGTATATACTCATTGCAAAACTGATGCAAAGTTTTTATAACACAACAATACTCTAAACATAAAATATATACTAAAAAAATCAACTTGTAATTTGCCTTTTTATGTAATACAGATACAGGTATGGGATCTGTTATCTAGAATGCGTGGGACCTGGGGTTTTCCAGATAAGGGGTATTTCCATAATTTGGATCTTCATACCTTAAGTCTACTAGAAAATCATTTAAACATTTAATAACCCCAATAGGCTGGTTTTGCTTCCAATAAAGATTAATTATATCTTAGTTGGGATCAAGTACAAGCTACTGTTTTATTATTACAGAGAGAAAAAATTATTTTTAAAAATTTGGATTATTTAGATAAAATGTAGTCTATGGGAAATGGCCTTTCGTAATTCAGAGCTTTCTGGATAACGGGTTTTCTAGATAACCAATCCCATACCTGTACTGTTAATTGGCCTATGGGGGCAGATTTGCATGATGCACTCACTGTACAGTCACTAACCCAATAATATTCATAGAAAATTACAGTTTGTATAAATGCTTACTTCAAATCAGTTCATATAAGAGATTAAGAAAACAATAATGCTATATGCTTCATTTTAAAATGAAATGAATTCCTTAACCACATCCATGTTGCATTATTTGATCCTTGGCTGGTGTTAGTTCAGAAGATAAAAAAAGGAAATTATTTTTAATAAACGAGTGGTTCTTGACTCTTTTTCACCCAGGCCTCACATACATTTCATGATCAGCAACCATTTCTTCCCGATTTTAAAATATCACTACAAGGTCAGGGTGTCAGTCCATACTGCCACATCATTACCCACTGTCTGTCAGAGTTAGTTACAGACATGGACCAACTTACACAGGAAGGTAGAGGAGTAATGAAGATGAGCTGTTGTTGCTAGTTCATTTTATTTGGATTCTACGCTTCCTGGCAAATGATTAAATTGGCAATTGATTTGCTTGGAGTTTTGATTGGTATCCTTTGAATCAATGTATATTTGTTTTTTTAAGAATGCTAAACCAAAAGGACACTGTTTTCTACCTCACTATGGTACTTACTATGTAGAAGAAAGGTATACGTTAGCTGTGTGACCCCTAAGGCCCGGTACCAAAATTTACAACTGGGTTACCTTAAAGGGATCCTGTCATCAGAAAACATGTTTTTTTCAAAACACATCAGTTAATAGTGCTACTCCAGCAGAATTCTTGAAGTACAGCAGTAAAGAGTGATTGAAGTTTATCAGAGTTTTAGTCACATGACTTGGGGCAGCTGGGAAATTGACAATATGTCTAGCCCCATGTCAGATTTCAAAATTGAATATAAAAAAATCTGTTTGCTCTTTTGAGAAATGGATTTCAGAGCAGAATTCTGCTGGAGCAGCACTATTAACTGATTCATTTTGGGAAAAAAAATTTCCCCATGACATTTGCCTTTAAAGTTAATGTTCACCTACGAGTTAACTTTTAGTATGATGTAGAGAGGGATATTCTGAGACAATTTGCAATTAGTTTTCATTTTATTTGTGGTTTTTGAGTTATTTAGCTTTTTATTCAGCAGCTCTCTAGTTGGCAATTTCAGCAGTCTGGTTGCTAGGGTCCAAATTCCCCTAGCAACCATGCACTGATTTGAATAGGAGACTGACATATGAATAGAAGAGGGTCTAAATACACAATGGAGTCATTGTCATTGTACAGACTATGAGTGAATTTAGGGGGCTGGTACTGCTGAATTGTGCTTAGTGCTGGGGAATACCTATGCTGCCATAGTTTTATGGGATCTCTCTGTACAGGCTCTGAGCAAACTTAGGAGACTGTTCCTGCTGAATTGTGCTTAGTACAGGGGAATACCTATGCTGCCATAGTTTTATGGGATTTCTCTGTACAGGCTATGAGCAACATTGGGGGGCTGTTCTTTCTGCGGTGCTTAGTACAGGGGAATACCTATAGGGATAAACATTCAGCAATAATTGATGCAAACTACAAATTAGCTCCCATGGCAATATGTAACCATCAAAGGTGCTTTTTGATTTCTAATATTTTCTTTCCTTCCACACTATCCCCTTTGTCTTTTCTTCTCCCAGCATTTCAGCTCTTATATGCTTCTCTTACTTTTCTTTAACATACCAAATATTCTTTTTCTTTCTTAAACGTTTATTTGTTTATTTTTCACCCCCACTATCACCTCTGTCAGTTGATCACTCACCTTTACTCATTTATTTGGTGTTCTACAAATACATTTTCTTTCCCTTCCACTTTTTTTCTTCCTTTTTTCTGTCATGTTTTCGGAAACTTTGGGCGACTACGGAAAACGAATTGCCGTGTGTGATTAGCGCCGGCGTTTTTTACATTTTAAGCCAGTGCAGAGTCAGGGAAGGGAAGGGGAGATTGGTCACCGCAAAGAGGAGGCGACCAAATCTCCCCAAAACGCCCATTGTGGCCTGACCCTTAATTGACCAGTAAATGCTTCTTGCTGATTAGTTGCTGTAGGTGTTTTAACCTGTAGATAACTTTGCACCTTTTATTACATAACCCCAATAGACTTCTAGGTCATGTATCCTTCTTCACTGAAAGGTGAACCAGACATTGCAATAGCACATAGGACAATTCTCAACATTTTGTTGCATAGGGGCAGATTGGCAGTAAAACTTTTGAGAATCACCCTCCATGAGTTTTTCTGTTAGCAATGCCCTATGGCATTGTTGTAATCAATTATAACATAGGATCAATTAATAATAATGATATAGTTAGTTGCCTCTTAATATGTTTATTAGAAAAATCTATGGGTAAAACTATTAGTTGTCCTTTATATCTGGCATATCTGCAGCATTTTCTTTTTAAATAAAATATAATGAAAAGGAAAGAAAGAAAAACAATAATGATAAGTTGTTTTTTTTTAATTATTGTTTTTAATTATACAAGATCTGAATTCTTATTTTTAGGAAGAGAATATTTGCCATTGCTGAAACTCAACTCACCTCATTCCTTTGTTGCACGAGATTCATGTTCTATATATATATTGGATATTGGCAAAATGGATATCTGTGAAGCAATAGTAGTTACAGTTATGAAAAGAAATATTCATTTATTAAAATTTAGAAAGTTGTATTTAGGTGCTATTATTACCTCTCTGTTGAAATTAAAACAGGCCACATAGCTTAAAACCACTAGTCAAATAATTAATCCATTTATATCAACAAAGGTTCTGGCATCTAAACATTTGATTCATCCTTACCCTTCAGAACCTACATTTCAGCTGTGTCTGGGTCAAATGTTCCCTCAGGGCTGCTATCTGAGTCAACCTAATGATCCTTAGTGATACCAATTTATTAATATAATTGAAGAATATGGCAGAAATAATT
This sequence comes from Xenopus laevis, assembly GCF_017654675.1. NCBI lineage: Eukaryota > Metazoa > Chordata > Amphibia > Anura > Pipidae > Xenopus > Xenopus laevis. Next base: position 65,381,700 of record NC_054374.1, read on the forward strand.
ACAATACGGTGCTTTAATTCCAGGTTACAAAGTAGACTTAGTCGTGGCCTTGTGTGAAGTATAATTTGAAGAATTTAAAAAACTGAAATGTTAAAATGTTAATATGCAAAGGTTAAAAATGGCTTCTTAATTCAAGGGCCAAATTTGATAGATTTTTTAAACTTGAGCATATATGAGCAGTTCAGTAATGTGACAAAACTAACAGTGCTGGAAATAAAAGTTACTTGTGGTAAACACTGAACTCTTAGGGGGTTATTTACTAAACTAAACGAATGGCTGAAATTCCCCAAAATCCGAAAAATTCATGATTTTTTGTGTTATAATAGGCTTAAAAAAAATCACAAATTTTTCAGAATTTATTAAATCCCGAGGGCTAAAAAGCCCGAATATAAAACCACGGCATCCCAAACTTGTTGAGGTTGCATAAAAGTCAATGAGAACAGTCCCATTGATTTTTGGTTGTGTCGGGGGTTTTGGGCAATTTCACAATGTTTTCGGAGCTTTGCTGTGAAAACTCAGAAAAATTCAGAGTTTTCGGGGAAAATCCACGAAAAAATCGGAACTTTTCCCGCAAATGTAATTTTCGGGAAAATGTAATAAATAGGAGTTAAAAACCCGAGTGGGTTAGATCGGAGTTTGTAGCAGCCGATATTGAGATAAATTCGGACTTTGATAAATAACCCCCTTAAACTGTACCCACTAAGACTTTTGCACAATGCACCAATATAACCCAAATTAGCATCTATGTTTTCTGTTTGATTGGTGTCATTTCTGCCATTTACCATCAATCTAACAACTTTACCATCTGAATCACTTTGCACAAGTCAGATATTAACACAACCCACTAGGGGAACCTGGAATTACCACCAGGTTTAGGCTGTCATCTATTCCAGAGGGGTTTTTTTCAATCTATGCATCCACTTGCACATAAGCTTTCTAAATAGCATCAATGCATGCTCAATTTTTTATCCATTTTTAGCGCTATGCACTATTTATTGCAGTCATAAATGCCTTGTGTCTTGTCCTAATTGTAAATTGCTTCCTGTGGTTAATTGCCTACAAAGCACCTTTCCCAAGTTGTTACATAAATAGCATACAGCTTGAAAAAGAAAAAAAGTGGATGAGAATAATGGGAAAATATCAATATATGTTTACCAATGATTCCCAGAAAAAGAAGAAATAGGTGATGATATTTTGCTTTTACTGATTAAAAATAAGGTCAAAACACTGAAGTTGCCATAAGGGTAAAATTAAGGTTTTTTCCTTGTAATATATCCATGAGACAGTTGGTTATGGTGCAGTCCTCAAATGCTGAAAACAATAATAAATAAATATTATTAAGTAGTTCTTACACCAATTTTATAGATACATATATAGATCATGCATTAACATACTAACAAACTAACTTACTTGGGGGGGTTGTTTCCTTACATCTCTACATTAGTACTAATAATATATGCAAAAAATATATTTAGAGTGTAAAATCAAGCTGAACCCAGTCATGGCAGCTAAAGCCTGCAGGTAAACTCTAATGCTGCTAGTTCTAAAACTACTGTACTATTGTACTACTCTAATGATTGTACTACTCTAATGATGCCCATGCACAAATTGTAGAGAGGCTGCTATAAAGTTCCATAGACTGGTACTTGAAATCATAGCCTAGACAGGCTTTCTCCTGAACTTTAATACTGTCTATATAGGCTGCATAGAAACTAGTACCACAGGATAAAAACAGTTTATTTCTATTTAATCCTAAATATAAAGGTTTGTAAGTAACTTAATTGAGTTGCTTATATTATGCTTCCTTGTAGTAATTTTAAAAGAAGATGGAAAAGACACAAGGTGGGACCAGAACATGTAATAGTTGCATGAAGAAATATGGGTGTATAGTAACGCATGTGATATTTGTATGGGTCCAGAAATTCATAACAATACAAAGATAGCTTTTATTTATTTATTTTTTTCCTTAAGCATTAGAAAATGCAACACTACACACGTCCAAGAAAAAAAGGACTTTTATTTCTGCCAGCAGCAAGGGTTGCCTAGAGCGCCTGGCCAGCTTTGCCCAGCTCTGAGTGATACCTTCTATTGGCTGACTTAGTAGATTATGAAAAACACAAACTAAGTAGTTCTGAAAACTTGCATTTCATAATCTACTTAACTAGCCAATAGAAGGTATCACCTAATATGCAGAATTAGTTATTGCAATTTTTCAAAATTAAAAAACATGTTATGCTAACACCATATTTGTTGACTCAACATTATACATAGTTTAGGGAAAAAGGATGATTTCTTTTGATGTCACTATCCCTTCAAGAACTATTTAGGATGCCAATTTATGAAAAACAACCCAGACTGGTGAGGAAGGGTTAAATGAGCTTGTGTTATTCTATCGGCTCTATTTATCAGTCAAAAAAAGTTTTTAACAATTTTAATAGCACAGAAATTGGAAAAACCATATTCCTTGCTGATTTTATGCAGTTTAATGCATCTCAGCTAAGGTTCCACAGAATATATGAAATAAGTCATTTAACAGCCTAGTAAAATATAATGTACGAATATTTTTAAATTCATATGCTACATTCAACGTGTAAATTGAATTTCTAATACCACATAAATATCTCATATTCTGATACTAAATTTTGCAAAGTTATGCAATGCTGCATCTATTGGTACCATAACATTTGAAAGGTGCATACAGTATGCCCTTCTGTCTCCAATAAACTTTGTCTGACTTCATGCCTGAGAAAACTTTTTGATTATCTTGTTATTTTAGTAGATCCATAACACTGAAAATATTATATGTTATATTTCTCTGCTGCAACAAACAAGGGAAAGTTGTGCTCACCACTATTTTTTAAAACCATTAGGCGGGGGTGCAATGAGGGTGTGACCACAAAATACATATAGTCAACTACAAGAGGTCCTCTGCACTCAACCCATTATCAATATATTTAAGACAGAGACATTTTGTGCATACTGCTACTAAAAAATGCCTTACCTTTTAAACAACACAGATTGTAGTTGACTATATATATTTCTCTGCTGCAACACTCTAAGAATAAAAAGTGCATGCAATGTTTGCACTGAAAACAAAAACATCACAAGTGTGGCTAAAAGATACGGGGGGCCTTATTTATCAAAGTCCAAATTTATCTGAATATTTTAATTTAAAACGTCAGACTAAACAAGAATCCATGATTTGACCTTATTTTTTTATTAAAAAATCACAATTTAATCAGATCAGAGATAAACACCAAAAATATAAAAAAATCAACCAAAAATGAATTGTACGATTTTTTCCCTGAATTGCTCGATTTTTCTGGAAAAGCAAGATTTTTTTCTGATTTTTGCCCAAAACTTCCAAATAGATAGGGACCTCTCCCACTGACATAAAAAACTTTAGTAGGTCTGAGATGCCAGATTTTCGGATTCTGACTTTTCTATCCTCGGGGTATAATAAATCTCGAAAAATTCAAGGTTTTTTTCCACTAAAAATTCAGATTTTATAGTTAGAAAAACTAAAAATGTTCAAGTTTTTGCCACTTGATTTATCAAGGTTCGAATATTGAGTTTATGGGAGTTTCTAAAAACTCTCGTCAACTCCCATAAACTCGAAATTCAAAAAAAAACAACCAATCAAAATCTATTAAAGAATAGAATTTTTAAAAAACGGGTGAATAGGATTGAGCTGCAAATTGTAATTGAATTCAAGTTTTTTTCACCAAAAATTTAAAAAAAATTTTGTTCAAAAGGCCACCAAATGACTCCAAATTGATTGTCAGAGGTCCCCCATAGGCTAAAACGCTGATTTGGCAGGGTTTAGATGGGACAGTACATGAAAAATTTCTAAATTCAAATGTCAAATTTTTTTTAATTTGAATCTAATTTGGACTATTCCCTAGTCGAATTACACTTATAAAAAATTTACAAATTTGAATTTTCAATTCGACCCTTGATAAATCTGCCCCTAATTGTTGTAGTTAAGATACAAATACAAGTTTCAGTACAGTAGATAGTATTAATATTCATAATTAGTGCATGCATATGGCTGGTGTCCTTGTACTTTATGCTGCACTAGACATTTAAAATTCCGCAATTTTATTTATTTTTCAGTAGAATATTTCCTCCAGTGTTCTATGTTTGTGAAGGGTTTCATTCAGTCATAATATACAACGTATAAACGGGGACCACGCGAATAAGGTTAGACAGTGGTAGGACATAAACTGTCATAGCACATTCTAGGAACATGATTTAGGCAGAGTACATAACAAGAGCAGTCTTGTACTCCAACTTAGGGGATATAGTTGGAGGAAGCTCTACCTGGGCATAACTGCCTTCAAGTGGAGGGGCCACAATAAGAATATGGATTCTGACTTTGTATTTACTCCTTGAACCTTTCTCCTGGAGAGGATCTAGAATACTAGTTGGTAAAGGTGCATTTTACAACTTTCCAGATTGTTTCCAAAGTGGTGACATTGCTGATCTCTGTATTTTAATATTGTTGCCATTAATCTACCTTGTGGATCTGCTGTAAATTATAGCCATGTAGCATTTGTAAAAATGTAAGACTCGCTGTCGTCCTTACAACTTATTGCCTGCAGTTCAGAGGTTTAGTTTCACCACTTCCTTCCTTTTCCATTTAGCAAGGACCCAGATGCTTCTGCCAAACTAACTAAGGTAATACATTCTGGGCCAAGATATGTTTACAGTAGTATAAATATCAATGTGTCTGCTGAATTATTTTTAATAACTATTTGCCCATTTATGAGTGGGGAAAAATTAAAAGTTTGTCAACCAAAAACCTTAAACACAAATACAAGTTGGAACAAATCAGTATATAACACATAAATGAAAATAAAAAAACATTTAATAATAAAATAATGCATTGTCTAAATTCTTTACCATCTGTTATTTTTCATCTTGAAAAATCAGCCAGACCCAAAATCAAGAAAAAGTAGAGACAGTGGACAAATAATAAAGACATTCTGTTTCTGTATGTGCGCCTCTGGATATATTATGTTTTATTACAATACTAAAATACTCCAAATAAATTAACTGACTGCAGTGGTGGTGCCACAATATTAGTATTAGTGTATTGTTTCATTTATGAATTTCTGTGAGAACCCCTTGAACTGGACCTGCACTGACAGATATTTTTCCTGCACAAGATGGCAATGCCATCATCATTTCAAGAATCCTGGCTTTACTGCTGAAAGATAAAAACAACTTACCCTTTATAATAATTAAGGATTTATTCCAGCTAGTATAAAATATGTATTAAGCATTGTGGCACAATACCATATCAATAAACATTGTTTAAAACACAGAGGTTTTGTCAGCAGTTTGTCTGCCCTTTCCTAAGAAATTTGCAAAAGAATGAGTGTTGTTGTTTTATGATTTCTTTCCTTGTTTTTTGATTTGTAAGGACACGTGGAGGCTTATTTATTAAAGGTTGGATTTTAGTGGTTTAAGAGTTTATTTCAAGCCACAACTAAACTCACATTCAAAACTCCATTAATGTCATGGCATTTATTAAAAAAATATGAATTTAAAAAGCACAAATTTTAAAACAAAACACTGAATGATGCACTAAAAAATAAGAATACCTCAAAAAACTTTAGTTTTTCTGACAATTTTTAGTGGAGAAAAAATACAAAAACCTCTAAAAGTTCAAATTGTTTTAAAACAGACCACTATGCTCAGCACAGCTCCCATTGACTTCTATAGTACCTCAACAACTTTTACTTGGTGACATTTTGCCTTAGAGGTTTTCAAGGTTTTTAGAAATATAGAAAAACTAAATGTTTTTACAGATTCATGGAAAAAGTTGAAATGTGATTGTTAGTAAATGACCTAGAATCTACTTATTATAGAACAACCAGAATGGTTTACAGAACAGAATAATATATGAAGGATATTTTATTCCATTGTTTTTCGAAAGCCTGCAGCCAATGTGGGCTTTCTCTCCACCAAAATATATTTGCACATATGGTTTAAGCCATTTATATTAAAGCATCACTGCAGCTTTTTAAATGTTAAATTGTTCACTTATAGGAGGAATCATTATGATTAACAGTATAGTTGAGCATAGTTTTATCTTGGTTTAACAAAGTCCAAGGCAGTTATCTCTCTTACTCCACATATAAAATTCATTCAGTCATTATTTTAGTTTAAATGTGGAGGAAATGTGCCAGCCAGCTGCACTGTAGCACAGAAATTAATTGCCAGTTTTATCCTTAATACATGAACATCAGATGGGCAAAAATGTGAAAGCATAAGCCAGTTTCAATTAAATGAATTAGCTGTCCAATAATAGATAGATCTGCACAGTACAGGCTAGGACAGGCAATACAGTCACATCCAGTTTAAGGATGACAACCTTTGCATTCTCCTCAATCACTTGTGTGCCTTGAACATATATATATATATGAACGCACTCCTCCCGGTTCAGATTCTGTTGATGGTGGTGCGTTGGTCAAAATTCCATGTTACAATTCAGTAAATGGACCCGCACTCATTCTTAAAGGTGAAATAAATGTGCTTTTATTCACAGGTTCATTTCCAACGTTTCGGTCCTCTCTGGGACCTTTTTCAAGGATAAATGACATGTCATGACTCAAAAAAAACCTTTAAGCAGTTAAAAACATTTTTACAGATGTGAATGTAATTTAAATACATACTTTTTTGAGTCATGACGTCACACTTGGCGCCAATTTTGAACTGCATTTAAGGAATCACTTGTACACATGTCATTTATCCTTGAAAAAGGTCCCAGAGAGGACCGAAACGTTGGAAATGAACCTGTGAATAAAAGCACATTTATTTCACCTTTAAGAATGAGTGCGGGTCCATTTACTGAATTATATATATATATATATACATATATATATATATATATATATATATATATATATATATATATATATATATATTTTTTTTTTAGCAAACTGGGGAGTGGATGTTGGGGTGTAAGCCTGGATAGTGCAGTGAATCTAGTAAATCTGCTACATTCTAGAACAGATGTCATGCTGCCTCTTCTTCATGGCAGGGCCAAGATGGACTGCTATAACATGGGCCAAAGTTCACTTTAATTTTTTGCAGAAATAATAAAAGCAACACTCTAATCATTGATTTTTATTTATATACTGTCAGTAAGTGACACTGTGCTGATGATATTGTAACTAACAGGAGACTTACACCGAATTTATAAAAATAAAAGTCATGTATACTGGAGTGTTCTTCTTGCAAAAGTTTAACTTAAAATTAAGTAAACACTTAGGGGATTATTTATTTAAGTCCGAATGCCCAAAACTCGAAAAATTTGAGGTTTTTTTACTATAAAGATTTATTAAGATTTATAAGATTTATTATACCCCCAGGATGGAAAAAGTCCAAATCCGAAAATCCGGCATCTCAGACCTACCAAGTTTGTATGTAAGTCAATGGGAGAGGTCCCTATCCTTTTTCAAAGTTTCTGTGGTCTGCGCTGGAATTAGACCAAAAATCCGACTATTTCTGTCTTTTTGGGCAAAAATCTAAAAAAATCTGGGTTTTTGGTAAAATGCCTGGAAAGAACTAAGCAAAACTCTGAAAAAATCATACAATTCTGATTTTCACTAAATTTTTTTGTATTTGTTTTTTTTAAATAATAAATAAGGTCCAATTGTGTATTCTAGTTTGGTCTGACTTTTTTAATTAAAATACTCGGACTTTGATAAATAAGGCCCCAAGAACACAATGTTGCTGGAGACCTCTTTTTATCCATGATGTCACAGTCAAACATGCTCAAACAAAATGTCTCCTTCAAAGAACATTGGGAAGTTTGAAGGGAAGGTGACAAAATGTGGCTGGAATTACAAATAGTGGCAAGAGTTTAAAGACAATTTTAAGAAATAAGCAAATTAGACTGAGAGCAAAAGAACCTTGAGTGCATTTGAAACAAATGAAATGTTAGTAAGGGGGTGTGTAATAAAAAGCAAAGTTTGCCGAGGACCATTAATCCACACCAACCTATCATCGGGTAACATTTATTGCGCACCCTTTAATAAGCAAACATCTAATTGGTCGCTATGGGTTACTGCCCCATGGCAAACTTGGTGCCCTATAATCAAAAGAGTAGGTATTTACAAAGAGAAATTTCAGATTTAGTGGATAAGATTTGTGGATACATTTAACAAAAACATTTTCTGACAAATGGAAGTGAATAAAAATGCTTCAATAGTCTACGCAGGAAATATTAAAGTAGTTATTATGCATACTAGTTGTTTGTGTACTGCCAAATGTATGATTAATTGCTTTGTGAACTGGGGGAATATTGCACCATATTACAATAGAACCCCTAAAGGGTAATATACTATATTCAACATCTATATCTGCTGTCATTTTACAAAACGGAAATTACTAAGATTTGCTGATCATATGATACTAATTAAGGGACTTATTTACAAACCTGTGTATAAAAAAACAGAGTACCGTATATACTCGCGTATAAGCCGAGTTTTTCAGCACCCAAAATGTGCTGAAAAACTCAAACTCGGCTTATACGCGGGTCATACCTCTGCTCTTCCCTCTGTCCTTCCCTCTGTCACCTCTGCCCCAGCCGGACTGCCTGTGACTGCCTGTGTCGCCGCCCGGAGCAGGTCCAGGAGCTCCGGGCGGCGCGTCCTTCCCTGCCGGCGTTCGCTTTCAAAATGGCGGCGCCCATGGCCGCCACGTGGGTAGCGGCGCCGGCCGCTACCCACGTGGCGGCCATGGGCGCCGCCATTTTGAAAGCGAACGCCGGCAGGGAAGGACGCGCCGCCCGGAGCTCCTGGACCTGCTCCGGGCGGCGACACAGGCAGTCACAGGCAGTCCGGCTGGGGCAGAGGTGACAGAGGGAAGGACAGAGGGAAGAGCAGAGGTGACAGAGGGAAGGACAGAGGGAAGAGCAGAGGTGACAGAGGGAAGGACAGAGGGAAGAGCAGCCAGGGTGGGGAGAGCGACAGATGGGGGGGGAAGTGGCAGAGGGAAGCAAACATGAAATAGGGGTGGCAGAGGGAAGCAAACATGAAATCCGGTCGGCGACACAGTCAGTCACAGACAGTAACAGGTACCTGCCCAGTGTCCCCCAATTGTTGCGGCTGGGTCACATTCACATTTTGAAATCTGACATGGGGCCCCTAGGCTTATACACGAGTCAATACATTTTTCCAGTTTTCTTAGGTAAATTAGGTACCTCGGCTTATACACGGGTCGGCTTATACACGAGTATATACGGTAACTCCTATTGATACCTTGATTTCTTTGCTGTCTGAACTTGTCCCATTGACTTGAATTAGTTGTGCCAGGTATGAGGTAATATAAAATAAGCCAGGCATTAAAATTAATTATACACCTTTTTAAATACTGTCATTCGTTCTTCATAAAGCATTATTTCTGTGATGAACAACAACAGTGCTTTGTGAAATTTCAGACTCACTATACACACTGGGGCAAATTCACTAAGAATCGAAGTTGCGCCAGGCGCAACTTCGCCGCTCTTCGCCGCACTTCGCCGCACTTCGCCGCACTTCGCCGCACTTCGCCAGGTGAATTTTCGCCAGCGCTCCGCAAATTCACTAAAATGTGAAGTTGCACACAGGGGTAGCGTAAGTTTGCGAAGTTGCGCTAGCGTTGATTCGCTATATAAAGCGAAGTTGCGCTAGCGAAGGCTAATTTGCATACGGCGCGAAATTCAAATTTCAATGGAGGAACACGTATCTGCACTACAAATGCCTAGAAAACCTTCAAATCTGCCCTACACATGTGCCCACTGTCTAGGTAAGTTGCCATGAGTCATGAAAAGTAGGGGGGAGGAAGGGGAGCCCCAAAAAAATGTCGATCTTTTTCAGCCTATCAGCCATCATGTAGAAAACACGCCAGCGTTTTTTGGGACTTAGAAAAAATTTTGACTTTTTTTTAAACAATCCCTATCTACTCTATTGCGCTTCGCCAGGTCTGAGGTGGCGAAGGAAGTCTAGCGTAAAAGGTAGCGTTCGCTACACTGCGCAAGTTAGTGAATTTGCGTAGTTTCGTCGCTAGCGAAAATTCGCCTGGCGTAAGGTTGCGAAGTAACACTAGCGAAACTACGCCAGCGTTCGTTAGTGAATTTGCGCAGTAGCGAAAATGCCAAACGCTAGCGAAAAAACGCTAGCGTTCGGCGCTTCGCGCCTTAGTGAATTTGCCCCATTGTTTTGTCGGTAAAAGTCATTTTACACAGCATAACAAATATGCCTTCAAAGAGTAGTGGTGGTTTCGCCAAACGAGCGGATCTCTCCCCAATATGCCCACATTGAAGTGGGCGATATCGGGCTGATCCGATCATGGGCCCTAGGGCCCAACGATCGGATAAGAATGCATTCGAAATGGGCAGTCCGCATGCATGCATAAATGCAGCCGATCGAGATCTTGCTGACTTTCGGCCAGATATCGATGGTGGAAGCCCGTCGGATAGCCTAACACACAGGCCGATAAGCTGCCGACTCAGTCTATCGGCAGCTTTTAGCGGCCTGTGTATGGGGGCCTTAAAACACAGTAAGCAAATTCCAATGCCTCTATAATGAAATGTATTTGTTCATGAATATTAAAGGAGCAAATAAATGTCTTCTACCTTTATCAAATAAGTATGTGGACTAGAAACACTGCTGTTCAGGTTCAGGTTGGTAGTAATCAAGAACAATTCTCCCCTGCAGAGTCACAAAAATAAATAAATATAGTGCTTCTGCCAAACCTGGCACTATAAAGAAAATTTAATTGTTTCCCTGATATAATTGAATGAACATTTGTCAAAAGACTTTACCTGGCATTGAACAAGGGATGTGCTATAAAGTGGGGCAATATTCATAGTTCTAATTCTGTGTAACAAACCCCTCACTATACACTATTGTGTTTTATTATGTAATCTCTTTACCTGGCCCATTAAACCAGTTACAATACTGGAAAATATTATGCTTTTACACTCCTTGGACCACTAAACCGTCCTGGGTCTGCTACACCTATTGATATGCCCCTGGAAAGAATGAATAGTGCATCAAGAGATCCACAATATCAGTTTCTTTCCACCACTGCGAATTTCACTCTGCCTTATTAGTTAATTAGTACAAGTACCTACTACATTTTTAACAGCATCAGCTTTATTTAAAGGTGTGTTGGTGGTATTTTACAACAAGTAATTCTATGCCCTTCTTCCAAAACATTCCTATTCCCACTCTCACTTAAACCAGTAAATATTAGATTTTGTGCCAGAACTGTTTGTAGGAGGATACTATTAGAAGATACCATCAGTTGTACTCTGACAACAGCTTAACAATCAGCTCACTCACTGCACACAGTCTAGGAATCATTGACCCATAGTCACAACCGGGTTTTTCATTATACACTTCCTTTTCATTTATTTCCACCCCACTAACCCTATTTTCCCATTGCCATCCTCAGTATTCCCTAAACTGAGCATTGTGTTCTCATTTATCATATTTTGCTTTATTTCTACATTTGTACATCTCCAAAAGTTTCATTCTGATTGTTTAGCAGATAAGTGAGCTTTTAAAATGCCTTTTAACTTTAAATGCATATACATTTTACATCTGCAAGAATCAAGTTGCTCCCTCATATCACTCTAGCATAGGCAAGGCTATGTAAAATAGGCCTCAGTTATGAATGATGAAAGTGCATTAGTAACATGAAAGCTGTTTACCATGTTAAGTCCATGTGATTTCCTCGTGGCATCAGAAATTTATTCGCAAGACCAAGTATTTTAAGTAAAACCCTTTTTTTCCCTGCTGAGTTGACCATGTTTTTGAATTTATGAAGAAAGATGTTTTAGAAGAAACTCCCAAGGGTCTCTCATCAGTTGTAAATCTCAGCTCTTTTCCCCCTGCAACACTTCATGACACAAAGCATGCCAAAACAGCTTCCTCTTGCCTATGCATTAGCAATCTATTTTACCTTTCTGACATCTCTCACACATAAAACCGTAAGAGAGAAATAAAATATACGTCTCTTGGTGAAAATAAAGCTTTGCCTCCCTCCTGATCTATAGGATATAAAATAAAGCCCTAGCTTGCTAGTGGCTTTTCCTTATTTTGTGGTTGCCTTTGCACGTAGGGTTACAATGAAGATGGATGAGAGGAATGGGCTCTTTTTTCCCATGGGGGTTAATTCCCCCTCGCTTATTATATATTCTTTCTTCTTTTTTACCTAGCTGTGCTTGATCATTTTTTATTTGTCCTTTAAGTTAATCTTGTTTGTTTTTCAGTTTCCTGACTTGGTTTTATTGTAGGGTAAAGCAATTCCAAATCATTTGCTTTGGAATGCAATCAGATTTGCATTATACCTGTTTTCAGCTGTTTTTTATGTTCACATGAAGGTGCATTTATTCTCCGTGCTCCTTGTGAAGCCAGGCAGAAACATTTCTACTCTCCTAATATCACTGGCAACAGCATGACAAGCTTGGACGTGTGTTGCTTCATCATGTTCTTGATTAAAAGAATAATTTTAAAATTCTAATAAATACTACCCGACAAAAAAAGTAAACTAGAAACAACTATATGCTGACCACAGTTACAACGTGCTTAAAGTTTATTTCAAAGTTTAGTTACCCTTTACCTGTCATTTGTGGGGATAGCTGCACGTATGTACCAAATTCTACAATATATATGTTTGTAGTAGTTGGAAACCAAGTTGGAAGCAAGCATTGATTGTGTGTGATATTATAGAGAACGCTTAAGAGCTCTAGCACTGATGAAAGAATGTTTGTTGTTGGAGTGCTGTGAATGGACACTTTCTGCATGCCTCAAACTCTCCATAAAAGTTTTTTTGCATACATGTATACGAAAATGTTCTTTGTTATCAGGTAAAAACACACGCAAGCTGGAAAACAATCATAAATGATGACCAGGATGTTAATCTGTCCGCACATGCACTGCAAGCCACGTTCTAATGCAGTTGCTCCCTGTGGCATATTTTTAATTCCTGGCTTGGAGGCAAGTTTGGCTGCATAAAAACTTGGTTTACAGCCAAACAGATCTTCCTGTAGGCTGCCAGTCCACTAAGTGACTACTGAATAGCCTATCGCAGCCCTTATGTTAGCCTGTCTCAGCCCCCAGGAACTTATTTTCATTCTTTTTGAATGTGACTCTTGGGTAAAAATAAGTAAAAAAAGATTGGGAACCCCTGTTCTAATGTCACATACACAATAGTAGCAAGTCCTATCTCACAAAAGTTAGCAGGTGCTGTAGTGTCACATGGAATGTTATAAAGGGGAACTATTGCAAAAATGAAAATTTAATATAAGCTTCATCATACTGAAGTAAGAAACTTTCTGAATACAATCAATTAAAAATTCTATACCATTTATGACAGAATCACGTTTCTCTTCACAATTGCTCTCTCAGCATCTGTTTCTCTTCATTCTGTCTTCATGCAGCAGTTGGGTGTCAGATATTCATTGACAGTTAGATCAGTGGCGTAACTACCAGCGGTGCAGGGGGTGCGACTGCCCGGGGGCCCGCACCCCTTAGGGCCCGCAGGAGATGCTGGCTGGCAGGATGCAAATTTTCAAAATACTGCAGCTATTTTTTGTAAGCTGTGGACAGGGGCGATCCTGGCCCCTCAGATGCCTGAGGCAGCAGCAGTTGCTGCTGCCCCCCCTCCCCCGGAAATTTGCTCTTAAAGTACCAGGAGCAGCATTTTTGCCACCCCTGGTACCTAGTGGGGCGCTGCCGCCTGAGGCGACAGCCTCAACTCGCCTCATTGGTGAAGCACCCCTGGCTGTGGAACAGTAGAGTGGCAGAGCGGAGAGAGGATGAGTGCTAAATAAAGCAAACCTAACCTTAGGTGGTGTAACTACCAGCGGTGCAGGGGGTGCGACTGCCCGGGGGCCCGCACCCCTTAGGGCCCGCAGGAGATGCTGGCTGGCAGGATGCAAATTTTCAAAATACTGCAGCTATTTTTTGTAAGCTGTGGACAGGGGCGATCCTGGCCCCTCAGACGCCCGAGGCAGCAGCAGTTGCTGCTGCCCCCCCTCCCCCGGAAATTTGCTCTTAAAGTACCAGGAGCAGCATTTTTGCCACCCCTGGTACCTAGTGGGGCGCTGCCGCCTGAGGCGACAGCCTCAACTCGCCTCATTGGTGAAGCACCCCTGGCTGTGGAACAGCAGAGTGACAGAGCGGAGAGAGGATGAGTGCCTAACCTTACCCCTCAGAATGTAAATCTCTTGTCTCAGTCCTCTTAACAGTTAACAGCGTGCGCAACGTGGGAGGATTGGAGCGAATGAGCGCCTTTAGTTCTTATCTCGCATGTGTGCTGTATTGCTATAAGTGCGCTATCTTGCTGTCTGTTTGGAGCTGAGGCAGGAGATAGAGTTAGAACAATATGTAAAACTATAAAGAAATGCTGGAAGAAAGAAAAAACGACAAAGAAATAGTAGAGAAAGGCAGAGATATATTAGAAAATAAAATGGAAAGCAAATGAAAGCAGGGAACAAAAATATAAGGTTTGTTGTGTGTTGCTTTTACACATTTTTTATTTCTATACACCTATGATGTATAATGTGTTCCTTTGTCTGAGTAACGTGTTTATAGCAATGTGCTTGTTTTTGGTGACATGACGGTGGAACTGCACCTTCATTTTCTTAATAGCATTGTACTGATGCAGGAAGGAGATCCATTTAGTGGCAGCTGTATGAATTAAAGTGTTGGTGGTAGGGATGCACCGAATCCAGGATTCGGTTCGGGATTCTGCCAGGATTCTGCCTTTTCCAGCAGGATTCGCAGGGGTGGGTGGGAAAATTACATGACTTTTCATCACAAAAGAAGGATTTTTTTCACTTTTTCATTTCCTACCCCTAATTTACATATGCAAATTAGGGTTTGGATTCGGTTCATTATTCGGCCGAATCTTTCACAAAGGATTCGGGGATTCGGCCGAATCCCAAATAGTGGATTCGGTGCATCTCTAGTTGGTGGGCAAGCCTTATTATGGCAGTTGGTATGGCTTATGATTTTGGGGGGGACCCAGGTTCACATCCTGCACCTGGGCCTGCTCTGTAGTAGTTAGGCCACTGAGTTAGATCCAATATAGGGGGCTTCCTTTCCTAATCCAAACACATATATTTAAGCATAACAAGCATCCATACATGGGCATCATTTCCGCTGTGAAACAAGGCAAAAAATTCACCCAACCCTACCTGGAAGCCTTTAGTTTTAGATCAGATCAACATGATGATATATCTCTAAGGGAGTTATGTATTTAAAGACACTAAGGGGCAGATGTATGAAGGGTCGAATATCGAGGGTTAATTAACCCTCGATATTCGACTAGGAACTAAAATCGTTCGACTTCGAATATCGAAGTCGAACGATTTAGCGCAAATCCTGCGATCAAACGATCGAAGGATTATTCGTTCGATCGAACGATTAAATCCTTCGAATCGAACGATTCGAAGGATTTTAATACAACGATCGAAGGAATATCCTTCGATCAAAAAATCTCAGGCAAGCCTATGGGGACCTTCCCCATAGGCTAACATTGACTTCGGTAGCTTTTAGCTGCCGAAGTAGGGGGTCGAAGTTTTTCTTAAAGAGACAGTACTTCGACTATCGAATGGTCGAATAGTCGAACGATTTTTAGTTCGAATCGTTCGATTCGAAGTCGAAGTAGTAGTCGAACGTCGAAGTAGCCCATTCGATGGTCGAAGTAGCCCAAAAAACACTTCGAAATTCGAAGTTTTTTTAATTCGAATCCTTCACTCGAGCTTTGTAAATGTGCCCCTTAGGGGGCTTATTTATTAAAGTCAGAATGCTAAAAACTCAAAAAAAAATTGTTTTTTACTATAAAATCTGAATTTTTGGTGGAAAAAAATAGAATTTTTCAAGATTTATTATACCTCGATGCTATAAAAAGTCTGAATCCGAAAATACTCTATCTTCAACCTGTCGAGGTCTTGTAGAAGTCAATGGCAGAGGTCCTATTTGCAATTTGAAGATATTATTGTCTGCGCTGGGTTTAGTGCGATAATCTGAACATTTTGGGATTTTCCCACCAATTTCACAATAAATTCTGACTTTTCAGGCGTCAAATCTTAAAAATTCAGATTTTTCACATGACAATCCAAAAAATCGATTTTGTTTTTTTCCCCAATCTGATTATTTCATGTTTTTTTCAATTGATAAATAAGAATAAAAGATTCTGGTTTGATGTGACTTTTTTATTTAAAGAATCAGAAAAATTCAAATTTTGATAAATAACCCCTAACTTTGCTAGGTTCAGTGACCCATAGCAACCAATCAGCAGGAAGCATATGCTAGGTCACCTGTTTAAAAACGAAAATCTTATTGGTTGCTATGGGTTACTGCTACTGGGCAAACATAGTGCCTTTTATTACATATGGGTATAAGACTATAGTGTTCATTCATTGAAGTCATGATATTAAATATCCAGTAGGAGTAAGTTTAAAGCAACTGGACTTGCTGAGCAATCTTGTCACTCATATTCATACAAGCTGCTCGGATTATAAGTGAAAAGTATTTAAGATTACTCAGTGGATCCAATTGTTTAGACTTTCCAATACTAAATAATAATAAAATTTCCTATCACCGTATGACTAGTGGATTTATCGGTTCAGTAAAGAGTTCTCGTGTGATATAAGATTACAATTTAATACAAAATAGATTACATTATTTACCACTGACTCTTGTTCCACTCAACCTAACATAAACAATATTTGCGTATATAGTATGTACTGAAATGTATTTAGGGAAAATTAGTTCCTATACCAAAAGCTTTTAATATTATGTGTATTAGCAAAGTATCATGTCTCATATCTTATTGTGTATGTGTGCCTTTTTCTCTTTCTTTGTTTTTGTTTCATCGCATATTTGATCGCTTCTCTGTTTTTCTGCTTTTGTATAAGCTGCCACAGCCCTTTCCTCTAATAGACGTGTGGAAAATATAAGAAGCAATATTAGCAAGCTCTTACAGATACCAATTTGACTTCTGTTGTTTTGCAGCAATTTTCTTCTCTTCATTTGTCTCCCCCATGGAGAATACATATCCCTCTAGAATGTAGGGCATTCCAAAGTGGCAGAAATATAGCAAAGCAAAAACAAAAGAAGATTTATACTGCCTTGCAATGATTTTTTCTTAAATCAGGTGTATTTGTGTCTGAATGGAACAAAGGCTATATTTTAATGAGTAACCAGTGAATTAAAAATGTAACCAGCTTCTTAATGTAACGTTTGAATAAGATTAAAAATGTTTCATTGTAAAGAATAAAAAAAAACTTTTATGAAACCACAATTGTTTACTAAATGTGTCACTCATCAGGAGAATTATCACATCTATATATATATATATATATATATATATATATATATATATATATATATATATATATATATATATATATATATATATATATATATATATATATATACATTATTAATCCTATATAACTGGTACCTAACACCTTCAATGATAGCAAAAATGTATCCCAAAGCTTCAAATATATTCTGGAGATGCAACAAAGATATAGGAGATATGTTACACATCTGGTGGGATTGTGATACTATACAAAGTTTCTGGCTAGCTGCAAGATCATTGATTACAGAGGTCCCTTAAAAAAAATATTCCATTATCTCCTGAGAAGGCTTTTTTAAACCTACAGGCATCTTCCAAATAAGAGCCTAGAAATGCTGACCTTCTACCAAATCTGTACCTGGCTGTGCCAGCAGGAAGCTTCACACTTTACAGTAATAGAAAGAAAGTCTTCAGTTCAGTGCAACTGTGCAAGGCTGAGAGCAGCGAGAGCCACACCAAGCAGGCCGCCAGCACTCTGCCTCTCTCTGTTATCACATCAGTGATGTCATTGACGCGTGTATGCACATCGCGCTGCACCGCACAGAAGGAGCTATTACTTGCCGGCAAGAGGGAGAAGGGAATGGAGATGGATTCCTGGGTGACAATGATAACTGAAACAAATTATTAAATAAACGCTTGAAAAAAAGTGTGCCCCTCAATGATGGCGCCCTAGACAGCCACCTACTCTGCCTACCCCTAGTTCCGGCCCTGATCCCTGCAGTGAGCACCAAGCATTTGGTTTTTTGGTGTGCTATTAATGTGGACATGGTCCTGCAGTAACATGGGTGTGGTTTAAACCATGTAGATTGGAAAAATTCCGGCCCTCGGTACCATAGAAGTTGGACAGCACTGACTTAGAATATGAAAAAGCAGTGCAGTGTCTGAGAGAGAAACGATTAATACAGGAAGCATATAAACTTTGGCTATCTAAGACCAAAACATAAAGCATACATTGTCTAGGACTATTTTTAGTAGTAACTACCCTTGGAGATATAATTTTTATTAATTTATTTACTTTTTTTGTTAGATTTATAGTTAATGCTAGAGCTTACTCCTTAGAGAAGTATATAAAGGTACAATGTATGTATTTGTTGGAAAAACACAATAAATAAAGAAAAAAAAAATTGTTGTATACAAAAATTAAAAAATGCAAGTTCATCCACTACAAAATGGGTATTCTCATGGCCAGTTAAAGGGGATTTAAAGCCTGCATATACAGAATAGTTCATCTGGCTATGGTACAGTTTTCCAACGTGCATCAAAATTGCAATGGTGTAGTAAGAAAATTACACATAAGCTCTGGGCAGGGCTACAAAGGTAAAATGCCAAATGTTTCTATGGGGTGATGCTTATGTTCCCCTTTATAAACCTTTTTATTAGAGATGTCGCGAACTGTTCGCCGGCGAACTTGTTCGCGCGAACATCGGGTGTTCGCGCTCGCCGGAAGTTCGCGAACGTCGCGCGACGTTCGCCATTTTGGGTTCGCCATTGTTGGCGCTTTTTTTTGCCCTCTCACCCCAGACCAGCAGGTACATGGCAGCCAATCAGGAAGCTCTCCCCTGGACCACTCCCCTTCCCTATAAAAACCGAAGCCCTGCAGCGTTTTTTCACTCTGCCTGTGTGTGCTGAAGAGATAGTGTAGGGAGAGAGCTGCTGCCTGTTAGTGATTTCAGGGACAGTTGAAAGTTTGCTGGCTAGTAATCGTTTTGATACTGCTCTGTTATTGAAGGGACAGAAGTCTGCAGGGGTTTGAGGGACATTTAAGCTTAGGTAGCTTTGCTGGCTAGTAATCTACCTTCTACTGCAGTGCTCTGTATGTAGCTGCAGTGGGCAGCTGTCCTGCTTCTGATCTCATCTGCTGACTGCTGCAATAACAGTAGTCCTTGTAAGGACTGCTTTTATTTATTTTTTTGTTGTTTTACTACTACTACTACTACTACTACTATAAGAGCCCAGTGCTATTAGTCTAGCAGTGTTGGGGAGTGGGACTGGTGTGCTAATCTGCTGCTCCTAGTAGTTCAGCAGCACCAACTTTAATTTTTTTTTTTTAATATTCATTTTTTTTTATTTTACTTTTTTTTATTTTACTACCGCTGTAGTAGTGTATAAGTTGACCTTTTAGGCATTATTTGCCCTGTAGGCATTATTTGCACACTGTTTTCTTCAACCCGCCATCGAGCTGTGTGACCTTGTTCCCATTCTGTCTAAATATCCATAATATTACCGTCTCCAGAAAAAACACCGGAGTCACTTTTTTCAAGCAGCATTCATATATTTTACGTAATCCGTATCCACCGCTGTAGTAGTGTATACGTTGGCCTTGTAGGCATTATTTGCACACTGTTTTCTTCAACCCGCCATCGAGCTGTGTGACCTTGTTCCCATTCTGTCTAAATATCCATAATATTACCGTCTCCAGAAAAAACACCGGAGTCACTTTTTTCAAGCAGCATTCATATATTTTACGTAATCCGTATCCACCGCTGTAGTAGTGTATACGTTGGCCTTGTAGGCATTATTTGCACACTGTTTTCTTCAACCCGCCATCGAGCTGTGTGACCTTGTTCCCATTCTGTCTAAATATCCATAATATTACCGTCTCCAGAAAAAACACCGGAGTCACTTTTTTCAAGCAGCCATAATATATTTTACGTAATCCGTATCCACCGCTGTAGTAGTGTATACGTTGGCCTTGTAGGCATTATTTGCACACTGTTTTCTTCAACCCGCCATCGAGCTGTGTGACCTTGTTCCCATTCTGTCTAAATATCCATAATATTACCGTCTCCAGAAAAAACACCGGAGTCACTTTTTTCAAGCAGCATTCATATATTTTACGTAATCCGTATCCACCGCTGTAGTAGTGTATACGTTGGCCTTGTAGGCATTATTTGCACACTGTTTTCTTCAACCCGCCATCGAGCTGTGTGACCTTGTTCCCATTCTGTCTAAATATCCATAATATTACCGTCTCCAGAAAAAACACCGGAGTCACTTTTTTCAAGCAGCATTCATATATTTTACGTAATCCGTATCCACCGCTGTAGTAGTGTATACGTTGGCCTTGTAGGCATTATTTGCACACTGTTTTCTTCAACCCGCCATCGAGCTGTGTGACCTTGTTCCCATTCTGTCTAAATATCCATAATATTACCGTCTCCAGAAAAAACACCGGAGTCACTTTTTTCAAGCAGCATTCATATATTTTACGTAATCCGTATCCACCGCTGTAGTAGTGTATACGTTGGCCTTGTAGGCATTATTTGCACAGTGTTTTCTTCAACCCGCCATCGAGCTGTGTGAGCTTGTTCCCATTTTGTCTAAATATTGATAATATTATCGTCTCTAGAAAAACCACTTGAGTTACTTTTTTTCAAGCAGCATTCATATATTTTACGTAATCCGTATCCACCGCTGTAGTAGTGTATACGTTGACCTTGTAGGCATTATTTGCACACTGTTTTCTTCAACCCGCCATCGAGCTGTGTGAGCTTGTTCACATTTTGTCTAAATATTGATAATATTATCGTCTCTAGAAAAACCACTTGAGTTACTTTTTTTCAAGCAGCATTCATATATTTTACGTAATCCGTATCCACCGCTGTAGTAGTGTATACGTTGACCTTGTAGGCATTATTTGCACACTGTTTTCTTCAACCCGCCATCGAGCTGTGTGAGCTTGTTCACATTTTGTCTAAATATTGATAATATTATCGTCTCTAGAAAAACCACTTGAGTTACTTTTTTTCAAGCAGCATTCATATATTTTACGTAATCCGTATCCACCGCTGTAGTAGTGTATACGTTGACCTTGTAGGCATTATTTGCACAGTGTTTTCTTCAACCCGCCATCGAGCTGTGTGAGCTTGTTCACATTTTGTCTAAATATTGATAATATTATCGTCTCTAGAAAAACCACTTGAGTTACTTTTTTTCAAGCAGCATTCATATATTTTACGTAATCCGTATCCACCGCTGTAGTAGTGTATACGTTGACCTTGTAGGCATTATTTGCACACTGTTTTCTTCAACCCGCCATCGAGCTGTGTGAGCTTGTTCACATTTTGTCTAAATATTGATAATATTATCGTCTCTAGAAAAACCACTTGAGTTACTTTTTTTCAAGCAGCATTCATATATTTTACGTAATCCGTATCCACCGCTGTAGTAGTGTATACGTTGACCTTGTAGGCATTATTTGCACACTGTTTTCTTCAACCCGCCATCGAGCTGTGTGACCTTGTTCACATTTTGTCTAAATATTGATAATATTATCGTCTCTAGAAAAACCACTTGAGTTACTTTTTTTCAAGCAGCATTCATATATTTTACGTAATCCGTATCCACCGCTGTAGTAGTGTATACGTTGACCTTGTAGGCATTATTTGCACACTGTTTTCTTCAACCCGCCATCGAGCTGTGTGAGCTTGTTCACATTTTGTCTAAATATTGATAATATTATCGTCTCTAGAAAAACCACTTGAGTTACTTTTTTTCAAGCAGCATTCATATATTTTACGTAATCCGTATCCACCGCTGTAGTAGTGTATACGTTGACCTTGTAGGCATTATTTGCACACTGTTTTCTTCAACCCGCCATCGAGCTGTGTGACCTTGTTCACATTTTGTCTAAATATTGATAATATTATCGTCTCTAGAAAAACCACTTGAGTTACTTTTTTTCAAGCAGCATTCATATATTTTACGTAATCCGTATCCACCGCTGTAGTAGTGTATACGTTGACTTTGTAGGCATTATTTGCACAGTGTTTTCTTCAACCCGCCATCTAGCTGTGTGTATTATCGTTTCCAGAAAAACCAACTGAGTTTTTGTTGTTGTTGTTGTTTTTTTAAAAATAATGCCAGGCAAAGGCAGGCCGCCACGCAGAGGCCGTGCTAGGGGCCGTGCTGCTATGCAATCCTGTGGCCCTAGCAAATTTCCCAGTTTTAAAAAGCCAATGACCCTGAACTCCCAAAATGCTGAAGAGGTAGTTGACTGGCTTACACAGCACACCCCATCCTCTACCGTTTCTAACTTTACCACAACATCCTCCTCATCCTCCACTGCTATGGCCACCCCACGTAACACTTCCTCCACCACCGGTGCCCCTTCTTCACTGGGGTCAGAGGAGTTATTTTCCAATGAGTTTCTTGAACTGAGTAATGCGCAACCATTATTGCCAGAAGAAGATGAAGGAGATGAGGACCTTACACCAGATTTAATTCTGGCAGAGAACACGATAGAGATGGACATAATGAGTGATGAGGAGGAGGTCCCCGCTGCTGCTTCCTTCTGTGATGTGTCAGAAGAAATTGATGCATCTGAGGAGAATGATGATGAGGAGATTGATGTTTTGTGGGTGCCTAGTAGAAGAGAGCAAGAGGAGGGTAGTTCAGATGGAGAGACGGAGAGTCAGAGAGGCAGTAGGAGAATAAGACTTAGAAGAAGCAGGGAGGACAGCCCGCAGGGATCAGCAGGGCAACAACATGTATCGGCACCTGTGTTCAGCCGGCCAACGCACCCGCCATTGCCGCCAATACCGCCAACTCCGCCAACTTCTACTGTTACCGCCAGATCGCACACTTCCAAAAAGTCAGCAGTGTGGGATTTTTTTAATGTGTGTGCCTCTGACAAAAGCATTGTAATTTGCAATGAGTGCAGTCAGAAACTGAGCCTTGGTAAGCCCAACAGCCACATAGGTACAACTTCTATGCGAAGGCACATGAGCGGCAAGCACAAAGCACTTTGGGAGCAACACCTCAAAGGCAACAGGCAAACTAAAAGCCACACTCCTTCTGGTCCAGCATCTTACTGCTCTACCTCTGCTCTCCTTGACCCGTCTGAACCACCCTCCACTCCGCCTTCCACCTTGACCACCTGTTCCCATTCCCAGTCATCTGCCACCAGCCAAGTTTCTGTGAAGGCCATGTTTGAGCGTAAGAAGCCAATGTCTGACTGTCACCCCCTTGCCCGGCGTCTGACAGCTGGCTTGTCTGCACTCTTAGCCCGCCAGCTTTTACCATACCAGCTGGTGGACTCTGAGGCCTTCCGCAAATTTGTAGCAATTGGGACACCGCAGTGGAAGGTACCCAGCCGCAATTTTTTTTCTAAAAAGGGAATACCACACCTGTACCAACATGTGCAGAGCCAAGTTACCGCATCTCTGTCACTTAGTGTTGGGCCAAAGGTCCATATGACTACTGACGCATGGTCCTCCAAGCATGGTCAGGGCAGGTATGTCACCTACACTGCCCACTGGGTGAACTTGGTAATGGCTGGGAAGCAGGGAATGGGTAGCTCAACAACAACAGTGGAGTTGGTGTCACCGCCACGGATTGCACGCGGTTCTGCCACCACCTCTACTCCTCCATCGCTCTCTACCTCGTCTTCTTCTTCTTCTTACTCTGCTGCTGGGTCCTCCTTCTCCTCCTCCACACCTGTGCACCCCCAGCTCCCCCTAGGCTATTCGACGTGCCAGGTACGCCGTTGTCACGCTGTCTTGGGGATGACGTGCCTGGAAAGCAAAAACCATACCGGATCTGTACTCCTGTCATCTCTGCAGTCACAGGCCGATCGGTGGCTGACCCCACACCAACTGCAGATCGGAAA
The DNA here is from genome assembly GCF_017654675.1 of Xenopus laevis. Lineage (NCBI taxonomy): Eukaryota > Metazoa > Chordata > Amphibia > Anura > Pipidae > Xenopus > Xenopus laevis. The sequence continues at coordinate 65,405,686 of NC_054374.1, forward strand.
AGTGGTGTGTGACAATGGAAGCAATCTGTTGGCAGCGTTGAGACTAGGCAATTTAACACATGTGCCCTGCATGGCACATGTGTTAAATTTAATAGTCCAACGTTTTGTCTCCAAGTACCCAGGATTCCAGGACGTTCTCACCCAGTCCAGAAAGGTGTCGGCCCATTTCAGACGTTCCTACACAGCCATGGCACGCCTTGCTGACATTCAGCAGCGCTACAACATGCCAGTCAGGCGTTTGATTTCTGACAGCCAGACTCGCTGGAATTCAACGCTCCTTATGTTGGAACGTCTGCTGCAACAACAAAGGGCCGTCAACGAGTACCTTTTTGAACTGGGTGGTAGGACTGGATCTGCACAGCTGGGGATTTTTTTCCCCCGTTACTGGGTGCTTATGCGCGATGCCTGCAGGCTCATGCGACCTTTTGAAGAGGTGACAAATATGGTCAGTCGCACCGAAGGCACCATCAGCGACCTAATACCCTTCGCTTTCTTCCTGGAGCGTGCCGTGCGACGAGTGACAGATGAGGCTGTAGACCAGCGTGACGAGGAGCTGGAAGCGCACGATTTCTGGTCGGAATCACCAGAACGAACCCAGGCACCTGCTGCAACGCAGGGAGAGGTGCCAGAAGTGGAGTCAGAGGAGGAAGGTGGCTTTGTGGAGGAGGAGGAGGAGGACCAACAGGAGCAGGCTTCCCAGGGGGCTAGTGGTGACCTTTTGGGGACCCCTGGTCTTGTACGTGGCTGGGGGGAGGAGACCGTGGATGATGCAGTCCTTGATAATGAGGAAGCGGAGATGGATAGCTCTGCATCCAACCTTGTGAGAATGGGGTCTTTCATGCTGTCATGCCTGTTGAAGGACCCCCGTATCAAGAGGCTTAAGGAGAAGGACCTGTACTGGGTCGCAACGCTACTAGACCCTCGGTACAAGCATAAAGTGTCAGAAATGTTACCAACATACCACAAGTCCGAAAAGATGCGGCATTTACAAACCAGCCTGCAAAACATGTTGTACAATGCTTTTAAGGGTGATGTCACTTCAGGAACTCATCAACATTCCAGGGGCAGAGGTGCCAGTAATCCTGCCACGAGCACACCTGCAAGGACAAAGCCCTTTGGCCAGTCTGTAACGTCAGACATGCAAATGTTTTTCTGTCCAAGGCAGCGCCACAACCCTTCTGGATCCACCCTCAAAGAACGCCTCGACCGGCAGGTAGCGGACTACCTGGCATTAACTGCAGATATCGACACTCTGAGGAGCGATGAACCCCTGGACTACTGGGTGCGCAGGCTTGATCTGTGGCCAGAGCTGTCACAATTTGCCATGAACCTCTTGTCTTGCCCAGCCTCAAGTGTGCTCTCAGAAAGGACCTTCAGTGCAGCAGGAGGGATTGTAACTGAGAAGAGAACTCGCCTAGGTCACAAAAGTGTCGATTACCTGACCTTTATTAAAATGAATGAGGGGTGGATCTCGGAGGGTTACTGCACGCCGGAAGACTTGTTCTGACTTCTATGCAGCTGTCCTTCTCTTCAAGCCTCATGACTCCACACACAGCTGTCCTTTAGCGTCCTCCTATGGGGTGCCGTTTGTCCCATGTACATTATGTTGACAAAAAGTACATTTTGTAAGCAAAATTAATCTGTTAATAGGATTTTCTGCATCATTTGGACAGAATTAATGAGAACATGGATTTTGTGCCACAAAATATATGTAGTCTTGCTTAAATATGTATTGTGGAACAAAACTGATAATAGTTAGCAAAAATAAATTGTGTACATATAATATATCTATTGCATTGTAACAAAAGTGCAAATTACTTTTTTGTAGCACAAACATGTTTTGCTCAACTTCCAATACATTTTGCTCAACTTTTGTTGTTTTACAAAAGAACATACAGCTTTTAGTTTCACCAAATACATTATGTACAACCATCTTTACTTAAAAGATATGTATGTTTTCACATTATCTCTTTTGTTTGATAAAATGGATAAACATCAGTGTCTGTTCTTCAGATATCTACAGTATATCATCTAATTAATTTTGTTAACTAATATTCTGATACAAACTATGTAGTAAGATTACTTTATCAGTTTTGTGCTATCAGATTTATTTTGTCAATGTAGCATTATTTTTTATCATTTTGTAAGAATTTTGAAAACCAATTAAAATTTACTAACAATGAACAAATCACGGCTCGTGTTATTAGTTTCCCCCCACCCCTATTGTCTCCTGTTACCAATCCACTGCATGATTTTATTTTCCAATCAAAAGCTTTCTTCTAAATGTAATATGATCTACACATCAATAGCCACCTCTTTTAGATCAGCTAGTGCTGCTTTCTCAAGAGCTCCAGCATACTTCCACATCAGTGTTCAAATATGGCATCTTCTGAGGTGAGAGCACATGATCAGGTTTTTGTTTTAATGTTATTGTACATGATTACTGATTTCTAGCTGATAAATGTAAACAAGTGGGTGTGAGGATTTTATAGCATGCCCTATACATTTGAATAAAGCACTCATTAGACTCTTTGGTACTGTAGTGCAAATGTGCCCAAGAATTATTCTTTTCACAGGTATTACTTGGTTTAAAGGAGAACTGCCATGAACTATAAACCATACCATTTTTCTCACAGATATATAACATTAATTACTACAATAAAATGTGTGTTATAAACACTTTCTTCTCACTCATTTCTAACAGCTCTCCAGATCAAGCATTTTCAGAATCTGAAAGTAGTAGTACAGGTATAGGATCCCTTATCCGGAAACCCGATATCCAGAAAGCTCCGAATTACGGAATGGCTGTCTCCCATAGACTCAATTTTATCCAAATAATCCAAATTTTTAAAAATGATTTCCTTTTTCTCTGTAATAATAAAACAGTAGCTTGTCCTTGATCCCAACTAAGATAATTAATCCGTATTTTAAGCAAATCCAGCCTATTAGGTTTATTTAATGTTTAAATGAATTTCTAGTAGACTTAAGGCATGAAGACCCAAATTACAGAAAGATCCGTTATCCGTAAAACTCTCAGGTCCCGAGCATTCTGGATAACAGGTCCCATACCTGTATCTATTCAGTTCAGCAATATTTACTTAGGCCCGCCCATGTTTCCTGAGTCATATTTCTCCTCCCTCATCCTCTAGTAACATCATATCTGTGCGCAACACCTCTTTGTTTGCAGACAGGGAGCATAATTGAAGAACTGAATTTGTGCCTCTGGTTTGGTTGACAGAAAATAACTTTTCAAACTGATTGTAGAGGATCATTTTCAGTAGTACTGCTCCTTGTCTTTCTCAGGCATGTATTGTTCAAACCTATAATCTCCCACAGTATTGTAAAAACCTGTACTGTTCACCTTAGACCCAAACTCTAATTGACTGCATTGTTCTCCTGATCAAATCTCACACAAACTGCTGGAGTATGAATATATTATGTACACAACATACTATATTCCCTGTGTGTTTGCTATACTCTGCCTGTCCTACACTGCCTGTATGCCGTACTTCATGCTGTATGGCTGAGATTCTAAATATGTTTATAACACAACATTACTTCACATTGGCACAGCTCCTCTCTGACACCCATTAAAAGAAGCATCCCTGCCCTGCTTTATGACTGAGATTATAGCTATGTTTATAGCATTCTTTCACACTGGCATATTTCCTCTCTGATCCCCATTATAAGCAACTTTTGAGGGGGAGAGTTAAACATATTAATGGAACAAATGTCACATTAAGGGGCATATTTATCAAGAGTTGAATTTTGAATTGAAAAAGCTTTGAATTCAAAAAGATCAGCCGAAATTAAGCTAAAGGTTTTTTTTCGGTCAAATCGTCTGTTTTCTTTTGAATAGGTCTGTATTCTGCCAATTTTCAATCGTTCTAATCGAAGAAATATTGCATTCGATCAAATCCGATTCAAAGTTTTTCCCAAAGTCCACCAATTGATTCCAAGTAGGTTCTAGGAGGCCCCTCATAGGCTAAAACAGCAATTTGGCAGGTTTTGGATGATGAATGGTCATCTCTTAAAGAGACAGTACATGATAAATTTCGATATTCAAATCTTTTAATTTTTTTCAAATTCAAATTGAATTTCGACTCTTCCCTAGTCGAAGTACACAAAAAATAGCTTGAAATGCCAATGTTTTTTCCTTTGAAAATTCGCCTTAACCTTTGATAAATCTGCCCCTATTGAAACTACAATCCCCATAATTCCTTGCAAATGGCAGGCTTCTGATAAAGGTCATCTCCTTATGACATCGTATTTGTTGGGGGAATCAGGTAATTGGCTCCTCCAGGGGGATACATAGGAGCATACTTGGAGCTGATTATGATGACACCTTGTTGCAGACTATGCTGCTTTTGAGTTTGGCTGCATGGGATTAGTAAAAGCTTGGTTGAGGCTGCAGAGGTGACATAAGGCTATTGTTTTATTATGTTATAGGTTTTATTTTTTATTGTTAACTTTACTGTGTAAAATAGAAACTACTATATCTCATGACAGTTCTCCTTTAAGTTTTCATGAAAACATCTATATTTATATTTTTTAGTTTCATGCTTTCATAACTATACTCCATAGGCTAACAAAAAAATGGAGAGTCATAGATTCAACCATTAAAACCAGGATTGTTTAAAATGCTGTTGACAATGTGCTGAACTAACACTCTCAGAATCCTTTAACAATTGTAATAACTGTAAAAGTGATTACTTCCCTTCTCTATTAAAGGATCAGTTCAGTGTATAAATAAAAGTTGGTAAATAGATAGGCTGTGCAAAATAAAAAATGTATCTAATATAGTTAGTTAGCCAAAAATGTAATGTATAAAGGCTGGAGTTACTGGATGTGTAACATAATAGCCAGAACACTCAGGGGCGCGCCGCCAATGAGGCGAGTTGAGAAACTCGCCTCAGGCGGCAACGCAGGAGAGGTTTCCAGGGGTGGCAAAAAGCCGCTCCTGGTACCTTTAAGAGCCGAATTTCCGGTTTTTAAACCGGAAATTCGGCTTTACTATTGCGAGAGAGCACAATTACGCTCTTCGCATTAGTGTTCCTGCCGGCGAGGGAGGGGCGGCATTGGAGGAGCCGCCTCAGGCGGCGCTGTAAGTAGAATCGGCACTGAGAACACTACTTCCTGCTTTTCAGCTCTCTAACTCTGAGTTAGTCAGTGACTATAAGGGGGGCCACATGGGACATAACTGTTCAGTGAGTTTGCAATTGATCTCCAGCATTCAGCTCAGATTCAAAAGCAACAGTTATGACCTATGTGCCCCCCCTCAAATCCCTGATTGGTTACTGCCTGGTAACCAACCAGTGGAAAGCAAGAGAGCTGAAAAGCAGGAAGTAGTGTTCTGGCTATTATGTTACACATCCAGTCACTCCAGCCTTTATACATCAGCATAACACTGTGTAATAAGGAATTTTGAGGTATGTTTAAAAATAGCATAACTCACATGGAGTCATTTGTGTTTCTAGGTGCACAAGTGTAAGAGCACCAAATCATGCAAGAGCTCACATAAGAAACATATTTGCGCTGGGGAAAGCTGCACTCTGCTTCTTGTGCTGCATTAAAAATCTGGTGTGGGGAACAGAGTGCAACATCAGCGGGCACAAGCAAGCCCTATTTTTATCTGTTTATTACCACAAAGGTGCATATGATAGCCCCTGCCAGCCCAGACCCCCTCCCTGATCAGCCTAAACTAACTAAAAGAAAAATAAGTGTAGTACGCTGTGGAGGATTTTGCACATGCGGTAGGATTCCTTGCGTGCATGGGGCCCCCACGGTTTGGAACCTGGAGGGCCCCAAATGCACCAGTCCGACCCTGAGCACAAACCATATCCTTCACCCTTCCTAAATTGGAGTAGTAGTTGTAACACTGGCAAGTTTTATTTAAGTAACAGTTGTAAGGTCATGGCAGCCCCCACCTGTCATTGAGTTATAATTTCTGCTTACCACCCAGAGTTTAGTTCAGACATAAAACATCCAGGGAGAGTATGATTATAATCTCTTTGCTGCACAGATATACAAACTGCAGCTTTTAGTCATCTGACTCCAGTTTTCTTGAACTATAGCATCCACTAGCATGAACATTGGAGCATGCAAATGACAGCTAAAGTCCTGTAGTTGTAATCAAATAGCTCTCCCTAGTAACCAAGCAGTAAAATGAGAGACTGGGATTTGAGTAGAAGTAAAAAAAAAAAGTAAAAGTAATAGAAAGTAAAAATAATAAAATTAGAGCTTCATAGAGCAATAGTAATTTGGTGACTCCATTTAAAAGCTTAAAAGAGGCAGAAATGGAAGGCAAGTAATTAAAAATCTATAAAAAATACAAATGAAGACCAACTAAAAACCTGCTAATAATAGCCATTCTGTCTTTCATTCTCTCCTATCCACTATTTACAAAGGCACATTCTTAACTTGATTCTACTCTTACTAAAGCCTATATTAACTTTTAGTATGATGTAGACATTGGTATACAAAGACATTTTTTAGTTGGTCTTCATTTTTATTGTTTTCAGTTATTTAGCTTTCTGTTTTAGTAGCTCTCCAATGTGGTATTTCAGTGGCTAATTGGTTTCTATGTTATTACTTACCCTAGCAACCACATAGTGGTTTAAATAAATAAATACATGGAATTTGAAAATATGAGAGCCTTAATAGGAAGCTAAGCAATAGCAAATAACAATAGCAATAAAATTGTAGCCTCTCAGAGAAATATTTTTTGGTTTTCAGGGTCACTGACCCCAATTGGAAATATAAAATGAGACAGAAAAGGAATGCAAATAATTCCAACTCTATAAAAAATAATGAAGACCAATTGCAAATGTGCTAGTGATAGGATATTCTAAAAAATACTAAAACTTATAGGAAAACTAGACCTATATAAAAACTCCTATGTAAAACACTGATTTATTTAAATATATAATTTTCCTAAAAAATTACTTTTCTAGTAGTATGTGCCAATGGGTAATCCTAAGTAGAAAATTTACATTATGTGAATGACATGTGTTAGTGTTGGACAAATCTGACGTGTTTTACCGAAAATTTGCGAAAACACATTGACAAAAGTCAATGGATGTTTTTCTTGCAATATTTTTCAAAATGTGCAACTTTTTTCAACTATACATTAGAGTCTGTAGGCATTTTTTTGCTTTGAAAATATTTTACTCATCCCTAGTTGTAAATCCTGTTGTAGCATTTACACTAATTATTTTTACATAGACTTTTGCATATAGCTTTTAAGACAATGTATTGACAATTTATGAATGAAACACTTCATCTATAACAATTTTTTCCTTATTTTTAGGGAGTTCTAGTTAATAATATAAAGAGATTGTTTGAGTTAAGGCTGACCATATCCATATCTGAAATTGCAAGACGATTGGATATCAGTCGAAATATGGTCTATAGACTGATGGATGCAAATGGGATTTCATGGCAGAAATTCACCAGCATTAATGATGCTACATTGAAAGAGGAGATAAAAGATATTAAAAAGTGTCACATGCATGCAGGTGAAGTTTTCATAAATGGTCACTTAAGAGCACGTGGAATATATGTTCAGAGACATCGCCTTAGAACAATACTTCATGAAGTTGATCCCGAAGGGATTGCAGTGAGAAAAAGACAAACCATCTCAAGGAGAGTGTATTATTCACCCTGCCCGAATTATGTCTGGCACTTAGATGGATTGCATAAACTGATTAGGTGGAAGCTTGTGATCCATGGAGCGATAGATGGGTTTAGTAGGCTTATTTTATTTCTTGCTTGTTCCACCAATAACAAATCAGATACAGTTTATTCTTTGTTTCAAAACTCAGTACATGTGCATGGATGGCCCATACATGTTAGAACAGATCTTGGTGGTGAAAATCAGAAAGTGTGGCAAGTTATGACAGATCATCATAGAACAGCAGCATCTGTAATAAGAGGAAGCTCCGTCCACAATGAAAGGATTGAGCGCTTGTGGAGAGACATAAACAGATTAATTAGTTCCACGTTCAGATCAGTTTTTTACAACTTAAGGTGGCCATACACGGGCCGATAAAAGCTGCCGACAGACCGTGTCGGCAGCTTATTGGCCCGTGTATGGGGGCCCCCGACGGGCTTCCCCGATCGAGATCTGGCCGAAAGTCGGCCAGATCTCGATCGGATGGGATTAAAAATCCCGTCGGATCGCGGCCGCATCTGTTCGTTGATGTGGTCCCGCGATCCGACCGCCCGTTTGGCGAACGCTAGGATCCGATCGTTGGGCCCTAGGGCCCACGATCGGATCAGCCCGATATTGCCCACCTCAAGGTGGGCATATCGGAGGGAGATCCGCTCGTTTGGCGACATCGCCAAACGAGCGGATCTATCCGTGTATGGCCACCTTTAGAAAATATCTGCTTGCTTGATCCACTAAATGATACGGATTTATTCTGCTTGCATTGGGTTTTAAAAAGTTTATCAATAATATGTTGTCTGACCACATAAAAGCCCATAACAATCATAGCCTTTCAACAGAGTCAAACTATACTCCATTACAGCTGCATGAACTAAACAATCATCTAACAAACCTGCACTTACACAACCCTTCAGAGGAAGAAAACAGTATAGAAGAAGTACACCTGACCCAGGTTGAAGTACCAGATATCAGAATTAATGCACCCCCTGAACTTTTAGAGATGTTGACTGCTGAAATACCACAGGATTTGGTAAACCTCAACAACTGTGAACAACTTTATGAAAAAGCTGTGAATATTGTGGGGCAATTTATTGCTGAAAAGCAAATGAACTGAACAGACCTCACAGGCTTGATGTTTTGAATAATTAATTTTCTGCCATGGGCAGTTGCCCATGCAAACCTGCAGGACTATGTCATATAGCAATTACATATTTTGTTGAATTGTTGTCTTGCATGTAATAGTTCACCTTCAAAGTATATGAAGTATTCATGAAATACTGATTTTATCTGAATTTACTATTTTCTAAACAAATACATAACTTTTTTTTGAAAAATAATACATTTCTGCATGCAATAGCTAAGCACACAGGAGCTCATTTATCAACACTGGGCAAATCTGCCCATGGGCAGTAACCCATAGTAACAAATCAGTGTCTGGCTTTATTCAGGCAGCTGCAGGTAGGACAATGAATGCAACAATTGGTTGCCATGGGTAACCATGGGTGCATGGGCAATTGTGTCCAGTGTTGATAAATGAGCCCCTGTCTCAAAGAGCATGTAAAGCACATTTCATGTGAAGCATCAACATGTTAGGTACATCTAAGTGAAATAGTTTGTGTGTGTTTATCCTTGGGTTAGTGTTTATGTTAGGAGAAACCAATACCTGCCAAGGAAAAGCACTGCCCCAGCATCTTATATATATTTCTGCAGGCAACCCTAAATCAGCTTTTGTTTGTGCAGTAGAATAAACCAAGTGAATTGTACTTTACATGTTCTTTAAATAACCTGATAGCTTTTAAGTTAAAAATGTCTTCTAAAGTTATTGATTCACTTCTCTAATATAGATATTATTGGAATGTCTGTGAATTCTTTTGGGGTTAGTGCAAGGCAAAACTAAATAAATAAATATTATAGAGTCAGGCCTGCTTTAAGGTAGCAGTGGGCCAGAGGCAGAGATTGCATGGTATGCCCCCCTAGATTTGAAAAAACATTAATGGGGTACAGAGCATTAAGTACAGCCCTGGCACAACCAGTTTCCCATAAATCACTATGTAAAGAAGAATGTTGGGGGATAAACCTAAAATATCGTGCAGAGATTTCAGCACAGAACATTACCCCTAAGTCCCTTATGGGGTACAGCATATTTATGGGTTTATGTATTAAAAGTTGTAGTCATTTTTTTAAATTAATCTTTAAACATGCCCCTTGGTAATCATTTCTATATAAAGTCAATATCTGGCTGTACAGATTTTTGTACCTTGAGATCCCCCAAAGTACAGTTGTCTTTAAAGGAAGGGTCCTTAACGACATGGGGTCCTTAACAGCACCCCCCCATCATGCCACTCCCAATCACTGGGGGGTTGCCAAAATATTAAGGACCCCCAGGGATGTAATAATTTACCTGAAACCCTGGCTTAGTGCTCTTGTTAACAGAAACTGGGTACCTGTGTGACTTGCTTCTGTTTTTTGTGCCACTTGCATGGCTTTTTTACTCTACTAAGCATGTATTGGCTGTGGGATTGTGAAGAAAGAAGGAGGGAGAGAGGAAGAGGATTGCTGCTCACTGGTTGCCCCAGGCCAGTGCAGGTTTTTGCTATCAGGAGCACAGTGTTGTCCAACTTCTGTGGTACAGAGGGCATGAATTGTTCTGGCCTTTTGGCCTACACTCCCTCTTTTAAACCACACCCATGAAACTACAAGAACTTTAAAGACCATGTCCACATTAATGGTAACATACCAAAAACTTAATACTTGGTGCTAACTGCAGGAATATCACTCATCACTCATATGGGAAACAAGTTTTCTAAGTCATATTAAGAACTGCGTATCTTGTCTGAGATGCATTGGGAGAGTTATTGGCTGATGGTTCACCAATCTGCTCCAAATCTTGCAGCTCTATAAGAAGGTACTGACATAGTGTAAATATTTTATTAGCCAATAAGTTAAAATTACACTCACAATGATCTTAGTAAAAAGTGCGCATATAACAATTACCTATGTTCATTACTTCGCTTAAACACTAAAAGGTGTGTTTAACATTTTTACAAAATACTACACTATATTGGTATTATTTTTTGTCTTTTTTATGTAAACTTCGTGCTAGTGAGTGCTGGTTTTCTCTACATTACTGGTTGAGCTTTACTACAAGTCTGAGGGGGAACATTATTTAAACCGGCAGAAGAAGCACACTACCGGAACCTTGACATATCCTTTTGTGACATCAATACATCGAACATAGGGCAGGCAGAGTATGTCACACACAGGGAGTATAGAGCAGGCAGAGTATGACACACACAGGGAGCATAGGGCAGGCAAAGTATGGCACAAGCAGGGAGTATAGGGAAGGCAGGAGACAGCAGGATATAGGGAAACCTATCAGGACCAACCTAAGATAAACAGTTCATACTGTGCTACATACAGGGACACAATATGGGTGCCCCTCCAGCAGTTTGTATGAGTGTAAACCATGGGATTATAATGAAGGCTTGGGGAGGCTTAGCCTTCCCAAAACCAGCAGGGTAGGGTTTCCAAATAGGGTATGTGCCTTAAATAAAATCCTAACAAGAACCATAAGCCTGCATCCAAAACGGCTGTACCTTCTCTAAGCAAGAGTTAAAGGAGAAAGGAAACCCTGTAGGAAAAAATCCCATAACCCCACCCCACGTAGACCCCCTCCCTCCTCCAGGCTAACTTCCCCTGTGGAAATGCCCCATGCCTTATACTTACCCCTGTCACAGATTCTGGCAGCAGACTTCACGGCATCCATCTTTACGGCTCCTCCGTAAACTGACTGTGAGTTCGGTCAGCGCATGCGCAATTGGAGCAATTTGCTGGTTTGCCAGGCCCGGATTTGTGGAAAGGCCACCTAGGCCCGGGCCCTAGGGCGGCAGGATTTTTAGGGAGGGTGGCATGCTGACCAAAACAAACCCACATCGGTTCAAAAACACTGGGGATGCGCTGGAGATACAATCATTTTTTAAATTTCCCATGCGCCAATCCCATTGCTCCAGTACAGATGATGAAAATTTGCATGAATAAAGGGGAGGGGACAGGAGCCATGAATGCCAGTGGGTCTAGGGTGACCACTATGTAAATCCGGCCCTGCGGATTGCCGACAAACTGTACATGTGCCAAAATTGACAGAGATTGCTGATCTCCCAATCATCTTACCGAGGACCCGGAAGATGGATGCCGTGAAGACTGCTGCTCCTTTAAGGAAGCATGTTATATTCTGGCAGGATGAAGCTGATTGGAGAGTGCCACTGTCAATCTCAAATAGTGGAGGGAGCAAGAGCAGAGAGAGAAAGGAGGAGGCGGGAACTCCAGTGAGATTCAGATAATTGTGCCAGCTCAGACGTTATGAGAAGTGAGTGGTCAGTGCTGCTGCCAGCCCATGTGTCTGTATGTATATTACATATTTATGATAATTAATGTGAGCTGTTTGCAATAAAATCATTCAGGTTGAGATGCTATTCATAAGTCATTGGCCAAATTATTTAGCTTTGGTCCATTTGATTTCTGGCGTCTTTAAACAACTTCAGCTTCTTAGGAAGGAACAGAGAAGCTGCACCTGGGGAAACTTGGGCATCAGGTTGTGGATATTTGAGAGATCCTGGTTTATTTACTGGATGTGTAAATACAAATCTCTTCTGAATCAGTGTTGGCCTGTCTATGATTCTGATCGTCTGCATCTGTGTGTATGCCAGTGTCTGTGGGCTGCCTAAGAATGTGTATATGTTGTGTATCTATGTGCCTGCCAATATGTGTGTTCATTTTCACTGCCTGTCCCAGTATTACTGCATCTCTATGTGTGCTCCTGTCTAAATAGGCCTGGGTATACTTATATCAGAATTTCTGTACCTGTGCCTTAATCTGTGTTTGCGTATGTTAATATCTTTATGAGTCCCTGATTAAATGTAGTTAAAATCTGGGTTATTTTAGAACCTCTAAACTTGGCTAAAGCACTAGTCTACATGAAGCAAGATTTTATTACACTAATTTCCAGGATTTCATTTCATTACTGTTCAGTTGCAAGATGAAACAGCACCACTCCTTTTTATTTTACAAAGGAGTGGTGCTGTTTCATCTTTCAACCAAAAGTTATACCTGTGATAAAATTGCTAATCACAGATTGGTTGCTATGGATTTATCCCAGGTGCAAACTGCCCACTGTCCATGAATGACTCTTGTATGTACTTTTTGTGTGTTTTGAGTATGAAACAAGCAGTGGACGGTTATAGCCTTCCCAAACAAAAATATCACCCTCTGCCTATGGCAGGGATTCCCCAACCCTTTGAAACCAGTGAGCAACATTCAGAAGAAAAAGGAGTTGGGGAGCAACACAAGCAAGAAAAATGTTTTGGAGTGCCAAATAAGTGCTGTGAGTTGGCCATTAATAGCCCCTATGTGGACTGTCAATCTACATTGAGCTCTGTTTGGCAGTACATCTGGTTTTTATACAACCAAAACTTGCTTCCAAGTTTATAGATTTGTTGATTGTCCTAAAGCATTTTCTGTGTATTCTAACAGACACAAATTTCCCTATAGCAGTCTGTCTATAATTTCCTTTTGTGTGCTTTTCATGTTAGGGTGGAATCACAGTACTCTGGTAACATACCCCTTTGGCATAACCCACAGCTCACTCATTATGCTCTATACCTGACCACAAAATACAAGCTCAGTGCAATATAAAACACCTGGAGCATGTCATAGTCCAAGGAAATGAGTTCACCTTTGAGAATCTGAAAGACACATTTAACTTACCCGAATACTATGTTCTTCAGGCTCTTTCAGTTTTGGCCACACTCACATTGATACCTCACCATGGTGAATAGAGGAGCTAGCCTTCAACCCCCAATCTATCCAAACCAGTATCCTCATTTCAACCCTGAACAGGCCAAGGGATCCAGTTAAAAATGTCACAGGACATCCCCATCTTACCTAAGAACTGTGGAATTACATCCTAGAAACACATAATGATATGTTAAAGGAGTTGCTCAACTTTAAATTGACTTTTATTATGATGTAGAGTGGGATATTCTGAAATGATTTGCAATTGTTTTATTATTATTTGTGGTTTTTGAGTTATTTAGGGCTGATTCACTAAGGGTCGAATATCGAGGGTTAATTAACCCTCGATATTTGACTAGGAATTGAAATCCTTCGACTTCGAACATCGAAGTCAAAGGATTTTAGCGCAAATAGTTGATCGAAGGATAATTCCTTTGATCGAACGATTAAAACCTTCGAACTGAACGATTCGAAGGATTCAAATCCAACGATCGAAGGAATATCCTTCGAACAAAAAAAGTTAGCCAAGCCTTAGGGGACCTTCCCCATAGGCTAACATTGACTTCGGTAGCTTTTAGATGCCGAACTAGGGGGTCGAAGTTTTTTTTAAAGAGACAGTACTTCGACTATCGAATGGTCGAATAGTCAAAGATTTTTTACTCCGAATCCTTTGATTCGAAGTCATAGTCGAAGGTCAAAAGTAGCCCAAAAAACCTTCAAAATTTGAAGTTTTTTACTTCGAATCCTTTCACTCGAAGTTTAGTGAATCAGCCCCTAATCTTTTTTTCAGCAAACTATCCGGTTTTCTATTTCAGCACTCTGGTTGCTAGGGTCTCAGTTACTCTAGCAACCATACATTGATTTGAATGAGAGCCTGGAATATGAATAGGAAAGGACCAGAATAAAAGATTGAGTAATTTAAAGTAGCTTATTTGTAGCCTCATACAAACATTTGTTGTCAGAAGGCAAATAACTCAAAAAAACTTTAAAAAATAATCCAGTTGCTTAGAATTAGCCATTCTATAATATACTAAAAGTTAATCTAATGAAGAACCACTCCCTTAATTAGCTTTAGGGACAAAAATTATACAAATGTGCTACCTACATAGAACTTAAACCCATACAGATTTAATACGATAAAGTCTAATAGTTCCTGATTTCTGTTCCAAAGTTCTCATTCTCCAGTAGATTTCATGCTCCTGTCTGCCCTACCATCAAGAGGTTCTGAACAAAAGTGACAGGAGAAATTGGGCTTAATTAGCACTTATTTTTCTAGTTACTCCCAAAACGTTGTCACTGAATCAAGTAACATAAGCCACCCTCCTCAAACCCTCTCTTTATACAGTCAAAGGTCATCGCCATGAAGTGGAAGTCAAACCATCCTGTCCAAAAGAAGGGAATCAGTTTCATACCAATTAATCAGTTCATACAATACCTACAGAGAGGTTGCCCCAAAAAATTGATTAGGTGTGGTCTTCCTGGATATCAAAACACCTGCCCATACCAGCATCTCAAAACTTTGAAATCCCCCAACCTTAGGCCACCACTGCCCCCAGGTAGCAAAAAAACAAGATACAAAATATATTAGTAATATGTTCATTAATTGTTTTTTCCTTAGCATCTTAGTTTTCTTACAACTCTGAAAATGTGTAATGGTTGGAAGCCTTTAATCATGAATAAGATATTCTATAGTAAATGCCTTGATTTGACATATTGACCTATGTAACACTGAAATGTATAACTGACTAAGATGCTGTCATATCTGTTTAGGGTAAGAACTATAAAAACATGAGTATTTTTTGTAAGTTCAAGCAAAATATGAAAAAAAACAAGTATATTTCTTGCAGTGCAAGCAATATAAAAACAACAAAAAGTTTTATTTCTTGCAGTGCAAGTAACTATGAAAAAACAAGTTTAAGCAAATGTGAAACAAGTGTATTTCTTGCAGTGCAAGTAAATATGAACACACACAAGTTTATTTCTTGCAGTGCACGCAAATATGAAAAACAAGTGTACAGTATTTCTTGAAGTGCAAGCAAATATAAAAAAAACAACCATTTTCTTGCATGTGTAGAAACAATGAAAACTGCCTGTGACACACACTAAACATTAAAGGGGAACTATTATGAATTTTTAGTGCCAAGTATAACCGAATGGCCCCACAAGAGTTTAATCACTAGTAATGAATCTCTGCAGGCAACTAATCTCCTACAAATGCTAACCAACAGCATGGTGAATCGGATGACTGAAAGCATGTGTTCCTTTAGTCTTCTAAAGTCGCAAGACCAAAGCGACTCTTGGTTTGACCACCAGCGATTTACTTTATTACAAGTGGGAAAGCATTTGGAGGAAATTAGTCACCTGCAGAAGCAGAGATTATGGCTGGTGATTAAACTCCCCCATGGACCATTTACCTTAATAGTTTCTGTAAAAAGAAATCATTCCTTAAACATGTTTTTTAATTTTGTTTGTTGTGAAGCTCACTGAATTCCATAGCTTTCTGCAATGTTCCTTCCTCACTTCTGGCAGGCTGTCAAAATCATTGTTGCACACTCTATTACTCTTCTAATAATTGGAGTGCTTGTACTAACAAACCTGTCTCTTTTTTCAGCCATGCTTTGCAGAGAATCCATGTTAAAGTCAATAGTAAAGGCTTGTATATCTTATTAATATTGTGTAGGGCACAGTGAAAAGAAGACCCCACTGTGCTGTAAACAATATTCCTGTGTTTACATCTCATGCACACTCCCTTGAATGCACGGCAGCACTGTGCCTTTGCACAATGATTATAACACATACAGCACTTACTGATGACTTCACGAGGAATGGATGAAAAAAAAGAGACAGTATTTGTTAGCATAAGCACTCCTAACTTACTGGTTAAATAACTTGGAGAAACAATGATTTTGGCAGCTTGCCAGAAGTGAGGAAAGTAATGCTGCTTCTTGATGCAGTGATCTCATCTGTTATCTTCACAATGGCAAATTAAGTCCTTTTTACATAAACTATTTTTATCTATTCAGAATTCATGATAGTTCCTCCTTAAATGAACAGAAAATATACAACAAAAGATAATAATTTTTCATATTTCTTTTAACAGTTCTGAATGGGATACAATTGCTTGATAGGCTACAGACCAATGACTGTGCTTTAAAATTTTAATTAGACAGTGCTAAATACTGCCCATTCATAAGAGCAGTCAATAAGAAATATAAAAATTATTATCCTTGGTTGTTTTGGCATTGACAAACAACTTGAAGCTCATTGTTGCATTGTGTGCAATTGGATAAAACACGATCCTCATCATGAATGAACGATATTCGTGGCCTTTGGAGAAAAATCCTTAGAGGCGGGTATATTTCCACTTCCCGTGGCAAATGCGAGGATGTGGCTGGGTTTGTTTTTTTATAAATGCAACCCTCTTCGTCTGCAAGTTGTTTACAATCTAGGATTTCAAAATAGGTTCCATCTAAAAAAAAAAAAAAAAAAAACAGATATTAACAAACCCTTATCCAACAGAGAAAGAGAGAGCAAGGATATGTAACTTTTTTTTTTATAAACAAATGTTTTTATTTATTTTCACAAAGTAAGCAAACACAAATAAAAATAAAATAGTAATCGAAAGTAATAGAAATTTGGAGGAGCAAAGGGAGAGAAAGTAGAGAAAAGAGTTGCCATATAAACCGTATAGGTTAACATTATTAGGTATCGCACAAAGGAAATCACTTCACCAGTTTCATTTTAACAATAGTTTTAAGGTGCGGCAAAACCATAGCCAAACTGCAAGCCATATTGCTTAAAGGGATGCTGTCATGGGAAAAAGAATTTTTTTCCAAAATGAATCAGTTAATAGTGCTACTCCAGCAGAATTCTGCACTGAAATCCGTTTCTCAAAAAGAGCAACAGATTTTTTTATATCATTTGAAATGCTACTTATTAGGCTAAAGTAGCATAGGGCTAATGGCATAAACCAATAGGATGCATGGCAATTAAAGGGGTCGTTCACCTTCAAACAACTAGTTGTTTTCAGAGAGATCACCAGAAATAATGACTTTTTCCAATTACTTTCTTTTTGTATCTGTCACTGTTTTTCTGAAGTTTTAAGGTGTAATTTTCACGTTCTAAAGCAGCTCTGGGAGGGGGGTTCGCCGACCCTACAAACTGTTCTAAATTGACCAATCCGAAAACAACTGAACTGAAAAAAATGTTTGGAAGGTGAACAACCACTTTAATATTAGTATCAGTTTGTATCATAGTTGTCATAGTTAAAAAAAAAAACATTTGTGAAGTTCATACTTTTAATGCAAGCAAAATTCTACCTAGGTAACTGTTAGCTAATCATTTTTTGTATTGCATACAAGGGCCATGGCAAAACCTTTGGTACTATTGCTTGTGTTCAGGGGGAGCCCCTGATGAATAACTTGTATGGGGCTCAATAATTTCCTGATGGTGGCCCTGAGTATCGTGAGATTATAGTGATTTATTTATAAGCAATAACAAATTTACCAGATCACTTTTAGTAAAAGAGAAATGAGGAGAGCAACTCAGTAAGCCATGAAAGTGCTGTTTTTACTTGTTTAAGTAAACCACCAGTACACAATTAAAATTGTGGTTGCAGGGCTGGTCCTATCAAATGTGGGGCCCAAATTGGGACCATGTGGCGAGGCCCCTAGACAAAGTGTTGCTGGCTACTGAACACAGCAAGTATTTTTAGGAAATAAGGGCATACAGGCACAAAATAAGAAAGGAAAGGGGCAGTGCGGGGCCCCCAGAGGTGCGGGGCCCAATTGGTTCCAATTGGCCTAAGGCCGGCCCTGGGTGGTTGGCATTAAACAAGTAACCACAGCATTTCATGCTTACTGGAGTGCTCTCCTCATTTCTTTTACTTAAAGTATTCATATCAGGAAAAGTGGTGACCTGTATGAGAAAGTTGCACTATTATCTGAACCCAAGTGGGCAGTGCATTTTTGGACACTTCAGTACTTTTGAATTTGCATGTTGCAGGGCTGCACTGCTCATTCAAATTAAAACTACAGTCAGTGAAGCTGGATTTTCTAGACATGTTGCTTGATTTTCAAGTGATCTGGTTAGCCTAATTTAAAAGACTTTGCCATAGTTTTCAACCAACAGGTTTCTTTAAATAGTGTATATTTTGTATTCCTGTAAAAAATATTTAGCTAATGGGTATGTATATTTTTTGACAGTGGGGAAATTAACATTTTGTTGGTATTCAAATACACACATACCTGATTAATAGTAGAAATTAACTTGGCTGGGTTTTGTTGGAAGTTGAAATGTCTAAAAAAAAAAAAAAAGTTATTTTATTAAGGGGCTATTTTCTGGTGGTTACGAGAAGAATCTAATTAAATCTGCACCAAAAAATTAAATTTTCACATATCTATTTTTTTTTCAAATTTTTCAGTTTCACAAATAAAAAAGTTTTGGAGCGAAAAAACATCATCAAATCCATTCAAAGTAATAATCATCTGCAGAAGAAAAAATCATTACTTACACATTACTTAAGCAGAAAATATGGTGCTCATTTATAAACACTGGTTAAATTTGCAACCACTCAGTGATAAGCCATTCTCAGCCAGCTTCAGATAGAAAAATAAATGCACGTCTGATTTGTCATCATTGGGTACTGCCCAGTTGCCAATTTGCCAAGTGTTCATAAAATGCCCTAAGCAGTTCCTGATTTTATACTGCACTAATGTTTGCTTACTAACTCCAACTTCCCTTAGCACTAGATTGTTTTAAATTTCTATCAGTCTTGGACTGACCCACAATTAGACTTTTTAATATGGGGTTTTAATATGGACCATTTAGTCACAGATAGGGAAAAGAGGAGAAGGTGTCACCTGCCAATCAAGCTTACTGTTAGAACAATATCTGTTGATCAGCCAGAAAAGAAGTGGAGTCTCACCTCTGCTCTTTAGTTTGTGCTGTTTATTGTAATGAATAGAACAATTTAAAGATAACTATACATGTGTGTGACAGATACAAGTGCAGGCCAGACATGTATGCCTAAATTAATTTTGATTTGTTTTGTTGGCAGACCCTATAACACGAGATCACAGTTAGCCAATAAGTGAAGTTGTTATAAGTGAATTGTAAAAGTTATATAGAGAGAGAGTGTGTCTGTTGAAAAAAATTTTTTGCAACGTTTAGGCTGGACAGCTCAAGTGAGGAACCGAAATGTTGAAAAAAAATGTTTTTCACTTTTTTTCAAGACCTGACTGGTGCAGTCTTTTCATTGTGTATATAACACAACACACACACCACACCACACCCACACCACACCACACACACACATATATATATTTTCTCTTAGTCGGCCCTCCTGTCAGTGCAGACGTATGGGTTATGTCCAGGTTCACCTCTGGAGGGCAGGACAGAAAATTGGTTTTTTTTTGGGGCCCCCCCCTCAGGGATATTTTTAGGCTGGGGGTCCACCTTTTTGTTTCCCGTTTCTTTGTCCTTTTCTTGGAGGGTGAAGGGGCAAAATTCTTCTTCTAGTTTAATTTAAATTTTTTTTTTTTTTTAAAAATTTTTTTAAAGGGGGGCATGCGTTTTTTTCCCCCCCCCGATTCAAGCTGATCCCTTTTCCGGGGGGCCCCCTTTTCAAGGGGTTGGGGGGCAGCCCCTTTACCCCAAATTATGGAGGGGTTTTAGAGCTGTTTCCCCCATTGTGTCAAAAGGTTCTTTTCCTTTTCCTTTTTTTGGGCCAAAAAAAAGTATGTGGAGTAGATCAACTAATTATTAAATTTTCCCCAAAAGGGTTTTGGGATGCCCCTGCTTTCCCCCCGAGCCCAGTGGAAATTGTCTCCCCGGTTTCACCCTTTTGGGGTTTTTAACCCAAAGGGCCCCCATGGAAAAACTACTTTGAGTCTGTTTTTCAGTATTCCCCAAAACCCCTTTTTACTTTTAAATTTCTTTTGGGGGCCAGGTAAAAGGGGGAAAAAGCTCATTCAAAAGGGCAAACTTTTCCCCAAACAAAAGGGCAAAAAGGCCAAAATTTTTTGGGGGGGGTTTTTTTTTTGGGAAAGGGGCGCCCTGGCAACCAAAAAACCACCATCTTTTTCCTTTTTTTGGTTGGGCCCCGGTTTTTTTTTTGGCGTGAAAGAAAGGGGGAAAACCACGGGGTTCGCAAAGTCCCCTTTCATCCCTTTTCGCCCCCACCATTTTTTAGTTGGGGGATTTTCAAAAAAGGGGCAGTCAAAAAAAACTGAGGGTTTTTTATGGGGGCCAAAAGTGCAAAAAGGGTTTTTTCCCCACAGCCTTTTTTTACACCCCAAAATGTGGGGAAATAATTAACCCCTTGCTCCTCTTTTTATTTTGGAAAAAAACAGACTCGCCTTTTTGGGAAATTAAGAGTCGACATTGGGGGGCTGCAAACTCTTTTTAAAAAATTTTAAATAAAAAAAGGGGCCGGGGAAAAGGGGGGTTAAAAACAAAAAAATTTTTTGGGATACTTTTTAGAAAGTTTTGAATTTTTTTTTTTGCACTGACTTTTAAGCCCCTTGAGCCACCAAAAACCCTTTTTTCCAAAAAGGGTTTTTTAAAATTTTTAAAAATAACTCCCGGGGCCTTAAAAGGAGCTAACAAGGAAATTTTGGAAGGGGCCCTTTTAATGATTTTCCAAAAAACTATGCAAAAACCCCTTTTCTCATGTAATACCAAAAAATCCCTTTTCCCAGGGGGGAGGGGTTTTTAAAAATAGAAAAGACAGTGTTCCAAACCCTACCAAAAAAACCCAAAAAGAGGCCCCCCCAAAAGTTTTAAAACTCAATTAAAACCTTCCCCTGACATGTCTGATAGGGGGGGGGAAAGGGGGCCCCTTTTTCTAAAATTTGGGTTTTCCCTTTCCCCTTTATGATTCAAAAATTACCAGGGGGGAACGAGGGGGGGGCCTTTCCCCACTCAATTCAGTGATTCAGGGGAACGAAACCCCAAACCACATTTGGGGCCAAACCGATTTTTTCCAGGGGAACTTTTCCCTTGAGAAAATTTTTGGAGACATTAGAGATAAAAAAAAGGGGAAGGCCCCCGGGTTTCTCCCCAAAATTTTATTTTGGGTTTTCCAGGTTTTTCACCAAAAAAAAATCCCGGGGATTTTTCCCAAAATTCAAGCCCCAACACCCAAAAAATTTTTCACTGGGGAAAGGGGGCCCAAAACCCGGGCCCCCGGGATTTACCCTTTTTAAAAAAAAAATTTTTGATAACCCCTTAAACCCCCTTCCAAAAGGGGGAAAGTTTAAAGTTTAGGGAATTTTAAACCCCCCAAAAAATTTTTAGCCCCTTTTAAAAATGTTTTTTAAAAAAAAAATACCTTGCCAAAAACCAAAAAAACGGCCTTTAAAGATTTTCCATGGGGGAGGGGAAAAAAAAAAGTTTTTTCCCTTTTAAAAAAAAACTTACACTCAAAATGGCAGCTATTCTCAAAAACCAAAAAAAAAACAGGGGGCCGGGGGCCCCCACAGCTAAAAAAAAAGGGCCCCCAAAAAAAAGCGGGAAAAAAACCCCCGGGGTTTAAAACCCGGATTTTTAAACCCCGGGAAAAACAGTAGACTAGATAAAAAAACCCCCCTCCCCTTGTAGGGGGATTTTTGCCCTTTTTAAAAACGTTTTCCCCCCCGGGGGGCAAAAACTTTTGCCAATTTTGGGGGGGATGGCTCGAAAAAGGGCCCCCAAAAGGCTTTTTCCAAAAGGGGGAGGGGGGACCCGGGGTTTTTAAAAAAAAAAGGGGGCTTTTTTTTTGGAAAACCAAAATCTCAAAAAAAATTTTTAAAAGAAGTTAAAAGGGGGGAAAGAGCAAAACCTTCCTTCCCCCAGGAAAAAAAAAAGGGGTCAAGGGAAAACCCAAAAAAAAACCCCAAATTTTCCCAAAAAAATCTTTTCTGGGGGGGAAAAACCCCAAAAAAGGGGGTACCCCCCAAAACCCAATTTTTGTTCCTTTTGTTTCCCCCCTTACTTTTTTTTCCAGTAAAAAAAAAGACGGGGCGAGGCCCCAAATTTTAAAAACAGTGGCAGCAACAGGTAGACACGGAAAGCCTACCCCCCCAAACCCCTTCAGCCTGACGCCTCCAACAATTACCCATAGTAGGAGGGCACCCGTCCCCTTCCTATCCTGCTGGGAAACCCTTTTTTTGGACAGTTGGGTATCCAGATTATCAAAGGGGGGCTACAGAATACATTTTACAAGAGGGCCGACTAAGAAAAAGGGATTTATACTCCTAATAAATTCTTTTCTAGTAGGCCCACCCAGGCTGATTTTAGTATGGGTGTCAGGACTCTCTACTCTGTCTCTCTATCTCTATAATTCCTACTTGTGTCTATTGACCTTCCTTCATATCTTGCTGTCTTTCTTCATCACTCACGAGTTTTACAACAGAACTGGGGAAAAGAGGTGGAGCCAGCCTATATATCCTGAGGGAGGGGCCAAGAGACCAATTCTTCTTGTTCTGCCTCCAAGGTGAACCTGGACATAACCCATACTCTGGCATTGACAGTTCGGGCCTACTTTTATTTTTTCTATGGGAAATACAAATAAATGTTTTGTGTTCACATATTGTAAACATAAACATACCTGTTCAGTAGCGAATTGCTGTGTCCCTTGTTTTTGTTAAATGATGTGACCCTAGAGGCTAAAAAAAATGTTAAATATATATAGCAAAAGGACCACAGTTCATGTACAAGGCGTCCTAATGTGGACCCAAATATTAATCAATTAAAAGTTTGATTCACTGTACATAGGGATATATATATTACATACAAGAGCTGGCAATGGGGGGACAGTTGTCCTGGGCCTTCTGGGTTTCTGGGTTTAAAAGGGGTTTGTTTCAACTTTGAGATAACTTTTAGAATGATGTGGAGAGTAATATTGAGTCATTTGCAATTGGTTTTCTTTTTTTTTTTAATTTGTGGTTTTTGAGTTATTTAAGCTTTTTATTTTAGCAGCTCTTCAGTTTGCAATTTAAAGCAGTCTGGTAACTACGGTCCAAATTACCCTAGGCAACCATGCAAATGATTTGAACAAAAGAACTGGAATATAAATAGGAGAGACCTGAGTAGAAAGATGAGTAATAAAAAGTAGCTATAACAATACATTTGTAGCCTTACAGAGCATTTGTTTTTTAGTAGGAGTCATCAAACGCCCATTTGAAAGCTGGGAAAGAGTCAGAAAACTATAAAAAATAAATAATGAAGACCAATTGAAAAAGTTGCTTAGAGTTGGCCACTCTATAACATACTAAAAGTTAGCTTAAAGGTGAACCACCCCTTTAAGTAAAAACTGGGCAAGATATGGATTTAAAGGAGAATTCAACCTGTGGGGGAAAAAAAAACTTTTTTTCCCACAGGTTGAATTCCCCTTTTAATGTTTCCTGCCTCCCTCTCCCACTGCATGTTGGGCAATGTAATTTTTGTTTAAACAATTTGCCTGCTACCAAGGTTAATGTAAAACTAAAATACCCAATATTTTTGCTTAAATTGCAAACCAAAGAGTTGCTGAAAAAAAGCTAAATAACTAAAACATAAACAAATAATAAACAATTAAATCCAATTGCAAATTGTCTCAGAATATCACACTGAACAACCCATTTAAGACTTAAAAAACCCATCACAAACAAGAGAAAAACAAAGCAAAACATAAAATATAAATGCAGTGCTATTATCTCTATAGACCTCTGTATAGGCCCTTTGCCCCCCTTGAACCACTTCATCAGCTAACTGGATGTATGTGCATTGAATTTCAAGAGTTTGTATTTTGACACCTTAAAAAAAAAAAAAAATAAATGCCCTACTCCCTAACCCTGACTTTATAGTTTGCGAAACCTGCAAGGGGTGGTTATGTCCTCTCACCTCTGCGTTTAGGGTATATTTTTTGACTAATAAAAGCTTAGATGTTTTCATTTTTGCCATGAGAGTCCTGGTATCACTGGACTTGGATTGGGTAGAGGTTAATGTTTGAAACCCCTTCTGCAGCCAATCAAATGCCTGCATGGCAGTACCAGGGCTTGAACCAGCAGCATCAAGGGGAGATCGATATTAGGGAGCGGGAAAGTGCAGGAATTCCTGTCTCTGAAGTTTTTCTGCAGTGACACTGGGGATAATTAGCAATCACCTTCCACCCAAACAGTTCTATAAGAACTGCAGTAAAGAATTGTCTTAATCAAAACAAATACTTTAGACAGTCCCTCAGTGCTGAAAACTTTGCAGCATCTCTCACCTTAACAGCATTAACCCTTTGCCTTGCTGTAACCAGAAATGTTTTAAAGTAGATGTACACTCTGTGGATTAAACTTTGGTTCTTAAGTATTACAGGCGATAAAAAACAAGCATTTATTCTGTTATTTGTGTTCTGGGTATTGTACATTAAATTTGTAATGATTTTATTCTCTTATTTTAGTTTTGTTACTTATTATAGATAAGCATAGAAATTAGCATTGAATTTATCCTACATTTTCTGGGGAGTCGGGGCATAATACATGAAACTGGCATGGAATTGATGTTACCCAATGTTCAGGGGGGCATTGTAAATGAAAGTGACTGGTATCAGTACCCACTGTGCTGGGGTATCAATTACTCTATCACTGTATTTAATAAGTGTCCACTGCCTTTCACTATATTCTTTGGATGAATTAGCAAGGTTGGTTTCAAAGGTTGAACTTGATGGGTAAATGTATTTATTCAAACCTAAATTACTGTGTTACTATGTCAGTGGAGCAATAAAGCACCTAAACATATTTTCTGTCAAGGATACAGTGATTTCAGTGTTGGAATATTGAAAGGTATTCCTGAAAAATACAGTTCCGACTGAACTTTGTACTGAAGTTGGTGGGAATTGTAAAAGATAGTTACAGGTTATCATACTGGTGCAAATTTTTACGTTTAATATATTGCCTTGTATACAGCCAACTTTAGCCTCTCCAAACAAAAAAATCAAATTCCATCTATGCATTTCGGCCACCAAAATCTCCCACCTGTGCCTGCACCACATTAAACCCAGTGGTTCAGGCTGTGGGCAAGGAAGGAATCTGGCACTAGTTTAGGTCTGATTCTTGTTCAGCAGGTTTTCTGCAGGCTGAGAACCAGCTCCCTGTGGCATCTGTCTAACTTTGGTCTCACATAGGTACCTAACCTACTAATCTGCTGTCAGAGTCTTGACACGTGACTAAAGAATATGGTTTTATTCAAGGTGCTTCATATCAGTGAGATACTGCTGGCACAGCAATCTAGTACAAACAAGGACCAAATGAACAGTTAGTTCTAGGAGCATGCACATTGATGCTACTCTCCCTACTGAATGTAACAATTTCATTTTACCTTTCAATGCTAAGGGTCAGAAAGGGGACAACAATTATTCTACGTGTCACTTTATTAACCGTTACACAGAATACTGTGTAAAATAACTTTCAAGGTTAACTGTAGGTTAAACCAAAAATGCATTTGCCTCTTTCATCTGCACAGTGTGTCTGAATAGAGCATGATCATTTATTGAAGGATAAATGCTGTGGGTGATCTAAGATACTAAACTAAACTACTAATCTGCTATGAGTGAGGACACATGGCTGAGAAATAAGATATAGACAAGGTATATATACAGATATTGCTGGCACAGTGATCAGGTTCTAGGCACATGCACATTACTACCTCTCCCCCACTTGAAAATGTTTCTATTTCACATTCACTCCATTTCTCAGGGTCAGAAAGGGGACAGCAGCCTTTCAGTAGAATTAGTACTAAGTATTAAAGGGGTTTTTCACCATTGATATAACTTTTAGTATGATGTAGAGAGTGATATTCGGAGACAATTTGCAATTGGTTTTCATCTTTTTATTATTTGTGGTTTTTAACTTATTTAGTTTTTATTCAGCAGATCTCCAGTTTGCAGTTTCAGCAAACTGGTTGCTAGGGTCCAAATTACCCTAGCAACCATGTACTGATTTGAATAAGAGACTGGAATATGAATAGGAGAGGACCTGAATAGAAATATGAGTAATAAAACGTAGCAATAATAATTAATGTGTAGCCTTACAGAGTATTTGCTTTTAAAAGGGGTCAGCGACGCCCATTTGAAAGCTGCAAAGAGTCAGAATAAAAAGGCAAATAACTATAAAACTATAAAAAATATATAATCAAAACCAAATTAAAAGTTGCTTAGAATTGGCCATTTTATGACATACTAAAAGTTAACTTAAAGGTGAACCACCCCTTTAACATGTACGCTAACGGTTCACAATACCTATTGGTTTTAAATCTAACATGCATCTGCTATAATTACGCCTTAAATAACTAGTTGTATTTAGAGTGTAATACATTATGATTAAAGGTTGCTTTGGAATCAGCACACAAGAGAAAGAAACTTGAAATTGTACTGCAAATGTATGAATGCTCATTTGTGTGTGTGTGTGTGTGTGTGTGTGTGTGTGTGTGTGTGTGTGTGTGTGTGTGTGTGTGTGTGTGTGTGTGTTGTGTATATATATATATATTATATATATATATATATATATATATATAATATATAACACATTTGTGGAAAATGCTGTTGGACTCTATTATTAGAATCAACATTTTTACACCCCATTGAGGGTCAAAACGTCGATTCTAATAAAGTTTGTTTTACTGCAAAAGTCCCTAGAGTGCAACAGCATTTTTCACAAATTCTATATAATACTACTGTTAGCACCAGGGCACTATCTCTATTAAAGTGTGTGCAGCAGCCTTACAGACTTTAATCAGGTCAGGTTGTGGGTCTCATATACAGCAAGTTTTACTCCTTTAAAACCTTTTTTCCTCTTTTGACTGATCAAGCATTGGGTATAAAGAAGTAAAATTTAGCTGATGAATATTTAGTAGATGAAAATTAACTAAACATTTCAATAGACCACCACTTGATAAATATTGTAATGATTGTTTGATAAATATGACTTTAAATTCCTCAAAAATGTGTATACTTATAAATGTCTGTGTTAAAAAGGAACTTTTGTGCAAATAAACTTTTTTATAAGCTTCATATCATGGAAGTAAAAAAAATCAAAAAATTATGTACTGTTTTCTGAAATATTAAAGTAACTTTTCAGTATCCCCCATTTAGCAATCTCTCTTCATGCAGGCATTTGGGACAGATTTTAATTAACAGGTCTAATACATCTTTTAATTGTTTTATTTTGCCTAGAAACTGAATTATAGTTAAATAACATAACCAACACCAGTACAAACAAAAACTAGCAACAATACCACACTCCAGTATAAATCCTATAGAGAGATATAGTTATTTTGAAAAAAGTGAGATCCAATTCATCTTCTAGGCAAAACGGCATAAAACCAAGCAACACACACACAACACACACACACACACAGACATAATTTTAATTGATTATATGTATGGTTTCTAATTTCGAGAAGATAAAGCAAAATATACAGTTTTAATTTTTGCAATAGTTTTCCATTAAGCTAAATGCTGAGACAAGAAACAAGCTCAATTAAAACTTGGTAGCTAGTTAAAAAGATAAAAAAAGAAAAAAACAAGGACTGACAAAGAAACAGAGACAGAAAATAGATGGGCAAAGTGATAGGCAAAAGCTAGCAGTGACTTTCAATCAAGTTCTCTATTGTACGTATATGCCAATGCAAAAATCACAGACTGGAGTTCTAACAATAATTAAATAAAACTGAAAACTGCAATGTTTGATAAGCTCAATTAAAATAGCTTGAAAGTAAATTCTCCACTGGATAGATATATAGATGATAGATAGACAGATAGATGCAGAAAACGAATAAAAAAATCACACAGACTTAAGCATTAAAGGTGTGCTTCTTCAACTTTGAGATAACTTTTAATATGATGTAGAGTGTTATTCTGAGACAATTTGTAATTTGTTTTTTATTTTTTATTATTTGTGGTTTTTGAGTTATTTAACTTTTTATTCAGCAGCTCTTGCAATTTGCATTTTAAGCAATTCGGTTGCTAGGGTGCAAATTCCCCTAGCAACCATGCACTAGTTTCAATAATAGACTGGAATATGAAAAGGAACGAAGCTGAATTGAAAGATCAGGAATAGAAAGTAATATATTTGTAGAATGAATAGAAAGTTATATATATATATATATATATATATATATATATATATATATATATATATATATAAAGATTTATAAATATATATATATATATACTCCCTGTGAGTGCCTGCTTTATGGTCTACATATTCTACATATTCTTTATCATGGCACCCGGGCAAAAACCTAAACGGTGTGCACCTTGGATTTGGGAATAATATATATATATATATATATATATATTATATATATAGAGAGAGAGAGAGAGATGCAGAGAATAATCACATAAACTTAAGCTCAAGCATTAACAACCCCCTATAAAAGAATCTGCAGTGCTTTTAGAGCTAATATAAATTAAGAATTGGAATTGTACTGTTTGAGTTAAGATAAAATGCAGTTTAAATGGGGAAAACAAGAATCAAAAAACAAATTTAAATTCTGCAACTGCTATTGAACAATAATTCAAATAAAAGCTGGAATATGCAAATGTAATGATGGCAGTAAAATTTCCCAATTATAAAAAACAAGCTAAACAAGTCTGAAAAAAGCAAGTTGTGCAAATTTTAAGATGTACACCTTACAGCAAGATACCCATATGTTGGTATACAGCACTAGAGAGATGAATAAAATCACTGTCAGACTTACCCCAGTGTTGGAGCTTGTAGAGGACCAATTCTCAACTATTTTTGAAAGGTTCAAAATGCTGTCAGCTAATAGCTTCACATTAATACCCCTAGGATCCATTCTGGAGAGCATGTGCTAGAAAATGGCAACCTCAGGGGAGTGGAAACATGGCAAGAAGCTGCAGGATCAGAAAAAAAAGTGAAACCTAATATTATTGGCCAAATAACTGTTGCTATTTGAAAGGTGAATTAATAGATAAATGGACTTCAGTTAAAGAGTGCTTGTTATTGGTTAAGAAGTATGCTTGCATCTCATTGGTTCACTAATTTGACTGACAGAAATTCACAAAATAGTTATCTGGATCTAAAAAATATCTGTTTTTGTCTGTTTTATCTGTTTTGTCTAACTTAACTATTTTGTAATGTTAAACTGGTAAATCAGAGACATTATTTTTAACATCATTCATTCTGTAAAGTGCCTTTACACTTCACTAGTTCTGTTTTATGGATTTTATAACTTTCAAAGACACAGACACATGGATTTGACTTTTTAGAACTAATTCTCTATTTCTCCTGCATGGCAAAGCAAAAATCACATAGATTTCTATTCTCTGATAAAAATTAACTTCTATGACTGGAACTGCATTGTTTTCTTAGAGTTAGGATGCAGCTTAATGCAGCTAGAAACTAGCTCAATTAAAAGATTTCAAAAAGATTTCAAAAAGATTTCAAAAAGATTTCAAAAAGATTTCAAAAGATTTCAAAAATAAACTCTCCAGATGAAAGACATATATAGAGAGAGAGAGCAAGTGAGAGAGAGAGAGATTATAAATGATAGATAGCTGATGATCTTGGGAAAAAAAACTGCACCATTTGATAGAGAGAAAATATAGTTAATACATAGAGAAATAGAGAGAAAATAGAGATACATAGACAGAGATAAACATATAGACAAGATATAGACAAGGAAAAAAACAAAGCAAAAAAACACAGACATAGATGTTCTACGGGTTAAAGTAGACAAGTAGAAAGTAAAAATCACAAATACTGAAGCTGTGACAACATCAACAGAATAAGGAGCTCTAAACAAGCTTTCACAGTGGTGGCAAAAAGGCTACCTCAGTAAAAAACATTCTGCTGTTTTTCTACAGGCCATTGCTCCTGAAGAAACTGCACCAGACAAAGAAATATACAGATATATAATGAAGTAGGGGGGAATAGATAGATAATAAATAGATAGATGATGGCAAAGCAAAAACACTAAAGATGTGACAAACATTAACAGCTTAAAAAAACTAAACAAACTTTCACAACCTCGATGACTGCAAGTGCATTGTTTGAGCTAAAGGGGAAGTTCACCTTTAATTGAAATTTTAATATGTTTTAGAATGGCTTATTCTAAGGCAACAGTTGCTCTCCGTTGCTTTTTTTTATGGTTTTTAAATTATTTGCCTTCTGCTGACTCTTTACAGCTTCAAACAGGGGTCACCGACCCCACCTAAAACACAAATGTCCTGTAAGGCTACAAACTTGTCATTGCTACTTTTTTATTACTCATCTATTTTGGCCCTCACTTATTCATATTCCTGTCTCTAATTCAAATTAATGCATGGTTGCTAGGGTAATTTGGACCCTAGCAACCATATTGCTGAAATTGCAAACTGGAGAGTTGTTGAATAAAGCAAAAAAAACTACAAATAATAAAAAATGAAAACCAATTGCAAATTGTCTCAGAATATGACTCTCTACTCAATGTAAAACTTGATTTATAGGTGAACAACCCCTTTAAAGGACAAGTAAAGCATGTTTCACTATGAGGTTGCTATATTAGATGATAAATATGATAGATAATAGATGAGAGTGAGAGAGGATTGCTATATTAGATGATAGATAGATAGATAGATAGATAGATAGATAGATAGATAGATAGATAGATGAGAGAAAGAGAGAGAATTGCTATATTAAATGATAGATAGAAGAGAGTGAGAGAGAAAGAGGGAGAGGATAGATATATTAGATGCTAGATATATAGTATTGGTATATACAGGTATGGGACCTGTTATCCAGAATGCTCGGGACCTGGGGTTTTCTGGATAACGGATCTTTCCGTAATTTGGGTCTTCATGCCTTAAGTCTACTAGAAATTAATTTAAACATTAAATAAACCCAATAGGTTGGTTTTGCTTCCAATAAGGATTAATTATATCTTAGTTGGGATCAAGTACAGCTACTGTTTTATTATTACACAGAAAAAGGAAATCATTTTTAAAAATTTGGATTATTTGGGTAAAATGGAGTCTATGGGAGATAGCCATTCCATAATTCGGAGCTTTCTGGATATCGGGTTTCCGGATAAGGGATCCTATACCTGTACTATACTATAGGGATAGGGACCCCTGAATTAAGAGATAAATAAATAGCATGTTTTTTATCCTTTTTAAGTTAGCTGGCCAGTCAATTATGGATTGTATGCTTATTATTAATTGAAGTGGTTTTTAAAATTATTTGCCTTCTGCTGACTCTTTACAGCTTCAAACAGGGGTCAACCGACCCCACCTAAAACATAAGTGTCCTGTAAGGCTACAAACTTGTCATTGCTACTTTTTATTACTCATCTATTTTGGCCCTCACTTATTCATATTCCTGTCTCTAATTCAATTAATGCATGGTTGCTAGGGTAATTTGGACCCTAGCAACCATATTGCTGAAATTGGCAAACTGGAGAGTTGTTGAATAAAGCAAAAAACTACAATATAATAAAATGAAAACCAATTGCAAATTGTCTCAGAATATGACTCTCTACTTAATGTAAAACTTGATTTATAGGTGAACAACCCCTTTAAAGGACAAGTAAAGCATGTTTCACTATGAGGTTGCTATATTAGATGATAAATATGATAGATAATAGATGAGAGTGAGAGAGGATTGCTATATTAGATGATAGATAGATAGAAGAGAGTGAGAGACAGAAAGAGCGAGAGGATACATATATTAGATGCTAGATATATAGTATTGGTATATACAGGTATGGGACCTGTTATCCAGAATGCTCGGGACCTGGGGTTTTCCGGATAACGGATCTTTCCGTAATTTGGGTCTTCATGCCTTAAGTCTACTAGAAATTAATTTAAACATTAAATAAACCCAATAGGTTGGTTTTGCTTCCAATAAGGATTAATTATATCTTAGTTGGGATCAAGTACATGCTACTGTTTTATTATTACAGAGAAAAAGGAAATCATTTTTGAAAATTTGGATTATTTGTATAAAATGGAGTCTATGGGAGATAGCCATTCCATAATTCGGTGCTTTCTGGATATCGGGTTTCCGGATAAGGGATCCTATACCTGTACTATACTATAGGGATAGGGACCCCTGAATTAAGAGATAAATAAATAGCATGTTTTTATCCTTTTTAAGTTAGCTGGCCAGTCAATTATGGATTGTATGCTTATTATTAATTGAAGTGGTTTTTAAATTATTTGCCTTCTGCTGACTCTTTACAGCTTTTAAACAGGGGTCACCGACCCACCTAAAACACAAGTGTCCTGTAAGGCTACAAACTTGTCATTGCTACTTTTTATTACTCATCTATTTTGGCCCTCACTTATTCATATTCCTGTCTCTAATTCAAATTAATGCATGGTTGCTAGGGTAATTTGGACCCTAGCAACCATATTGCTGAAATTGCAAACTGGAGAGTTGTTGAATAAAGCAAAAAACTACAAATAATAAAAAATGAAAACCAATTGCAAATTGTCTCAGAATATGACCCTCTACTTAATGTAAAACTTGATTTATAGGTGAACAACCCCTTTAAAGGATAAGTAAAGCATGTTTCACTATGAGGTTGCTATATTAGATGATAAATATGATAGATAATAGATGAGAGTGAGAGAGGATTGCTATATTAGATGATAGATAGATAGATAGATAGATAGATAGATAGATGAGAGAAAGAGAGAGAATTGCTATATTAAATGATAGATAGAAGAGAGTGAGAGACAGAAAGAGGGAGAGGATAGATATATTAGATGCTAGATATATAGTATTGGTATATACAGGTATGGGACCTGTTATCCAGAATGCTCGGACCTGGGGTTTTCCGGATAACGGATCTTTCCGTAATTTGGGTCTTCATGCCTTAAGTCTACTAGAAATTAATTTAAACATTAAATAAACCCAATAGGTTGGTTTTGCTTCCAATAAGGATTAATTATATCTTAGTTGGGATCAAGTACATGCTACTGTTTATTATTACAGAGAAAAAGGAAATCATTTTTAAAAATTTGGATTATTTGGGTAAAATGGAGTCTATGGGAGACAGCCATTCCATAATTCGGAGCTTTCTGGATATCGGGTTTCCGGATAAGGGATCCAATACCTGTACTATACTATAGGGATAGGGACCCCTGAATTAAGAGATAAATAAATAGCATGTTTTTATCCTTTTTAAGTTAGCTGGCCAATCAATTATGGATTGTATGCTTATTATTAATTGAAGTAGTAAAAAATAGAAGCTAAATAAGTCTGAAAAGCAAGTTGTGCAAATTTTAAGATGTACACCTTACAGCAAGATACCCATATGTTGGTATACAGCACTAGAGAGATGAATAAATCACTGTCAGACTTACCCCAGTGTTGGAGCTTGTAGAGGACCAATTCTCAACTATTTTTGAAAGGTTCAAAATGCTGTCAGCTAATAGCTTCACATTAATACCCCTAGGATACATTCTGGAGAGCATGTGCTAGAAAATGGCAACCTCAGGGGAGTGGAAACATGGCAAGAAGCTGCAGGATCAGAAAAAAAAGTGAAACCTAATATTATTGGCCAAATAACTGTTGCTATTTGAATGGTGAATTAATAGATAAATGGACTTCAGTTAAAGAGTGCTTGTTATTGGTTAAGAAGTATGCTTGCATCTCATTGGTTCACTAATTTGACTGACAGAAATGTTTCACAGAATAGATAATCTGAAAATATCTGTTTTGTCTGTTTTATCTGTTTTGTCTAACTTAACTATTGTGTTGATATTGGTTTTGTTGAACTTGTGTTAATTTGTTGATATTATGGATTCTGTGATAGGTTATATTCCTTTCTGTAATAAGCATCTATTTTGTCACTTCAAACTGGTAAATTATAGTGAGATATCAATTGTGTGGATTCACATATGATAGCCGCTTACAACATTATATATTTTGTTCTAGTTTTTTTTTACATAATTCATCTTGTAGGTTCCTTTACACATCACTAGTTTTGTTACATGGATTTTATACATTTGAGAAACAAAATACAGTGTGAAAGACAAAATGCTTGTTTACAATACTTTGATATCCTATTTGTACAGAAATCAGATTTTGTTCTCATTTTTGACTAAACATACTGCTTTTGTACATTTTCTACCAATATATCTGACCACAGTTATATATGTATCCTGGTAAAATGTATTTTGTGCCTCAACTATATTGAAGTTATTTTTGCAGACAGAATGTACTTTTTGTCAACATAATGTACATGGGACAAACGGCACCCCATATCCTCCTCCTCCCTCCGCCACCGTTACAAACTAGGGTGCAAACCCTACTGGTTTAATTTTTTCTGGCCTCTGTGCTTCAGTGGCTGCAACCAAAAAAACTGGGCAAACAATGTCTACAAGGTCAACGTATGGCAAAAAATGACTATTTTCAGCATTTATATGGCATATTTTTTCTGGCAACTGTGCTTCAGTGGCTGCGTCCAAAAAAATGCATATTTTCTGCATTTATATGGCATAATTTTTCTGGCAACTGTGCTTCAGTGGCTGCGACCAAAAAAATGCATATTTTCTGCATTTATATGGCATAATTTTTCTGGCCTCTGTGCTTCAGTGGCTGCAACCAAAAAAATTTATATTTTCAGCATTTATATGGCATAATTTTTCTGGCCTCTGTGCTTCAGTGGCTGCAACCAAAAAAATTTATATTTTCAGCATTTATATGGCATAATTTTTCTGGCAACTGTGCTTCAGTGGCTGCGACCAAAAAAATTACTATTTTCAGCATTTATATGGCATATTTTTTTCTGGCCTCTGTGCTTCAGTGGCTGCGGCCAAAAAAACTGGGCAAACAATGCCTACAAGGTCAACGACGTTGACCTTGTAGGCATTGTTTGCCCAGTTTTTTTTGGCCGCAGCCACTGAAGCACAGAGGCCAGAAAAAATATGCCATATAAATGCTGAAAATAGTAATTTTTTGCCATACGTTGACTCAACGTATATGGCAAAAAATGACTATTTTCAGCATTTATATGGCATATTTTTTCTGGCAACTGTGCTTCAGTGGCTGCGACCAAAAAAATGCATATTTTCTGCATTTATATGGCATAATTTTTCTGGCCTCTGTGCTTCAGTGGCTGCAACCAAAAAAATTTATATTTTCAGCATTTATATGGCATAATTTTTCTGGCAACTGTGCTTCAGTGGCTGCGACCAAAAAAATGCATATTTTCTGCATTTATATGGCATAATTTTTCTGGCCTCTGTGCTTCAGTGGCTGCAACCAAAAAAATTTATATTTTCAGCATTTATATGGCATAATTTTTCTGGCAACTGTGCTTCAGTGGCTGCGTCCAAAAAAACTGGGCAAACAATGTCTACAAGGTCAACGTATGGCGAAAAATTACTATTTTCAGCATTTATATGGCATATTTTTTCTGGCAACTGTGCTTCAGTGGCTGCGTCCAAAAAAACTGGGCAAACAATGCCTACAAAGGTCAACGTATGGCAGTTGTTTAAAGAGAACAGTAGATTACTAGCCAGCAAAGCTACCTAAGCTAAAATGTCCCTCAAATCCCTGCAGACTTCTGTCCCTCCAATACAGAGCAGTATCAAGCAGATTACTAGCCAGCAAGCTTACTATCATCTGTCCCTGAAATCACTAACAGCTCTCCCCCTACACTATCTCTTCCAAGCACACACAGGCAGATTTTTCAGATACATTTTTGCCCTTGATCCCCCTCTGGCATGCCACTGTCCAGGTCGTTGCACCCTTTAAACAACTTTAAAATCATTTTTCTGGCCAGAAATGTCTTTTCTAGATGTTAAAGTTCGCCTTCCCATTGAAGTCTATGGGGTTCGCGAACCGTTCGCGAACCGCTCGCATTTTTGCGCAAGTTCGCGAATATGTTCGCGAACTTTTTTTCCGACGTTCGCTACATCCCTACTTTTTATTTATTATTTGTATTTATGTCAGGAAAATAGTAATAAGTGAACAACGTGCTGTATTTTCTTGTAACCTATACAGAGAGATACTGTTGAAATCTATTATCTGAAATGCTTATGACTCTCGGTATTTCGATATTGCAGTTAAGGGGATTTCCCAAAACCCTGTAATCTCCTAATCTCATTTACATTTTAAAAACCAAATTTTTCAAATCAACATAGAGTTATGCTTGCTTGGGTAACTTCAGTTACAAGGCTTTATCTTACTAAGCACAAATTACACACAACACGGCTGATGAAGATGCAGCATGCGCCATTCACATCTAACAGTTGTGTCGTGTCAGATGCATGTAGTTTGTAACTGCAATGTTTCTATAACTTACATTGTGTTCTGTGCCTCCGTCTGGGCACCTGTGTTTCCTCTCAGCGCAGAGTTCGGCCCTTAAACTCCAAATTTGGAGTTTTGACCAAAAAAACATTTGAAAATTCTAATTTGAATTTACTATTCAAACCTTGGGAAAACTGCCCCTTAATGTGTGCACACAAAACATATGGATTTGTGCATATACAGTAAATTTTGGAACTGCATATCAGTTACTAAGTTGTTATTTTTGCTCCTGCTAATGATTTGATTATGGATATATTGTTCAACTAAGACGAATGGGTCTAAAATGTGTCTCTGTTACAAAAACTGTGGTTCAGTTGTCACAAAATTATACAATACAAATTACAAATTATAAAAAATATTGCAATAGCGTTGCAACAGTATGTTAGTCTATATTTTCCATATTCCCTTTGCTTGTCCCATATTTACTCCTGTGCCACCAGTGAACTTCCCAAATCTTTTAAGTGGAAGTGGCAAGCAGCAGGTCAAAGACATTTTATGACTGCACTGATCCTTGACAAGAGTGGATCCCTTTAAATGCTACTGTGACTGGTGAAGGTGAAACAGAGAGAAGGGAGGACATTCAGTTACAACAACATTGCATGGATGCTTGGAGGATTTACAACTCCTCAAGATAGTCTGAAGTATGTGAATGCTACTTTGGCTTGAATGGCAAGGCTTCAGGGCCCGAAGGCTCCGATAGGATTTGTGGACCAAGGAGGAAGCACACAGTTTGGGGTAACAAGAGGGGTCAAGAATAAGAGTAATCAAAGTCCAGGTAGCAAGGTTCTTAGTCGAAGCTGGTGCTGCGCATGAACACATCACGATTTGCCAATGCGTACGTTTTGACGCATTGGTGTCAGAACATGCCATGTGGAGTACCTGGGCGTGGCCATCTTGCCTATGACACCGGAGACCAGAACGCTGGTAAGTATTATTCCTTACACATATTTAGTCACTGTAAGAGATTTAATTAAGAAAAACAAGTGATGCAGACAACCCTTATGATGGAAGGCCTTATAAATTATCTAATAGATCTAATGCTAGAAAATGACATTCTATAATCTGCATGTTTTATGGTGTAAAGTAGGTGTGAGTGTGGGGGGTTAACAGATAGAGAGATTATAGTATCATATAGAAAACACCAAAACTGCATTCTGTTAATAAATTGATAATTTTATTTTGAGAATATAGAAAGACATATGATTATGTCAATCAGCCTCCATCCTGTACATGCCCATGGCCTGATTCTGTGAATAATTATTACACCTATAATATGTGATTTGAATTGCAGGATTGTGGTTGTGAATTGGCAAACATCTACCACAACAGTTATTCTAAGGAATTTCATTACCACTTTTACCCTTGGGCACCGCCAATGATTTAACAGCGTTCTGCCATTGTCAATTCCAATGGTAACAAAGTTTATCATCAGCATGATTAACACTGTAAATGATACATACTAGCAGCCAATAACACTTATTGGTGATTATAATTAACACTGTGACAACACACACAGTGCTGTGCAACAGAAAGTGTATATATTTAACATACACATTGCATACAAATACTGAGTGATACAGGAGGTCAAAAGGGGTCTGCTTAATAGAGCTTACAGTCTAAAATCTGTCTCACAAAAAAATTGCAGATTCCAACATTTAAGTGAATCAAGTCCATTACTTCTTAAAGTTAATAGTATAACTATTCTCTTCATTAACTTAAACACTTGGTTTTTTTTTCAGTAATATTAACATTTAAAAAAAAAAAAGGCCAGGGCAGAGAAAGTCGAGTCAGAACAGGAGAATTGGTTTTATTGAAAGGTGATGTAGCCATCATTACAGGGGCTTCCTGTAAGGAAGAATTACCTGGCGTCCCAAGATGGCGGCGTCCAAGATGGATGTCTCCCATGCGGTTGTTCCTGGGCCCAGGTCTATGACATCACGCCAGCATCAGGCGCGTCGCTGGCGTCGGATTGGTCGCCAGCGCCGAAGTGTCAGCGCCAAGACCAGAGCCGGGCCAAACCGGCCAGGCGCCCTAGGCAACCTGGCCGGCCACGGCGCCGGCTTAGTGTGGGCTCAATCGCGCATGCGCGAAACTACGCACCACCACGCATGCATGAATCTACGCGCCAGATCGCATGCGCGAATCTACGCGCATGCGCGCAACCGCATTTAAACAGAAATTAACAGCGGCAGCCAGGGAGACACAGGACCGGACATGGGGTAGGCGACAGAGCAGGTACGTGCCTGGCGCCCCCTCAGCTTTGCGCCCTAGGCACGTGCCTACTCTGCCTACCCCTAGTTCCGGCCCTGACCAAGACGTCTGCGTAAGAACGCCAGCGTCATGTCGTCACTGCGTCCGTTGGCGCCAAAGACGCTGGAGCTGGAGTAGGTGGGGCCCCATACAACAAATTTTCCTGGGCCCCCTGAGCTGCGCCCACCGCAAGCCCCACCTGCAGGTCTGCCCCCCACCACACAGTAAAAAAAACAAAAAAATATTGGTGGCTAGGGTTCCCACATGTTAATAAAAAATAAAAAGATATTGGTGGTGAGGGCCCCCCATAAAATAACATTTGTGGCCAGGGCCCCCTCATTAAAAAATATTGGTGGTCAGGGCCCCCCATAAAATAACATTTGTGGCCAGGGCCCCCTCATTAAAAAATATTGGTGGCTAGGACCCCACATGAGAAAAAAAAATTGGTGGCCAGGGTGGCCCCACATTATAAGAAAATTGGTGGCCAGGGCCCCTTAAACGTCCATGCCTTCCCGAAGTCAGCAGCTCTCAGAAAGATGGGGGGCCTGGCTAATCAAGTAAGTGTGAAGTGGCCGGGCCCCCCTTACCCTCGGGGCCCCCTACAACTCTCCCCCCTGTCCCCCCCTGATGGCGGCCCTGTCTACAATAAGTTCTGCCTTGTGTGTTCCTGAGTGCGCTATTCTGAATCCTTCTGTTGATTCCTGTGATTGATACTTGCCTGATTATCGTTATTGAACTCGTTATTGAATCAACCTTATTGCCTGGACTTGACCATTCTTCTGCCTTATCCCTATCTGTACCGTGTATTGTTGAACTGTGCTTCCTCCTTGGTCCGCTACTCCTGGCTGAGCCTTCGGGCCCCTAACACTTCCACGGTATGCGTGTTTTATATGTTTGTGTTTCAGTTGTCAGGCTTTGGCCTTTACCCACAATGCACTAGCTTCACACAATGCATTGCAGGAACCTACATTTTAAAATCCAGGTAGAAATAAGTCTTACAACAAGCATGATCAACACAAGATATAGTGTATGGCATAGGTCCATACAATTTCCAAAAACGTTCTACAGTAGCAAAGGAGTTGTGTGAATATGTTGCATACAAAACATGTACACAAGTGTGGAATAACTGGTATGTCAATGTTACACATCATGTCATGTAAAAAATATTTTTCCTTTAAGGCACCTGTGCACACCTTGTAAATGTCCTCTGTGATATGTCATCCATAAATGCATGAACTTTGCCTCACATAATACCCACAGCAAAATTGAGTCCTACTTAATCTCACATATGGATCGAATGGCATTGAAGCTGCAGTGACTTCCCCAGGGTCACGTGGTCATTCAGCTGCTCTAGACTTCTCACTCTCTCACATGCAGAGATGGGTCTCCTGCCAAAATGTCCTTCCCCTTTTACATACAGACAGCAGTAGTACCCTTTGTCATATATCTATTATGGCATTGAAATCTGTTCCACGATATAATACAGCTTTTACATTAAATTATCTACAGTACAGTACCTACCTGAGCAAGTCCTGACTGGGATTCACAATAGGCCATGGCATTCGATGTACACAGAGGCCCAAGCAGCCCCCCACCAGCCCAAAAATACTGTCTGTAGGAAATTACAGCAGTCCCTCTGGCATTTGCCAGAACCCACAAATTGCCAGTCCGGGCTAGGGTTGCCACCCGGTATTTTACCGGCATAGCCGGTAAAATACCTGCCAAGGCCGGTATTACAAATTTACCAGCAATGTAGCTGCCGGTAAATTTGTAATACGATTAAAAGGAGCCCTCGGCCTGCCCCCAATCCCCTGGAACTTACCTTTTCTTTTGCCTCTTCTAGCGTCCGTGGTGCGGCCCTGCCCCTGGCCCCTTTTGACGTCAAGGTCCGCCCATTTTGATGTCACGGCCCGCCCCTTTGTGTCCCCGCCCCCACCAGCCGGTAAAGCAGTTTAAAAAAGGTGGCAACCCTAGTCCGGGCCTGTACCAGAGTGACCAAATGTAATTACAAAATCATCTGTATAAGATATAAAAC
The DNA here is from genome assembly GCF_017654675.1 of Xenopus laevis. Lineage (NCBI taxonomy): Eukaryota > Metazoa > Chordata > Amphibia > Anura > Pipidae > Xenopus > Xenopus laevis. Next base: position 65,446,703 of record NC_054374.1, read on the forward strand.
CATGAAATATTTTTAACTTTAGGAAAAATGATCATTTGATAGAAGATCAACTTATGTTTAACTGTGGTTTACACTGATTTCTCACTTTTAATCCTCAAACTATGGCGCGTGGGTCGGATACGGCCCTCCAAGGTTATTTACCCGGCAAACCAACCCCGCTGCGGCCACATCTGACATCATTAGTGTCAGCCAGGGGCAGTGTCGGACTGGGATGCCAGGGGCCCACCAGAAAACCTTAGACAGTAGGCCCACCAGAAAACCTTATACAGTGGGCCCACTTTCCAAATTATTATTCCTCCTCTCCTCTCTCAACCTCTTATTCTTCTAGTCTTTTATATCTACTTACTATACTTCTCCATTATTAAGCATTTTTCCCCATAAAGGAATAGGAAAGGATCATGAAATAGGCTAAATGCTTAGAAGCAAGAGGGCCCACCGAGAGTTTTCCTGGTATCCCGGAGGGCCAATACGACACTGGCCTGGGTGATGTGACGCGCTGGGGCTGAGAAAAAGAGAGGATCTGCGAGCAGCAGCTTAGTAGAAATGTGCCACTCCTTTTGCACGCACCCTCCACACATGTCGTGGTCTTAGCTAGGGTTACAACTTACAGGGGAACCGTCAACCAAATCCCTGCTCTCAGGGAGAGACAGATAGGAGCAGAGTTGTGCAGAAGTAGGAGCAGAGTTGTGCAGAAGTAGGAGCAGAGTTGTGCAGAAGAAGGAGAAGAGTTGCGCCTAAATAGTTGTAAATTGTATTGTTCTTTCATGTTTTTTTGCACTACAAAAAAGATATATGCATTTTGCATGGAAATTTGTTCATTCTTTTTTCAAACTATAGTCCAGCCCCCCAACAGTCTGAGGGACAGGGCACTGACCCCCTGTTTAAAAAGTTTGAGGACCCCTGATTTAATACTTTTCTATACACCAACGCCATAAAGCACGGATACAGCTGAAATTTCTCCCAAATGATGAGAGACTATACCTGCTCATCCACTGTTAAAGGTTGTATATAGTCTGAACTTTTTCTTTAATACAGGCCATTTACAGGTCCGAATAAGAACCAGCAACTTGATGCAGTGGAATTAGCATGAGCTGCGCAGCGCGTAAAACAAGGAACACCCACATTTGCTTTGATTGGATAATAAAAAGGCATCCATGAAGAGCCGTACTTTAAAGATGGCTGCCATCATTGGAACTATTTATATTATTATATAACAACTCACGTCTCGGCATTCTTCCAGGTAGGATGATTAAAGTTTAAAGCATACTGGCAGTGGTGACATAGTGTTATAAAACAGTGGAAGGTATCTCCGTTTTAAGAAGACACGAATAACTGGGCTTGCAATTTCTACCGATTGTTACTTTGGGTGTTGCCTGTTTGTCGGTTTTCCAAAATATTAGTAACAGGTGGGATGATGAAATATGGATTATATATGTATAGGTGCTAATCCAAAGGGACATGTGTAGTCGATTCCAATTTCTATTGCAATTGTTACCCCTTTCTGAGAATAAGGTCTTCCTTCTCAACTTTATTCCAACTTTATTTGGCAGCGGGATCTTCCTAAATCCATTACGGCAGGCAACAAATAAAATCTTAAATGAATAAAGCAATTTGTTACAACAGAACCAAAAAAATGAAGATACAAGTATAGAAAATGATGAATTGATTTTCATGTTAGTATTTGTGATTGCTCCGTGTCTCCTTAAAAAATCTACTTTTGGGGACAGAGACGCCGAATTTTACTAATTGGTGGGAAATAATCATTTGGATCTTGAATGCAATTATTGGTTTTTCCAAGTGAAATAAACAGCTGTTTCAATGACAGGACCTCAGCAGCAGATCCATACAGAGCAATGGATTTTTTTTGCATCCTGGGTTTGAAAGTCATAAAAATGTTTGGTTTTAGTTCAGGTCAATATCTTGGGTGACAGATGTCAGTTGCCTTTGAGTTTCAGGGTGAGAATATCATAGATCATTACAAACAGAAACCCTAACAAGCATGTCTTAAAAATATTTAGATATTTATTGTCCTGCGGAATCTGATTTTTTTTATACAATTGTACTAAATACGATACAACTGAACCATATCCTAGGAAGGTTGTGGTCTGTTTAAGGTGACCAAGATGCAGACCATACTATTATCGCCTTCTTCTTGCACATCAAAACAAAAGGTTATGCACAAGTTTATATATAAAACTCCAATGTTGATCGGTTTATTTTTTTATTTTTATTTTTTTGGAAACGATGAAATAGTTTTTTTTTTTTAAAAAAAAAAACAGATATTCGATTTTCATTCAAATAATATATTTGAATAAAATTGGGTATGAAATGTTTGTTTCTAATCTAATCAATGTAACATGGGGTATTGTTTGGTAAGTGTGCCCAGCTAAATGTGTGTGTGTGTGTAGACACGCACACACAAGTGACAACAAGCAGTAGTGTGTGTGTATGTGTGTGTATGTGTGATCAGAGGGAGCGGAAGCACTTAGTTAAAATATTCCTTTGCAAATAATTGAATTGCCAGTTCGCATTAGTGGGAAGACGAGTAAAGGGGAGGCGATGTGTCTGCTCCATTCATTCCCTGCACTCGAATCATATTTAAAACTTCAAGGTAGGATGGCACGTTCCTGCCAGAGCCCTGAAACAAAAGCCATGAAATGAAAAGGCTGGGAGCTCAACGCTTTGACTTGCTCTTGTTTATTAGAAATCGTTATCACGAGTACTGGCTGCTGAATTCACTAGCAGCTCAGATTAAGTTCGGAGAGAGAAAGAGAAGCGGGGGGTGGGGGGGAGTGCGAAGAAATTTCTTTTCATGTCTTTTCCTATCTGTGCCGCGATCACCGGTCACTGGGGGGGGGGACTATAAAAACTGCTGGGCTCGGCTTTACTGATTAGGAAGTTTCCAATCGCCGCTTTTCTGTGTGAGATTTCGTTTCTTTGTGAACTAATAATATAGGAATATACTCATCTAATATGGAACAGGATGTGGGCATGTTTGTGCAGAGTACCATCTAGTTATTACGTCACGAAGCTTTGCAACGTCATGCATTTGTTACATTTGGTTCTGCAAATAGAGGCGTAGGGAGGGAGAAAGAAAAAGAAAGAAAGAAAGAAAGAAAGAAAGAAAGAAAGAAAGAAAGAAAGAAAGAAAGAAAGAAAGAAAGAAAGAAAGAAAGAAAGGAAAAAAGAAAGAAAGAAAGAAAGCAGGAAGGAAGGAAGGAAAAAAGAAAGAAAGAAAGAAAGAAAGAGAAAGGAAGGAAACAAGAAAGAAAGAAAGAAAGAAAGAAAGAAAGAAAGAAAGAAAGAAAGAAAGAAAGGAAAGTGGGAGCTTGTGGATCCTTGCAGAGCCCTTGGCTGGAGGTGATGCGGTCTCAGGCAAATGATCAAAGCACTACCGGTTTCTACTAATATTTCTCACTTTATTACCATGTGTCACTAGGAGCTTTGCATGCCCTAAGATCAGAAAAAAAAGACTCCAGGCTGCAAGTGGGCAGTGTGGTATTGATGAGGCGAATGTCATTTATACTGTTAACGAAAAACTTTCAACTTGAACTTTTCAACTCCGACTCCCAGTGCTCAGACCTGCCCAGCTGAATGCACAAAGGCTACAGGTCTGTGTGGGTGGGGGAGAATTGTGGGTCTGTCTGTGTGGCAGAATTGTGGGTCTTACTCTGTGTGGCAGAATTGTGGATATTTCTGTGTGGATGGGGGAGAATTGTGGGCCTGTCTGTGTGGCAGAATTTTGGGTCTTTTGTGTGAGTGGGGGAGAATTGTGGGTCTGTCGGTGTGCTTGTGAGAGAACTGTGGGTGTGGGTGTGTGTAAGGGGAACTGTAGGTGTGTATGCCTGTAAGGGAATTGTGGATTTGTATGCGGGGGAATTATGGGTCGGTAGTCTTGTGGGTAATTCCCGCTGCGCTGTGGGCAAGGGTTTGTGGGCTACTGCCTGCTGGAAAAGTCAAAAGAGACAGAACAGTGACATATATAAATGTCATGTCTATTCTGTGTGTATAAGTAGGAACCATGTTGGGGAATCTTCAGTAATTTGCGTTAAATCCTGCTAGACGGTGGGCGATAGGCGAAAGTGCGATAGGGCCCTGATGTGACTTGAGTCCCTTGGGGCAGAGGCCATAAACTGGACCCCAGGTAGCGCTGTATGTGCAGTGGGAAAGGAGCAGGCAGAGAAAGCAGATAGTGTATTCATTCCAGCCTGTGGGGTTAAACTGGCCACGCTCCTTTCAGCTCTATCCCTGAGCTCAATGCTCCCTCCCTTTATGTGGGCAAATCTAAACCCTCACTGCTCTACCCAACCATTTCAAGTAGATTATATTTGATTTGATCTAAGAAGTTTAGGGTTGATGGGTACGGTAGGGGAAATGTATACCCAATGTGAACATTTAACAGGGCGTCCAGAATACTGCTGTGGGGTATAGAGCCAAAAGCAGGGAAACAGCCAGAACATCGTTCAGCCCAGTGTAACAAGCAGATACCCAGAAGAAGCATAGGGTGACTAGAAGAATAAATAATACACTTCTAAGGTGCATACGTTAACATGATGCTACGGCACATGGACAAGTGTATAAATAAAATATCAGATGTGTTGAATATGTGGTACTGGTGCTGGGCTGATACACAGGACATTCAGTGAAAGGTGTATTGGTAAAGGCACAGTGGTATTTGTCGCCTGCGTCTGAGTTCAGGCATTTCAACGAATTGTCCCAGTGAAAATGCGGTAGGTCCCGACAAATACGACAATCGCTGACAATTCAGCATTTTGCTGAAACACGCAATTCGAACGCGGGCGACAAGTAGTACAGTGTCTGGCCCTAGGGATGTACAGGCCATGGAGTAAAAGGTGTATAGGTAAAGATGCTAATAGAGTCATACAAAGGCTACTGAGCGCCTCATGCGTTTGGATTATGGTCAGGGAGTGAGTGAGACATATACAGATGCTCTGCAGAGGTCATACAGCAAGTTCTCTGTGTTGATGATACACATGCCACAAATACATTCCATTATATAGAAGACGCTCAGACAACGTGCGATTTCCATCCAGCAGCAAGAAGAGAAAAATTGCTTGCTCGCAGTTTAGAAGAGAAAGCCCGGGCAGGTGAATTACACATAACGCAAGTTCTCTTTAATGATACGCTCCAGTGATGGGAGCAGGAAACCAACGCTCCAAAGTTCTGAGAACCCAGCCAAAATCTCAGTTAATAGCTCGCCAGGAAATCCTGATCATCAATCAGTCCCCCTTCCAGAATATGGGATCAAAAGGAAGAATTGCCAGTCAGTGAGTTTGAGCCGGGGGGGGGGCGTTGCTTTCCAGTTCAATGATACAAAATAACCTCTGATCGTTTGTTGGATCTGCAGAGAGAGGGGCCAGGCTGATGCACAGGGTGAGGAAATCCTGTGCTACATTCAGGTGTACTTTACGCCAGAGCACCCAGGGATGCTTACATCTCAATCAGCCGACCTTCTTACTAGGGAACAATCTTTATCTTCGGGCTCCCCTGCTGCTTCAGAACTACAGCTTCCAGAAATACAGCACCCAGTTCTGATGGTGCTCCTGGAAGATGTAGTTTGGAATCAGGTGAAGAAGTAAAATATTCCTTCCTATGAGCAATTATAAAATGAAACTAAAAGTCTGAAGTCCTGCAGCATCTGCCACCCAAAAACGAATTCCGCCTTGGGTTGATACACCTTGGGGTGCGGTTATATATTGCTACAGGGCATTCCAGTACATCTAGAGCAAGCACATTGTTTTGTAATCGAAATATAAGTTCTGGGGTAAGAAAAAAAAAAAAACATGCTCCATCCCAGGTTGGTAGGAAAAAAGAGCTGTGACTGAGTGCAGCCAGACACTGGAGGGTAAGCCACTAGACAGCTCCAAAGTTGCTCATCTCCTATCTGCTATTCATCCCTGGCCAACACATGTCATCTGGGTTTTGCATTGAAAGGAAGGATTCCCTTGACAAAAACCTACAGCTGTCGCCCTATGGGCTCTATAGCACTGGGGCATCTCCAGACATCCCTATCCCCTGCTTTACATGAGAAGGAGCCCATATGCACACAGAAAGAGGGGGCGGCCCAAAGCTGCTCTATTGATTTCAGCTTTTTAACGTTTACCAATAAACGAAGAGAGAATACAAACAAACAGCTGCGGGCAACGGGGCAAAACAAATGTTAGAGGGGGAAGAGAGTCAGGAGTGCAAGGGAAAGATTTCGAGTAGACCTGTCGCAAACGGGCACACTCCCATAGTCAAACGCTATATAGAAATATACAGAGATTATTACATTCCAATGACAGTGACTATCACCTGCCAAGAACTATATATATATATATATATATATATATATATATATATATATATATATATATATATATATATATATAATGACAGGGATTTTGTAATATATATATATATATATATATATATATATATATATATATATATATATATATATATATATATATATATATATATATATATATATATATATGAAATATGAAATATTTTTACACCAAGAACTTTCAATATTGTATTTTCGGACCTGAGTGGAAATCGTAGGCTGCATGTAGTCACTGAGATCGCAGCTGAATTGCAACAGAGGATTCAAGCACAATGGAATTTGACTCCCCAATCGAAAGTAGAGTGGCATGCTTTCTAAACCAACATAAAGGTATTGACAGCACTTCCAATGCTCTGCGAGTTTCTATCCCTCCACACTTCAATTTGCAAATTCAGCAGCTTATTCGCTTATTCGCTTCCTATAGTGAGAGATAACATGGCAAGCATCTGACATAGGAAATCTATTTTTGTTAAAGCCAGGCCAGACCTTGTCACTGTTACAGTGGGTGCCTGATATTCCTAAAAATTAGCAGCGTTTATTTCTATTTTTTTCTTATTTTGCCCTCTCTACTTTTCTTTTACCACGAGCAAGATCTGCAAGTGGTGTGTCATTTGTCTGAAAGCTGTATGTGTTTGTCATATGTGTTTGTGTATGTCAGTCAGGGATTTCTTTTTTCACTAAAGCGGAACAATCATTTTATTTAGCAATTTCTAGAACAAACAATATGCAGACTCTGCCCTGAGATGCACAAAATGCCAGATGCATTCCTTTCTTATGGTGTTTTAATACCAATCAACAACTACATAAAATTGCCTACAAAGACACAAAACAATATGGTTTGTTTGCAAATGTTTATTTGTTAATTGTGCCAGCAGGTAAGGAAATTTACAGCCACCAATACGCACAGATTTTGGGGTGGGGGGGGAAGAAATAATTTTTTTGCAAAATCATGGCGCACCCACTTATATATAATGCGATAGAACATAAAACTTTAGCCAAACAATGAAAGAAAAACTTTTTTTTTGTCCTGGCCTATAGGGTTCGTCAGAATAACCACATATAATTAAGAAAAAAACTAAAATTAGCACGGAAACATAATGCTAGCATCTTCTGCTATAGAATGGCAAAATTTAAACTAATAACGTGCTGACCCAGTAAATATATATGTGTGTGTGTGTAGAAATGCCCCACTTACTAGGCACATATTACTATAAAATGCAGATATCTATATATATATATTTATATATATATAAACACACACATGCATACACATACCTGTGTACTATCCTAAGATGCTAAGGAGAAAACATTGGTGGAACAAAAGTAAAAATGCCAGTGGAACAGAACACTTCTTACAAGTTGGACTTTAGTCATGTCACGTGATGAACACCCACCAAAACCAAATTCCACCGAGACATAAATATTTTCATTAAAATGAACAAGCTGCCTATACCCATATATACTGTGTTTAAAAAGAAACTCTCTCCTATGCATAGAAATACGCCGAGATATTTCCTTACCAGTTGTCTCATCAGTTTGGGAGCTGGAGGCAAGCTGCCCACTTATCATACTTGAGATATTATTATCCTGATCCACCTCTCCAATAAACATTCAATATCTTAGCAAATAAAAAAACGAAAATGTGCCATTACCTACAGCTCGTGCCAATGGTTCCCTTTCACTATTCCCTACAATGTTCTTTTCGCTTCTATCCCAGCCTGCCGGGGTGCTTAATGGTTTACAGAGGACAGCGAGGCGCCGATTGGTCGCGGCAGCCCGTGACGTCACGGCGCTGTGCATAAGGCTTGCTCCACTGCTGCTGACAACATGCAGTCCAGGCGAGACAGTTCGGATGGGAAGAGCCAGTGAGTGGAGCAAACCTGTAGGATCGCCAGCTCCTGTGCCAACCTTCACTACGGCCAAGCTCTCGCTCTCTTCATTGGCACTGCATATGTTCCAGGAGGATTCCTTCTTTTATCGAACTGCTAGTGGGATTTGGACAATAAAGCCAGGGCCAGAAGTTGTTCATGGGCTAGGGGACTTCCTCAGTTGACATTAAGACAAATGAACCAGCCCCCTCCAACCACGCACTGGATACCAAAAGGAGCGGAAAAAGGAAAATAACTGAACTGGCAGCCAAATCGGCAAACCCGAGGTGTGTGTGGAGCCGGTCGGTCGTGATGCCGGGCAATCTAAATCGTCTTGGCTTGTCATTTCTCTAGGAAAACAGATGCACTTTCAGCAGTGACTGCGCTACCTCACAGCATCTCTGATCGGCCCACATCATCTCTCTCCTCTCCTACCTCCTGCTAACGTGGCTTGGGCATCTCCATCAGGACCATAGTGTCTGCCTTCTCTCCTCCTAACCCGTCCCCCTTCCTCCAAAATCCCAAATAACCAAAGACAATGGTTCACTGTGCTGGATGCGAAAGGCCCATTCTGGACCGTTTCTTGTTGAATGTGTTGGACAGGGCCTGGCATGTGAAGTGCGTGCAGTGCTGTGAGTGTAAGTGCAACCTGACCGAGAAATGCTTCTCCAGGGAGGGAAAGCTCTACTGTAAAAACGACTTCTTCAGGTGAGTGCCAGGGCCACCTCATGCCAGGGTCTGGGCACAGCTACACCAGGGCCAATTCAATCAATCAGGGGGAGTCCTCATAACAGGTGATTTAATCTACCATAAATACAAGAGTTCTGGGAGAGCAGGAACCAAACTAATAATGCTGTTCAGAAAATTGTAGTATTATTACCATTGTTACTAATGTTAGTATCAAGAGTATTTTCTGCTACCAACCTGGCCCAGGCTATGCCTTCGATGGATAACGTGTAAATAAATTGAAGCTAGATAAATAGACGCATAGGTGTATAAATAAAAGGACACACGTAGTATATATATAATTCAATTTAGGAATGAATCACCCCAGGACCAGCACTTCCCTTTGTGAAACCCCTGCAGTTTTTTTATTTTGGGGAGACACATAAAAATGTTTAGCTATATATATATCTACAGAGTTATTTAAAACACAAAACGAAAATAATATCATTGCAGCTGATTTCCTGGGCAAAATTGCAATACATTTACTTTGAAAGCAGATTATACCCATTGCTGACAAATATATTTTTTACACTTCCACTATTTCCCAAGAATATTAATTGCATGTTACTTCAAACAGCCACACGCACGCTGCTGCCGAAACGTTTAATTATGAGGGCTACAAATCCCTGTAATATGCCTACAGTCTCCTGCCAGGCCTGAACGTCTGAATATTTTAGTGATGACAAAGTGGTCATAAAGAGTCCTTGGAGATGGGGTGGACGATCATTTGGCCAGCAGATGTACACGGCTATGTATTTATTAGGCCACTTCTCCCCTAGCCAAATACCCGGCTAATTATAGGGTCTCCCACGTATTTCTGAGGCAGTCTTTTTGGAGGTCAAGCGACGGGTTAAAATGATAATTTGATGGATGAAAGCGGCGTTTTTTGCTTAGATAAAGAGCTGATCTGTTTTGATCCCATCAAATGGATGTGGCCTTGGAAAATCAGAATGCGTCATCCATTATCTAGGAATAGAGGGATCCCTAAATCTCATCATATTTGGAAGCGTTTATGAGCGGAAAAGAGAAATAGACATAAAATAACCACGGGTAATAATCCTCCTCTCTTATACTGCTGTGCCTGTTTCTGGGTCAGGAAAGCACCGGGGTAACTCGATTTTAGTGGCTGGGCTGGAGTGGAAGTATTCACCAGCTTGTAGCTAAACACACACCGACAATTATACACACAGTGCTCTTATTTGTTAGGCACAAACACACGTGTATTTGTCTGGCATCTGGCGTGCAACCGTTTGTGTATTCTGGAAGTCCTTTGGATAGGAAGCGACACTTTGAAATTAACCTGCGAGTGAATCATTGCTTGGCCAGGACGGCCTGCAACTTTGTGCATTTTAGTAAATGAGTGATAACTGGATTTGAATCGGACGCTTCTTTGAGGTGGAAACCGCAGACAGACTAGAATCAACATCTAAATTGTACACACAGGCATCCGGCGGTACACATAACAGCAACCCTCATCTTCTGGGACCCACACTGCTCAGATTAAAATGAAAAAAAAACAAACAAAAAAAAAAATTATATATATATATATATATATATATATATCGTTTTTTCACTATTGTACACTTATTTAAAGTGATAAAAAATGAAGAGTTGTTTGTCTCTAAAATGAAAAGAGCAGGTTGTCGTATCATTAAATTGAAATGGAGTATTATTTTGTAATAAGAACTAAACAGTCCTCCATTCTTCCTACGGGCAGAAATGTAAACAGCATTGTAAAGGTTTCAGAATCGTTGGTGATTTATTTTTGTCAGCGGAGAGGGATGAATACAAGACATAGGGCAAGGTGCTAGAGATACCTATAATTTCAATTTCATTTTGGTCGTCATTTTGTTATTGTTCATCAGATACGGGAGGAGATATACATAATTTCGTTATTATGTCTACTGAGACTTATTATTATTATTATTATTATTATCTGTATTCAGCAAGAAAGGAAGACAGCCTAGGACAATGCAAAGTTATAGTATAACAGCTTGCAAAACTAACACAATACAATGAATCAGTTCAGTAAAATGTCCAGACTCTATTCTATTCCCCTTCAGTAGAAATGCCCGTTGGGTGATTGAACTGGGGGTGATGTGGGTGCAGTGCTGACCTAACCAGTGACTCTTTCCTCTCTCTCTGCAGGCGCTTTGGTACCAAGTGTGCGGGCTGTGCCCAGGGGATCTCCCCCAGTGACCTAGTCAGGAGGGCAAGGAGCAAAGTGTTCCACTTGAACTGTTTCACCTGCATGATGTGTAACAAACAGCTCTCCACTGGAGAGGAACTTTATATCATCGACGAGAACAAGTTCGTCTGCAAAGAAGATTACTTAAACAACAGCAACGCTGCCAAAGAAAATAGCCTTATCTCAGGTAAAGCCCAAGGTAAAGCCCATCACCAGACCTCAGAGCAGGCCACGCAGCACCTTGATTGCTAATGGTTTTTGTAATTGGTAATTATTTCTTTAGCAGGATTGTCAGGGGAGTTAAAGGGTGAGACGGTTCATAGTGTGAAAGGGGGATGAGTGGACAAGAATTTACAGGGAAATATACTAGATCTGAAGACAAAAAATTACGTTTTGTTAACTGTTACGCAGGACATTCTATTTTAAACGTTTCGCCACTGTTGTAGGACGTTATTCTGGACAAAATCAGTAAATCACAGTTTAATTCATGCAACTTTCGCTCGGCTTTTATTACAGTAGGTTGTGGTCACTATTTGATGTGGTTTGTCTTTCTTTTCCTTGGAACAGTAACAGGCAGTGACCCCAGTTTGTCTCCTGAATCTCAAGACCCTTTGCAAGATGACGCTAAAGACTCTGAAAGTGCCAACGTCTCTGATAAGGAGGCTGGGATTAATGAAAACGACGACCAAAACCTTGGGACGAAAAGAAGGGGACCTAGGACCACTATCAAAGCCAAACAGTTGGAGACACTAAAAGCAGCATTTGCAGCGACACCAAAACCGACCCGACACATAAGGGAGCAGCTGGCACAGGAGACTGGTCTCAACATGCGAGTCATCCAGGTACTGATCACTGTGATTGGGCTGGGATTGTTTAGAAATGTACCACCTCTGGAAACTTAGCCATTGGGAATCTAGATCCCTGCAGCCTGGTGGTTGTGAACTGTGAATCCTGCTCTTGGGACTTCTGGAAGATGATGGATACATAGAGATTATCTATGTATCTATCGATAGATAGATTATTGCATTCGAGAATTCCAGCAATTCAGCAAACATTCTAGACTAGACAGATACACACACGCACAGACAGATGCACAGACAGATACATAGATGACGAATTCTTACCGACCCAGGCTGTCCCTGCAGACTATGGCACTGGATAGTGACAGAGATCAGCTGCCTGTGAAAGTTCCCAGCGGTTTGTATACACCAGTGAAAAGTAATCATTATTCTAAGAGACAAAATGCAGCACAAATTTGCCTTCACAATCCACCTCCTATGTCTTCATTTAATGGTTTTAGAGGATTGGAGGGGGGTATCAACTTGCAAATGGACTAGAAATTAATAACCATAAATGTGAGGGGTTAATGGAAATATAAGAATGACAATGAGGTGGGATTATTAAAAGGTTTATAAACCCGCAGAGCTGGGGGTAATGGAGGGTTAAAAGATCATTAAGACGAGGTTAGATTGGAACAGCCTCAGTATGAGGGTAATTAGGAGTAATCTTGTCAGGGTAATAAGAATTAACTCAATCATTCTTGACCCAAAGCTAGAAAGACAAGCAAGAGTGAAGCTAAGTACCTCGAAATGTTTTAATATGTGATACTAGGGACCATGTATATTCGTTTTACATACACTACTTTATCCACTTATTTAAGCACTGTGTCCAGTTCTTTTTTTCACCAGCATCTAGTTTTCTAAATATAAATTTGCGTCATAAATATTATTTTGCTATGACGTAATATACAATGATTTTCTATCAGACTGCCTCTTGCACGGCAGTTAGGGCTTGAAGTCTGAAATGATCTTATTTCAGTCATTCTATGTGTTATTTCATAACTCGCTCAGCGTTGCATTTCGCCTATTGGGATGAATTGCGTCTTCCAGTATTTGCAAGTTTGAACATTAATGTGTTCAATTAAAAGTAAAAATATGACAATTAAAAGGCATATTATGAAGCCATTTAAAACATTAGCGAAAAAAATAAGAAACGATGTAAACCGTGAATTTATACTCAAACGGAATATATTTAGATACTTCACTGTGGTTTCAGTTACAAGGAGGTTTTTATTTATAGGAATTAGCAATTAATAAAGAAAAATAACTGTTGCGAAAATGAGCAAAAAAAAAAGAGGTTCGTGTTTGTTAAAATCTGGAATTATATTTTATAAAGATAGCACAATCTGTTTGTTTTTTTTTCATAAATACCAGAATCGAGCAAGTTTGTAAACTTTTTAAATTATTTCTATTGCTCTCTCTCTCTATACTATAATGATGGATTAACAGATCGGAGGGAACATAATACAAACAAGGGAAAGCAAACTATAAAAAATAAATATGAAAATATTATATTAAAATATATAAAGAACAAAAACTGCACAATTGTAAGAGAATGCAAATAAGCAGGCAGCGCTAAATAAATAGGAACGCATTATCTAATTACTGCGCATAGAACGAAATCCGATATAGTATGGGGCTGTTGCTAATAATATGTATCGGAAACAAGCAGTAGCGCTGCGCCAATTAGAACAACGAGGGAAATATTCAGGCACTCCTTTGCATCATATCCTTGACGTTGTACCCAAGCTAATTTCATCATCCCTCCAGCAATATGCCACCTATTACCCTCAGCAGAAAATAATTTAAAAAAACAGTCCCGGTCTCCCGGAATCACTGAAACCAGCGCCGTGGCGCTCAGTTATACAGAGAGTCGGTTACGCAGTATTGCGCAAGTGCCGCAGACTTCTCAAACCTTCTGTTATTTTTTTTGCAGGTCTGGTTCCAGAACCGACGATCCAAAGAGAGAAGAATGAAACAGCTGAGCGCACTGGGGGCCCGGAGACACGCCTTCTTCCGCAGCCCCCGAAGGATGAGACCGTTGGTGGACAGATTAGAACCGGGAGAACTCATCCCCAATGGGCCCTTCGCTTTCTATGGAGGTAAATGGAAACAATCTGCTGCTGCTGCCATTTACCCTAACCTTATGCCCTCTTACATTGAGGGGCAGATTTATCAAAATGTGAGTTCAGATTTTAATAAATAAATAAAAACTCAACCATGTTCTATTCACAGAGTCAGACTGAGGGGCCTGGGGCCCACCAGGCTACAGTTTCAGGGCCCCACTGGACAAACCCCCCCTGCTACGGGCTATGTGGTTTTGCTGCAACTGGCACAAATAAGGGAGGTTGCGGCAAAACCACATAGCAGGGCATGGGGGGGGGGTCTTGTCCAGAAGGGGGTCCTGAAACTGCAGCCTGGTGGGCCCCAGGCCCCTATAATCTGGATCTGGGCCTGCAGGGTCCACAAGAGCTGGTGGCCCACTGGCTTTTTTCTCTGTGACCTGCCGGCCCAATCCAACCCTGTCTATTCATTCCTATGGGATTTTTATAAGGATATTTATCAATGGGTGAAAATTATAACTCACTATTTGATAAATAACCAACAATCCCATAGGAATGAATAGAATGCAAGTGAGTTTTTATTTATTAAACTCTCATTCAGTGGCAGAACTACCAGGGGAACTGGGATGCGATTGCACCAGGGCCTGCACCTCCTCAGGGCCCGCTGGCGGTTTGCGTGCCCGCATATCTGCACAAAAGATCGCTTCCAGAGGGGGTGGGGGGCCTGGCTGCATGGCCTGCACCCGGGCTTGATGCCACTTACTTACTTTATTGCTCACATTTTCATAAATCTGTCCCTTTAAGTATACAAAACCAAGGGGGGGGGATGATTTTTAGTAACCAGAAGAAAAAGGATTCTGGATTACGATCTATGCTATGGAGGAAAACGTTCTAATGCAAGTAATCTCTCCAGCCACCGGTATTTTAGCCAGTTCAATGGGACACCATATATATAATTATATGCAGACATAAGCAGCGGCCCTTCACTTATATGTGGTTTACTTATTAGAAAAAATTGATAAAAAATTTATAAAATTTAACAACATTTTTCATTATTACTGCTGGATTCTTTTTTTTTTTAATTTCATTTTCTCCATTGTTGATATAAAATTTCCCTGCACGGACTGTACATACCCAATGCTCCAGAATAGTCTTCCAATTTAGAGCAGAGTGTCAGTGCTAAGGCTCTCTACCGATTAACCCTTATAGCTGGGAGCAAACAACAGTTACAGTGAGCAAAGGACAACTGACTGCTGCAAATGAAAATTGATTGATTGACCCTCATGCACATTCCCCAACAATTCAGGGTATTTACAGAAGGGCTTTCTTTTAATTTGGTATTAACACAAATATCATTGGCAGTTAAGTTAAAATACATTTCCATCCATAGATTCATTTTTTTAATAATAAAGAAAATATCATTCAAAGCACTTTCTAGTATACATTAATTCAAATCAGGGATCGGACAGGATTCAGGCTTTTTCAGCAGGATTCGGATTTGGTCGAACCAAATCTGAATCCTAATTTACATATGCAAATAAGGGATGGGGAGGGAAATTGTGTGACTTTTTGTCACAAAACAAGGAAGTAAAAAATGTTTTCCCCTTCCCACCCCTAATTTGCATATGCAAATTAGGATTTGGATTCGGTTCGGTATTCATTCGAAACTTTAGCAAAGGACTTGGGGTTCGGCCGAATCCAATATAGTGGATTCGGTGCATCCCTAGTTCAAATATCGAATTCTTTCACAATTATTTGAAAATGTAATTTCTGCTGAAGGCAATATCAGTTTGTGTGTTTATTTTCTTTGCACTGCTGTGTCTGACTCCTTAAACAATGTAGCAGAAGCCTGCTGATTAATGGAGTACTGATTTCTGCTACATTGTTTCAAGGGTATAAAGCAGAGACCAAAAGGGGATTTTACAAAATACTGCTTTCAGATCCCATTTGATTGCATACATTTTTTTTAAACTGGAAACATTAAAAATAAGTCATATGATAATAACAAAAGTTTAGTTGCTGATTAAACCAACAAAAATCAAGAAAGATACTTTAACTCAATCATAGTTATAATATTTAATCACATGCTAATAGTATACCCAATTAGGTGATTAGTTTAAAGGAACAGTAACACCAAAAATGAAAGTGTACAACAGTAAATTATATTCTTTCCTTTAAACACTTTCATTTTTTGGTGATACTGTTCTTTTAAAATCTTTTAATATGTGTAAATGTTTATAAATTCTGGCTAAAATATCCAAAAAAAATGTTTAAAAAAAACACCACTAAAAGAAAGGAATTTCACTGAGTATTGCATTCACATGAGTCAACCTTGCGACCACTTGTACAAGTTTTTGCTGAATTTGCACACAATTTGCAATGTTAGTGGCTGATGCTTTAGTACATTGGTCAGAACTGCTGTTTTGTACTTGTGTAACATATATATAGGCACAAGGCCTTTCTCCCCTGCCTCTAGGTACAAAGATTAGCAAATCTGGTAACCTCCCCATGCATATTTATGAACCATTACTCTCAAAAACAGCAAGTCCAAGTGTACTGTGAAATAAACATGCATAGGGAGCTTTAAATATAGCAGTTGAATTACAGCTGGAATCATGTTTGTTTACATATAAGAATGGCTGGGGTTTCACAAGTGTGTCCTTGGCCGTTGTTTAAATCCCAATGATTTTAATCTGTGTTATTTTTGTTCCAAGGATCATATTCTATTTCCATATTCACTGTATTATCCAGACGTCTTTGCTGGGTATCAAATCAGCTTAAGTTGATCTTCACATGCCCAGAAAGCACAGTACCTATACGCCCTTGTGTTCCCATGCTAGAAGCACCAGTTAATATATAACTAAACTGGGCCTTTGGTAGATATGGAACACTAGGTTTCCCTGTGGCGGTACAGCTGCATTTCTAACAGTGAACATAACATTCCACCTAAAGCCTTCTAAAGCTCTGATTTATGAGGCCTATGCACCCTTTTTAAGGAGAGACATGAACGGGAAGTCATTTTTGACTCCCCTTTTCTGCTTTTAACCAAAATATACAGCATTTTTATTTTGTAACTGTATAACATATATTGAAATGCTAGGCTTGTTAAATTCAAATTCATATAACTCTTTTTTTCCATCCACTCACAAATATTGGGGTGTATCTAATTAGCTGTAAACAGACTTTTCCTATGTGTGCTCTAGTCATTCTTCCATTGTATCTCATATATGCATGTTTTCAGAAGTGTGATACAAATTTAAGCCTTCATATTATACAGCTACATTTGTGATGTGTACTTTAGTAAATATGAAATCTAATTAGGAAGAGAAAAGCTACATTGACTTGCACCATATCTGCAATGTGCTGGGAGCTTCATCTTGTGCATAAATATGTCATTGGGAAGTTGAATATGCTTGTGAAAGCTTAAGCATTGTCCATTTATTTTTGCATTAAAGGAGAACTATAGTTTTAGGACAGTTTAGGATAAAATGGGAAATAAATACTTTCTACTAAGTGTTTTTTATTTATCTTTTATTTCAGTAGCAAGCCCCCCCCCCAAATATACCCTTAGAGGGCTTTAGGCTAAATCATTTGCCCAGCTATGACAGTTTTTATTTTTGGATAATAAAAACAGATTGAGTATATACTTTATTTTAGAAACTTGTAACATCATTTCACAAGCATGATTCATTGTCTTTTCAGATTATCAGAGTGAGTATTATGGTCCTGGCAGCAACTATGACTTTTTCCCACAAGGACCCCCATCATCTCAAGCTCAGACTCCTGTAGATTTGCCATTTGTACCTTCTTCTGGGCCTGCAGGAACGCCACTTGGTGCAATGGATCACCCAATCCCTGGACACCACCCATCTAGTGACGCTCAGCGATTTACTGACATAATGTCCCACCCACCAGGAGACTCTCCAAGCCCAGAGCCCAATTTACCAGGTTCCATGCACTCTATGTCTGCAGAAGTTTTTGGACAAAGTCCCCCCTTTTCTTCTCTATCGGTCAATGGAGGAGCAGGTTATGTCAACCATTTGTCACACCCACCAGAAATGAATGAAACTGCAGTGTGGTAGCCTAAGATGGACAAAAACAGAACAAAAAATCAGAAAGGACTGGGTGCAATGGGCTACCATGTCAAGGTTTCCTATGGTGTACAGAACTGGTAAATAAAATTCTATTCTGTCCTAAAGATGTGTACAGTTTTGGATGGAAAAATAATTTGCAAGAATATGCCATAATATGGATTCAAAGAAAAATATTTTCTAAGATGACAGAAAAATCAAACTGGTGACTCTGTACAGTAGAGTCTTGTCATGCTAGGGGATGGAAAAGAATAACCTGTTAGGTGGCACACAGGACACAATATTAATCTGCTTTCATTGTACACAGAGTACACCCAAGTGCAAGTGATAATCTTGAAAAACTTAGTAGAAATAAAATACGTTATCAAGGATTGTCTAGAAAGTTGAATCTGTCTAGAATGTTGAGCTTTCTCTCCGTTAGAGAAATGTACTGTAGCAAGACTGTTTTAGCTTCAGACACGTACCTGAGTATCAGGTGCGACACAACATTTGCCAAAATAACAAAATACAACAATCTAAACCCCTCAGCATCAACTATTCTACCTTCACAAAGCTACTCACACAAAAAAAATCCTCATTATGAAGGTCTGTTGGAAGACCTGGAGGGAGACTGACTTGAAACAAAGAAAAAATAGATTCTACCTTCACTAACAATGAAATAAAATGACTATGGAACTATAAGCAGTCAACTGTTTACGTCTAACATCAAATTCAGGAGCCTAATGTTTTAGTAATAATCCTGTTTTAGAAACCTCTTTGTTCAAAAATAGGCAAAACATTTTGAGCAATTAACCAAATGATTCATTCTTCTTCTTCTCAGTTTGGTTTTCTGTAGTTGTAACTGGACAGATTGGGCAAGGCTGTTTTTTGGTACAATGTGCTAGTTTGTAAAAGTGTTGTTTACAGAAGGCAGTGATGAACTGAAGAAAAAAATATGAGGTGCCAAATATAACTATAATAGCACAAAATACTCTTAAGGTGCATTAGTACTGAATACCATAGCGATTGTTCCAAGCGTGTTACACAGTTGCAAATGTTTGCTATACTTTTTAGTCCTGTCGAACATTCATTGACTTGTTAAAGATTTACATAGACCCAAACAGGTTTTATTTTTGTGTCTGTAAAGAAATAAAATCCAAAATATTTAAATTTTATGATTAAATATGCAGCCTAGAGCTGCTTTTTTCCCCCCTTTATATATGAAATTTGTCATACGTCTTTTATTGTTCTAATGAATCCTAAGCTTGTGTGACCTCCAGTGCATATTAGACCATTCACTGTATGAAAGGAAAAACATGTTGATAAATTTGTGAATTTTTAATAAAATAGAAAATTCTGATGTTTAGATAGTTTGTTTTTTATTATATTTTTATTTCTTTTCCTTTCAGTGTTGTGTAAAAGATTTTTTTTTTTTTTTTCGGATCATAAATGAATATGTCTAATTTAATTCTCTTAAGAAGAGATCCTGGTCACAGCAATTTTCTGTCATTTTCTGATTTTTTTTAACAGTAAAAAACATTTATTAATGTCCATTGGCACATTAGTTTGCATAAACAGAATTTGAATTAAACATGTAACAAATATCAGTATAAACTATAAAATATTATTCCATTTAGAGCCCATTGTAGTATATCCATTGTGAGTGTGTTTTCATGCCCATACTGTATATAAAACATGTATCTAAAAAATATATATATTTATATAGTGTATATATACTGTGTATATATTTGTATATTTACAGTATAGACTGTATAGACAAGGAAATATATTTTTACAAATGTATTTTTGAGAATGCTGCAGTGCCTGCTTTTTCCATATAAAATAATTCTAGGATTGATCTCTGAATATTAAAGAATCTCTAAATACATTAAAGAATATTCGTTCAGATGAACGATATTAGGGGGTTGTTCAATTAAATGATATGAGTTAGTCCCTGTTGCAGTAAGTGTGTCCAAAAAATAAAAAGTTGTTATAAAATATCTTAGGGCCCTGTACTTGAAGAATGTACATGGAGGACCCACCTAGAGGGATTTTTGCATTGTCTGTATTTGTACCGCATTTTCTTTACAAGATGTACCAATGAGTAGGATGTTGCAGAGGAGGGATTTTTGTTCAGACTGTACTTTTAGCACTGGTTGTGAGATTTCTTGCATTCTGTACTGCTGAAGTCTGAGGAGGATAGTGAATAATAAAGGACTTGATTTTGCAGTCTGGTGAATAGAATGCGGCACATGTAGGGATTTTTGCATTCAGCAGTGGTAAAGTGAATGGAGTACATGGATGGATTTTTGCTCAGTATGTTGGTGAATAGGGTGGTATGAATGAAGGATTAAGCAGTTTCAAACATTGCTAAAATAATGCAGGCTGATGAATATTATCTCTGGAATGATGAGTATGGTGATGTATTCATAGGCCTTCTGTGTACACTCTGTAAGGGTGAGAAAATGAACCTCCCCAGTGGTGAGGAACAGGCCCAAACTGGCAATCTGTAAAATCTTGCAGATGCCAAATGGACTGCTGTAAGATGCCATAAACAGTCACTATTTATTGGGCCTGTGGGGGTAGATGTTTGGGCCTCAGTGTACTTGAAATGCCATGTCCTGTTTTAAATCTCATTATAAACTTGGTGAATAGAACATTTACAATGAATATTATTTGCACAGGTTTGCAATTTAACAGTGATACATTTATCAGTTGTGTAACATCTTTCGGATTCTGGTAGTTTCCGTACAGCAGTAAAAATTCAGTAGGTTTATAGTTTAAATTGTAATTTAGCAGCAGGCCCGGACTAGCAATCTGTGGGTTCAGGCCAATGCCAGAGGGGCTGCTGTAAGACGCCATAGAAAGTGACTATTAAATAGGCTGTTGGGGGCTGTTTGGGCCTCTGTGTACTAGGAATGGCAGGGCTTATACTAGTCCAGTCCTGTTTAGCAGTGATTATTTATAGAAGTGTTGTGGCTGCCACAGAACTGCTGCCTTCCCTAGACTAAAGCCTTAGAGCTGAGACTCACACCTTTACAGTTCAGACTACATTATATGAAAAAAAATCCAGCATACAAGCAAGATACATAATGAAGATATCTGCTGCTCTTTGTTATATGCCATTTTATGACCTTACTCATTCATTCTTTTTTTTGGCCTTTGTACTATTTATTCTCATGCAAAGCAGAAACAAGACAGCTGCATTTGCATGGACACCTCTAAATAAACCTTGTGGTGTAGATGTTAGAGAAGGCTGACTGGTTGTCAGGAGATTAGCTTGGGTTTGGCTGGCACATTGTATATAGGCAGAAGGAAAGGCAGACATGGGAAAGCCGCAGCAAGTCCACTGATCAATCTGACAGCTGAAATGCAGGCAGAAGGGAGTGAGTTGCTGGGCTTGATCAAGCTCTAGTTTAACTAGCATAGCGCCAAGAGCAATCATAACAGTTTGGGATTTCCAACAGATAATGAATTACCGTACTTACATGACTAAAGAAGCCTCTTTTAATGGCAGGACTTTAAATTGCTTATCAGTAAAAAAAAAACTTGGGTATAGTCATTTTTTAGCAATGCAACTGCAACACTTGTCTGTAGAGTACAGCATTTTTCAAATTAAACGTACATTTGTCCTTGTAATGTAGAACATATTTTATTATGGTTTAGTATTATAATATCTGCACATTTGAAACTAGCTTTAACTGTGCATTGTAGCATATCACGCAGGAAAACCATAAAGTGTATAAACCTGTTAATGTGACAGAAATGTCACTTGATTTTTTTTTTATTATAAAAGACCCAGAAACTGTTCAGTACAATTTTTTGATCTTTGCTAATAAATAAAGTGATACAGTAATATTACTGTATCACTTTAACCCTTTTAGTGCCACTTGCTATAGAATCCATGGTTCCAACATAAACGTACCATTGTTTTGATAATCTAAATTCTAGGGATCTGTGTTTTTCTTTGATCTATGCAATCCTGTGTGTTTACTGGCCCGAGAATGGTTAATCACGTGGACATTTGTTGAAGGTGGCCTGTTTTACCATGTTCTACTATTAACATGTATGTATAGTCAAGCACATGACCATCACTCAAGAATTGTCATTAACACAGATGACCCTTGTTTATTTACAGTATATATATATATATATATATATATATATATATATATATATATATATATATATATATATATATAAATATATATATATATATATATATATATATATATATATATATGTAACAGGGGAAAGTTGTGCTCACCACTAGTTTTTAAAATCATTAGTCGGGGGTGCAATGAGGGTGTGACCCCCTCCAACTATAGTCAGGTGATCCCACTAGTGTCTAATAAAAGGGCAGCCAAGTTTGGGAGTTTTACTTTGAAAGCAGCTAGTAAGTTGCAGGTAAAACGTATTCGTCCCTTTTATAAAATGTATAATTAAACCATAGAATTCTTAATGAATCAGATGAAAATTGAGCATAGGACTGGCCAGATATGGGATGACTTTGACGTAGTTGGCCAGCTTAAATATATTGCAATATATGGACAAACAATCCCTGTTTTGTTTAAAGGGTAAGGCATTTTTCAGTAGCAGTATGCACAAAATGTCGCTGTCTTAAATATATTGATAATGGGTTGAGTGCAGAGGAATTTTGTATTTGTCTATATATATATATATATATATATATATATATATATATATATATATATATATATATATATATATATATATATATATATATATATATATATATAACAAGGGAAAGGTATAGTTATACAGGAGCAGTGACCAGCTCCATATTGTAGTAGCTCCCACCCTTCCCAGCTATAGTAAGGTGATCCCACTGGTGTCTAATATAAGGGCAGCCAAGTTTGGGAGTTTTATTTTGAAATTAGCAAGTTGCAGGTAAAACTAGCCCCTTTTGTAAAATGTATAATGAAGCAAAAGAATTCTTAATGAATCAGATGAAAATTGAGCATAGGACTGGCCAGATATGGCATGACTTTGACGTAGTTGGTCAGCTTAAATATATTGCAATATATGGACAAACAATCCCTGTTTTGTTTAAAGGGTAAGGCATTTTTCAGTAGCAGTATGCACAAAATGTCTCTGTCTTAAATATATTGATAATGGGTTGAGTGCAGAGGACTCTTGTATGTGTCTATATATAAATAAATATATATATATATATATATATATATATATATATATATATATATATATATATATATATATATATAATTATTATTGATAAAGGCCCCAATTGGGACCAAAACATAGTTTTTTGTGCATGCGCTAATACAAAAGATTAGTGCTGGTCTTCTATATTTTTTATGTGTTTAGTTTTACCGTGTCCCGGGGTAATTAATATTGAAGTATGGTGCTGTTTTTTTGCATTTCTATATCTCATATATATATTTCCCACAGTACCCCCACTCAGACCAATGAAACCAGTGGTGCACGATCAAATATTGTGATATATGAACAGAGGATCAGCACTCACTGTTGTATTGTGAATATATGTTAATTTAATTCACACGAATATACATCTTTATCCGACATTTCGTTCCCACATGGGGACCTTAGATATATATATACATTAGTCTAATGCTGTTGTATGGTCATGGAACCCTCATATATAACCTATATTTTTTTTGTTTTGTTTTTTACACTAAGACATGCGAGTGCTGGATGTTGTTTGTTATAAAAATTCCCATGTTCCTAGCACCCAGACATTCAGTCATCGGCATGCACCTTTTTAGAATACTAACTACAGTATTTCAGTATATACACCGACATACCTACTGTCCAGCAGGGCTGTATTTATATATAGGCACCCAAGGGATTAGAGTAGCAGCTTTAATAGGGTGGCCCTCAAGTGCCTATATAAAAATTAAATTTTTATAAGAAAAATAATTTTTCCATCCTTCACCAGACCATACCATCTAAATATGATGGCAGGGCTAGGAGAAGGGATGCCTGGGTCACACGTGTGCAAAGTAACGTCACAGGCACAAATGTGACATTACTAGTGCAAGTGTAGTTGCCTGATGTGCGGAGGGTTGTCCTTAGGTTCTGTGCCAAGGGTGGCATTGGACCAAAATACAGCACTGCTGTCCAACTCTGACAATCAGTCTTCCACCATAATACGCACAGGTTATGATAAAAAAGGGAACACAAACAATTGTGGAGCTCATGAAAATGTATTTACACACATAAATCAGTAATTGTCAAAGCCACCCACTGTGCTGTACAAACAAAAAATATTTGTGGGCATTGCTTGCAAATATTGATTGCAAAGCAATCTTTTAAAAGTGCACACAGGAATTGTGTACAAATAACATTGCAGTGTGTATTCTTGGAGATATTATTATTACTACTATTAATAATTATAGCAACAATGAAACATGGAATGCACGTTAATTTGCACATAATTAATAATCCACCTTGCTGTAAGATCCTGATTAATCAGCCTGCTTTATTAGGAGGCCATAATACTTACCTATGCACAACCCTGCATTACACCATGCCCTGTGGCTGTACGTCATAATTTTTCAGTTCCTACCCTTTCTTTCTCTTTGAAGAGACCAGGTCTAAAGTCGTTAAGCGTCATGTCTGTTGCAGGGAGCAAGTGGTAATTAATGATATACCTCTGCCCTCTGTAGGACAATAGGCAGCACTGAAGCAGGCTGCTTGCAATGCTGTCTTGGTTTAAATACACTGTTTAGCAAATTACATTTCTGTTCCTTTGCAGACCATCTTGGGCTAATGTAAAATCAAAGTAATTGGGACAGCAAGCCAAGTGCATAAAATACACAGTGGTGGATACCTCCTACTTTAACCCCATTTAAGGTGCAGGTGTCTCTTCTCAATGGGCTAATGGCAATTTGCATATTTACTTCTTAGCTTTTGTCTAATAATCCATTATAAATCAGAGAGAAGCACTAAACATTCCTTGGGGGTGTTAGAAAATCCATGTGCTTTCTGCAGAATAAAAGTGATTTTTTTTAAAGCTTTTTTGTAATACAAGGTAATATTACATGTAATACATGTTATTATTATTAATAAATTATGTGCCAACATCTTCTGCAGAGATGTGCATAAGGGTACACAATATACATACAAAAATACTGAGACATTAGGTAACAAACACTTTGGATGCAAAAGCTTACAATCAAAATGTTAATTTACATTTTTATTGGAATATAATATCATTTATAATAATTTAAGATTGAGTAAATACATGGATAAAATAAGGAACACATTGAAAGGGCTTAACTGAATTTTACAAGCACACTATAAAACTTGTGTGTGTGTGTGTGTGTAGCCTTACCATTCACATTTATACATTTATCTGTAATAGTGAGCTTTAATATAACTTGTGTATGGTGTGGCAGTAGCACCTCTAGTGGTTATAAAGAAATAATGCTGTTGCCATAATTTAAAGGACCAGTAACATCAAAAAATTTAATTGTTTTAAAGTAATAAAAATATAATGCAGTGTTGCCCTGCACTGGTAAACCTGCTGTGTTTGCTTTAGAAACACTACAATTGTTTATATAAATAAGCTGATATGTCGCAATGGGGAGAAAAGCTCTGTAGAACATAATTTCCCTATTTATCCTGTGCCATATAGCCTTTTTTCAATTTCCGCCATTGCTACACAGCTGCTTGTTTATATGAACTATAGTAGTGTTTCTGAAGCAAACAGACCAGTTTTACCAGTGCAGAGCAACACTACATGATATTTTCATTACTTTAAAACACTTTCATTTTTTGATGTTACTATTCTTTTAAGTGGTATTTCCAGTAGTGGCGAGGATGGATATACATGGGTAAAACTACTGCCAACACTGGGTCCATCAAATGCCCTCAATCTCATAATCTTCTGCATTAAATTTTCACAGTAGCATTTAGCTGCTTACAGTACCTAGACTTCTCCATAGTCAGGGGCGCTCCACCAATGAGGCGAGTTGAGGCACTCGCCTCAGGCGGCAGCACCTCCTGTTTGCCAGGGGCAGCAAAAATGGCTCTCCTGGTAATTAAGAGCCAAATTTCCGCTTATTAACCCGGAAATTCAGCTCTTCTAGTGCAGAGAGCGCAATCACGTTCTCTGCACTAGCGACGTGGACCACCACCGACCACTCCGGTGCAACGTGGACCACCCGACCCCCTCGGGCACTGAAGAGGTGAGTGCCGTGGAGAGGGGTGGGGGCAGCAAAAGGAAGGTCGTCTCAGGCAGCAAAATTACCAGGATCTCCCCTGTCCATAGTGGGAGGAGAGACTGGTTACAATTATCTGATGTCTCTACCTACAGAAGATATTTTAAGGTTAGCAACATTTGGTTCGATCCCACTTAGTGCATAGTAAAATTACCGATACAGTATACTATCACAATTGTTACCTTTCCAGATATTACAGTAACTCTTAAAGCCCATATTTCATTCTAACTGTCCTCCAGGATGGATCCTCATGCCTACTTAATAAACATAGAAAAATGGTTAGCAAATAAAATTCATCTGTAAGAAGTATGGCCAGAAAATACAAACATCATTGCTACCATGGTGACACTATTGGAAAATCTACACCGAGGGGTAAGTAAAACGTTAGGGGCATTTCCCAGGTTTGGCAGCTAGACTGGGGGGTCTATGTAGGGTAGGGAGGTAGGGTTTTTTTAAGTTAAGGGTTGAATTCTCCTTTAAGATCAGCAATATTTCCAGGTGACTGCTTCAGCCATGATCGCCCACCCCTGTAGCTTCCTTAATGGAGAACCTTTTTCTCACTAGTTGGTCTTCAAGAATTTCTCTTTCTTTCAGGTTTCAGGTTCTTTAACAATTGACAAGGTTGATGATTCTCTTCTCAGCAAAGGATCTCTTGGGTTCAGTCCTCCTAACTCTTGATTTGACATTTTTTTGTCCATTCTGGATCCCTAAGTGTTGGTGTATACCAAAGGCATTTCTAACAAATAAATGTGATAAATATATGTGATAAAAATAATAAGTGAGCATAATTACATTTAAAAAATGCAAATGTTTGCACTTTCTACTGACAGTCAGTAGAAAGCTGTAGTTAAACTGTGCTATAAATTCAGGGGATTTTCATTGATTGTTATGAAAAAATGTTCTGGATCCATTGCTTTGTTTGTAAGAACAGCAGCAGATTAAAACACCAACAATTTAAGAATCAAACTGAAGCAATTGCTCTGTAAGAAACTTTAGTAAAGCTTTAAAGGGATACTGTCATGGGAAAACATGTTTTTTTCAAAACACATTAGTTAATAGTGCTACTCCAGCAGACTTCTGCACTGAAATCCATTTCTCAAAAGAGCAAACAGATTTTTTTATATTCAATTTTGAAATCTGAAATGGGGCTAGACATTTTGTCCATTTCCCAGCTGCCCCATGTCATGTGACTTCTGCCTGCACTTTAGGAGAGAAATGCTTTCTGGCAGGCTGCTGTTTTTCCTTCTCAATGTAACTGAATGTGTCTCAGTGAGACATGGGTTTTTACTATTGAGTGTTGTTCTTAGATCTACCAGGCAGTTGTTATCTTGTGTTAGGGAGCTGTTATCTGGTTACCTTTCCATTGTTCTTTTGTTTGGCTGCTGGGGGGGAAAGGGAGGGGGGATGATATCACTCCAACTTGCAGTACAGCAGTAAAGAGTGATTGAAGTTTATCAGAGCACAAGTCACATGACTTGGGGCAGCTGGGAAATTGACAAAATGTCTAGCCCCATGTCAGATTTCAAAATTGAATATAAAAAAAAATCTGTTTGCTCTTTTGAGAAATGGATTTCAGTGCAGAATTCTGCTGGAGCAGCACTATTAACTGATTCATTTTGGAAAAAATTATTTTCCCATGACAGTATCCCTTTAGCCAAATACATGGCACCAAATATATTATTTGCTATTGTTTTTTTACTAATGCAGGCAGGTATATAGAAATCTGTTGAGAGGGAACAGTAAGATTTAGAGTGAAATATATATTTTATTTTTTTACTTAAAAAAACAATGCATTTGTTGAGTAATCCTTTAGACTGTGCCTTTCTTCTCAAGATTAAATTCTTTATGAAAGAATGGCTTAATGCCGAGGGCTGCTACATTGGTTCTTGAGGTGGGAGTTGGGGGTAAACGTTTATATTTATTCGGCTGGTGGTAAACAGAGGCTTCCAGAGTTCTCCTTGCACTTAGGGATCCCTATGCCATAACATAAATTTGCCAAGAGTTTGCTGTATATCCCTGTCTGCTGTAATGGTGTTTACAAGACTGCACAGCAGGTACAGCTGTACCGGGCCTAGGTCAAAAGGGGACCCAGCTGTGCTGTAAAGTTCCCAAAGACCCGAAGCCACACCAAAGACCCGCAGCTGTGCCGAAAAGACCCAGAGCCACGAAAAACCCGAAGTCACAAGAAAATTTTGCTGTTCAGGGCCCCGTGATTTCTGATGACGGTCCTAGATGTTTATGAAGGGGGTGGGGGTATGTGCCACTTTGAACAATCCTAGGTGAATGCCCATAGTTGTGAAGAGTTGCAGGCTCAGAGTCAGACTGACTGGCATAGTCAGTCTACCGCAACCAATTACTGACCCTTCTGCCTCAATTTGTGGTCACAATTTTTTATTTCAACTTACGTCATCATATTCAACCAGTGCCAGAGGTGTACCGAGGGCCGACATTAGAAATCCCATAGGGCCCATAGAATATTTTAAAAACAACTTTGGTGGCCAGGGGTTTAATAAAAAAAATTGGTGTTCACTGGAACTTACCTTAGGTTCTTCTTCAGCTTCTTCAGCTCTTTTCATGACTTCGGGTCTTTTCGTGACTTTGTGACTTTAACTTTGGTTCCTTTAGTGGCTTTGTGTCTTTTCGCGACTTCAGTACTTCAGCTTTGGCTCCTTTCGTGGCTTCGGGTCTTTTTGCGGCTTCGGGTCTACAGCTTCGCTCCTTTCTTGGCTTCAGCCTTTTCACGGGTTCCGGTCTTCAGCTTCGGCTCCGTTCGTGGCTTCGGGTCTTTTCACAACTTCAGGTCTTCGGCTTCGGCTCCCTTTGTGACATTGGGTCCTTTTGCGGCATAAGGGGTTCTACTTCAGGGTCTTTTCAAGGCTTCGGGTCTTCAGCTGTTTTGGGGACTTTGGCAGTTTGACGGCGCATCACTTTAGGGGGAGCCCTTCAGGCCAGCGCCTGGCACAGTTGTACCCCCGTGCCTTCCTGATGGTGGCAATGGGTGTACCTCCAGTACCAGGACAAAGCCAGCTACCTAACACCCTTTAAAAACAAGTATAGCATGCCACAAGTTGGGGTCAGCAGAGTTAACAGTACCCGGGCATGCTAGATAAAATGCAGTGTAATCAGTGCTGCTGACAATTAGTATGAATGCATACTCAATGCAGTTTACCCATGAATAGCTCTTCAGCTACCATAATCTTGGGTTCCTAACAACGTTCCTAATAACGTTACATGATGCACCAGGGTTTGCAATGAAAAAAGCCCATATTGTGTACTAAAAAAGTTTAGCAGTAAAAAATCATGCAGTCACTGTGAAAGAATGTCCAATGACTTAAATACATTTTTTTTTGTTAAGCGAAAATCCCTAGAAACTACCATTGAAAAAAAACTTTGTCTACACGAACAAAAAAAAAAATCTGTTTTAATGGATTTCTTATCCAGTGTACTAACCCCTCTCATGCTTCATTTTTCTACTTATAAAAGTATAAAAAAGCTTTTAAAAGTCATATGTGCTTAATAATGTACAGTCTATAGACAAGAGTTGACTAAATCTTTCTCCTGGCTATACATTATACTGTCTACATCGGGCCAGCACCCTTAGAGAAAACCAGGATGAAATGGCAAACGGATATCCCTGGAAGAGAAGATTGGAAGAACCTTCTCAACCGTCTATCTATCTCTATGAGGGATAGGTATGTAAAGATAAAGTTCTTAAACAGGGCTTATGTAACTCCTATCGTTTAGAAAATCTATGACAATGTGTCTGATTTGTGCCTTAAATGCAGAGTCGAGGTGAAATCTCTATTGCATGTGTTTTAGATAAGATGGGTAATATAGAGATTATGGAGTAATGTTCTCAGGTATGTGAATGAAAGCTCCCTAATATCCGCCCCCAGAGCTCTGCCTGTTGGGTTTAATGGGGACCTACAGCTCCAGTCCTATTCCAGAATGTGCTATTGCCAGTTGCTATACTATTCTAAAAAGGCAATTCTAATGTGGTGAAAACCCTTTGACTTGGTGAACAATCTCTTCCCACATCACAAACTTACATATATATTGTAGCCATATGGGGGACCTGGCGGAATCTGCAAAATATCCAAGTGTACTTTAGTTTTAACGTGCCATGATGTAATTGCTACCCTTGCCTCATCTTCCTTTCTTTCCTCCATCTCTCCTTTCTTCTTCACACCGTGTTATTGTAAATTATTTTGATTTGCAAAAATTGAAAAATAAAATCTTATAAGAAAAATGTAGTGAAATGCTGTCCATAATCTATAATGAACCAAAAAAAAGTGAGTGAATTGATGTCAAGACCAGAGATGATTTAATGAAGTTGGTCAGCTCAAATACATTATAACATATGAACAAGCATTTCCTGTTTTGTTCAAAGACTATATTTGTAATAGCTTTAATATTTTTACAAAATATTGGTGTGGTTCACTGTTGATAATCTGTCTGTTTCTATATGAATTATGTGATAGCACCATGTTTGCAGCACAATTTACAGTGTCATCCTGTGAGCACATTGCTATCCGTTTGTGCAAAAGCAGTTTCAGCACCGTAGCTTCCATCCTAGATGACCCCTATGGTTTTCAATAAAAGGGTTGCAGTTTGGGAGTTGTAACCTTGGTAAAGATTGTTGCAGATATCTATATAAAATGCACAGTGAATAGATGGAATCCTCATGAATCACATGAAAAGCAATGTAGGACTGGCAAGTCCAGGGATGGTTTTGACATATATAGGTTAAATAATTGTGTTAAAAAAATGTGTATGTATTTTGTTTAAATAGAAGGACATTTTTGCTTGGCATTTAATGTAAAATTCTTAGTGGTGGCTACAATGTTCCTCTTTGCTGTTGGCTTATATAATGAATACAAATGTATATTAATTAATGTTACACACTCCATCTAGACGACCATCACCAATGCCACCAACAAAAAACTTGCTCTGCAATTTGTGGCCAATTTATCATTGTGGCAGAAAAATATTATGTTAGAATTACATACTTTTTTCTCTGCACAACACACAAGCACTTCCATTAATGGGAATTTTGTCTTTTATTTGGCATATTGATAATGGAAAACTAAGATCAATAGTA
This sequence comes from Xenopus laevis, assembly GCF_017654675.1. NCBI lineage: Eukaryota > Metazoa > Chordata > Amphibia > Anura > Pipidae > Xenopus > Xenopus laevis. The sequence continues at coordinate 65,478,135 of NC_054374.1, forward strand.
CATCTGAAGACCCCTACAACCCATAAAATGTGATATATTTTCTTTACCTGTTGAGAACAAATAGAGTAGCCATGTTAAAGAGTGCCACCAATATGTACAGCTTAAGTCAATCCAGAATGAGGCAGATGTTTTGGGGCAAACAGGTGTTGTTTGGAAGGGTGGGAGAAGGGCTCTCCAGAAATTCTTCTATTTATCTGAGGCTTTCATTCTCTTTGAAACAAGTATAAAGCAGATGGTCAACAAATGCAAACTTTTGTTAATGCTAAAGCACATTAAACACTGTATGGCTGGGAATATAATACTAACACTGTCGCTATAACATAATCTTACTGTCTACTTTGTACTATACCTGGATTCAAGATAAACTGTTTTTACATATTCACAGGATTAAATTCAGGGACTTTGTGACTTGAAACAGAAAGTAATGGGCCTAAAATGAGTTGCTAAATTAAATATTTGAATCTTCTCTTACAATTGATTGCAGATATGGAGCATACACAACTTCAACTGTGCAGGGGCAAACTGGTGTGAGCTATCCAGAATTAATACCATTTATCTGAGTCCTTTTTCTCTCCTTTAAAGAAATTAGAATTCAAAGACCAAGCATTATGCCAAAATATAGTCTTCTGTATGTTGTAGTGAACTGCTATATTCATTTCCATCAAGAATATGAAATAAAGCTGTGCAGAATTTATAACAGTAATATATATTATACCAAAATAATATCTACTCTGTGCAGCACCTGGATTCAAGACACACTGTGGTCACAGGATTGAAATCATTCTTTGAAACAAGTCCGTTATCCGGAAACCCATTATCCAGAAACCTCCACATTATAATCAAATAATCCAAATTTTTTTTAATTATTTTATTTTTGTCTGTAGTAATGAAACAGTACCTTGTAATTGATACAAACTAAGATAGAATTAATCCATATTGGAAGCAAAACCAGCTGATGGGGTTTACTTAAAGGGGAAGGAAACCTAGTTGGCGCAAACCCATCCCCCCTCCCGTTTGTTGCCCACCCTCCCTCCTCCCCCCTGGCCTACCCATCCCGCTGGGCAAATGCCCCTAACTTGTTACTTACCCTTCTGCGCATGTCCAGTCCAGGGAGTTCACAGGCGACATCTTCTTCCACGCGATCTTCTTCCTGCTGTGAACGGCGTTTTGGCGCATGCGCAGTAGGATCATTTCGCCGGTACAGATCTACTGTGCATGCGCCAAAAGTCACGCACATGCGCAGTAGATCGTACCGGCGAAATGATCCTACTGCGCATGCGCCATTCAAAGCAGGAAGAAGATCGCATGGAAGAAGATGTCGTCTGTGAACTCCCTGGACTGGACCTGCCTGTAATGAAACTCATGGATTCTGCTCCATAGGAATAAACAGAAGATATTCATCAACTAAATATATAAATTTAGAACAGTTTACAGGGTCGGCGACCCTACTCCCAGAGCTGTTTTAGAAGGTGAAAAATGGCACTTTACACTTCAATATTATAAAACATAGAATGTGATTGGAAAAAGTCGTTATCTCTGGTGATCTATCTGAAAACAACTAGATATTTGAAGGTGAACAACCCCTTTAATGTTTACAAGATTTTCTAGTAGACTAAATGTATGAAGATCAAAATTACAGATTGATCCGTTATACAGAAACCCCCAGGTCCTGGCCATTTTGGATAACAGGTCCCATACCTGTATTAAGCAGATGGTCAACAAATGACAACTTTTGTTAATGCTAAAGCACATTAAACACTGTATGGCTTGGAATATAATACTAATATTGTCGCTATAACATAATCATACTGTCTACTACTCTGTACTATACCTGGATTCAATACAAGATTGAATTCAGGGACTGTGGGGTTCAGATATACTGCACATGTCAAACTGAACCCCCCCCCCCCTAATAAATCCAGGAAAAAAGGTAACACTGTGTGTGTCTATGTCACGGATGCTCGGCAAAGGTAAGTAAGATGGTACTACAGGGCAACTACTTAAGGTCAGTTGTATTTATTGGATAGTGCTTTTCTTCTTGATTAAACAGGAAACGTTTCTGATTTTGTTTTATACAGTTACTATTTGTCAGCTAAATTTAACAGACTGGAAAAACTGGGTAAAAAACAATGCCTGACACAATCCCCAGAGAAAAATTCACAGTTCTCTCTTTTCACTTGTACAGGTTAAAAGAGATGTGGGATTTTAGAAAATCAACTATATGACCTGATGACGGTCCCATGAGGTACCGAAACGTGTAGATGTCTATATGATCTAGTAAAGGACTTTCAAAAAAATCTTATGCCGTTAGTGCTTCCTTTCATTCCTGGACTACATATATATACGTATATAGATTTGTCTGCAAGGATCCGCACACCAAAGTTTTCATCAAAAAAAGTGTTTTATTTAGTACATAGATCTATGTACTAAATAAAACACTTTTTTTGATGAAAATTTTGGTGTGCGGATCCTTGCAGACAAATCTCTATATGAATTTTTTGGACCCTGCACCCGCAAAGAGTGAACAAAGTCCGGTCTTCAGAGTGCGGTCGTTTGACACAGATTATATATATATATATATATATATATATATATATATATATATATATATATATATATATATATATATATATATATATATATATATTATATATATACCTGGCTCTGACCAACCATCCCCTCAAGCCTTACATTTTTATCCCAAAAGCAGGCCCTCTTCGGTGTGACCAATTAGAGTGAGACATTTGATATACCTGCTACATGACAGTAAGGCACACACAGTAAGTCTATTTGGCATATGTAGGGCAGTAAACAGAAACCTACTTGTTGCTTTGCTATTTAGCCTGCATTTGGTAAACTGACTTCTACCCAGGTGAGTAAGCCACCCAAACCATCCCAAACAACTGTATAAAACAGTTGGGGGGGAGGTGAATCAAAATAATTTAATTTAGCACAGCTGCTGACATGTGGAACAATGGTACACTGTAGCCATGTCTTCTTTAGCTGAACCTTCTCATTGGTCTGGAGGAAAGAAGATGGAAACTAAACAGTAATTCCCAACACTTTTAGCACTTAAGATAAATTAGGGGCCAGTGATTCTTAACTATAAATATGATTTATTGACCAATAGCAAATAGTGAAGCAATACATTTTGAGTAGCACTGTAATAGTTAAGTACAGAGGATCAAGCACCATTATGCATAGGAGACAGAAATTTTGAACGAGTAGTCTCACCAGCATCTTTAGTAAGATGATTCCTTCAGCGGAAACCTCTGAGGGATAAGAAACAGCCTGAGTCCCTTTCCAATTAGAGTGTACCTACACTATTGCCTGGGAAAGCCATCTTCACAGTTAATTCTCCACAGTGGAGAGGATGCTGCTCTTAGTAGCTGACCCAGTTAACTCACAGCTCCTAGAAATATGCTAAAACATAATCTACTATCCACTGCCATTACCCAGGGATGATTTGGCCCTGAGGCCTGAGGTGGTCTAGCTGATGCAGCTAGTGCAGAAAGTGCAATAACGCAACATTTGCTCGATTTTGTTCTTCAATTTGTTCTATAATTTATTTTAGTTATTTACATACATACATACTGTATGTAAAGCTATTGAAAGTAGTGTTTGTCTGTCACTTTCTAGTCTCTGTCCTGATGGTTCAGACTGTTGAAACAATGTAAGACAAGCCAGCAGGTTAACAGGCCTGTCTTTCTGTGGAACTAAGACTTTTCCAACATTTAATATGTAACAACCAGGAGTTATGCAAATGTTGCTTTCAATAGCAAACGTTTCTACAAATAACTTTAAAAGCACTGAAAATATTTAATAAATGTATATTGGAAAGTTGCTTAGAATTATGGTTTCATTCATTAGGCAATTATTTATTTTGGGGTTGACTTGCCCTGTAAAAAACAAAATTTCTGCTTTTTTTTGCTGCACCTGGTAACGTGTGGGGCTGCCATTACTTCATTCACTGGGTCCCTGTTGTCTGACTTAGCTAAGGCCTGGGTTACCTTTGGCTACATTTGGACTCCTATACTTGGGAATTATGTCTCATAAGAATAATTCATGTGTTTGTTCCCATTATGTACCCTATGGGTAGGATATAGTCTCCACCTAAAATATAAATAACAGAACTGCTTGACTTCCTCAATCACTAGGGGTACTACTAGCAGGGTGCTTGAAGAGGAGTTTGCTTGGTTCTAAAAGCTAACAGAAATGCAAACATACTTGCTATAAAGGCATATATATTTATATATAGTTATCTATCTATCATCTATCTATCTATCTATCTATCTATCTATCTATCTATCTATCTATCTATCTCATCCTGTATTGCACCCTATAACCTATACAATACAGACTGTGCTGGCATGGGGCATGATGGCCAAATGGCACACAAAGTGAAAAGGCCCAAAAGGCTAGAAGTGTAGCTGCATATACTAATTCACATCAAAACCTGTACAGCAGTCGTACCTGATCACAGGTAAACATAGGTTATTATTAACACTAGTGAACATATAAGCAACATATATGTCATACTAACAGGGAACATGGAATATGCATAATTATTAAAAACAACAAAGTTCCACGATACAGCGCATTTTAGAGCCAGAGCTCAATCACTTAAATTTCGAAAATGATTAGCAACAGAGCCACTGACGATATCCGTCACCATAACAACATAAGTTTTCTCCTGTGTGTATCCTACGGAAAGTCGGAGCGGAAGTCGCGCGTCACCGTCTAATGACGTAATTGTGAAAGGGGTGTATTGGTTTTGCTTGCTTGCTGTTCGAAAATGGCAGCTTCCTTGTCTGAGGAGTTGGCTAGTTTGTTAAATCCACAGCCAAATTTTACGGATCCCGAGGACGATCAGGATGAAGGTACGTGAATATAGTTGTCAGTGTGACGTGTTCGTAGTTCGTGCGGTCAGTATAAAGGCGCTGGTGTGTGACATCCGCTCTGTTTCATAACCACGTGTGTTTTGTGTCTCTCCTGCATAGCTGGTTGGTTTGCAAGCCGGTTCGATTTAGCTTATTCACAGATAGTGTAGTTATCTGCTGGCCGTGGATGATGGGATAGATTTTGAGGTTCCCTCTTAGTGTTCAATTAATATAATCTAATACAATTCTATTTTAAAATGTGAAGGAATCGCCATACACCTTGGAACCAGTAACCTGTAAACACTGTGGCCATGAAACCCCATATTTTAAGTAAAGTACCCCTTATTTTAAAATATCAGGGATAGTAGAAGTCATCTCGAAGTTCCATGACCTTTATAAAACCACTCAACCTTTGGCCTTGTGCTTTTATATGGCCATGGAGCTTTTCAGTGACTTATAATATTCTTATCTTTTACAGGAGGGGGTACTTTATTCACTATATTATTAACACATAATAGAGCAAAACATAGTCTACAGTGCTTTTCAGTAAATCGATTGGAGCCAAAAGGGGGAAATAAACCGCCCCTCATGAACAATAAAGGGGAAAAAAAATCCTGAGAAAATGAGTCTTAACTGTTGTTTACAATAATACAACTCAATGTATTAAATTAAAGTAATCTAGATATAATCCAGATATAACAGGGCATAGTCCTCAAAGAACGTAAACTCCAATTCTGAAGGGTAGTAGAATTCCAAAGATTCCGAAAACTGTTCAACAATTTATCTGGGCACTGAGACTCTACAAATTTGATAAGATTTATTTAGCTAATCTCTGACATGTCCATCAGACATGTCCATCTGGCAGGTGATGAATCTAGTAGTTATATGTCTGAGCACTTGGCAAGCCCTGCAATACAGTGGGAGAGCATGTGATGATAAAATTCTGCCACCTTAAAGGAGAAGGAAAACTAAGTGAACCTTATCAGAAAGATCCACCTAGATATACCAGTAAACCCTTAAAGCAATGCTGCTATGAGTCCTCTATCAAAAGCTTAAACTTTCTTGCCCCGGGCGTATGCTCAGTTTGCTCCTCTTCCCCCCCCCCGCGCGCGCTCTAATCTGAGCCCAGAGCTATGAGTGAGCAGGGAGAGACTCAGGCAGGAAGTGATGTCACACCAAGCTAATACTGCAGCTGCTTTCCTAAACAAACAGAGAGCTTCTAGAGCTTTTTACTCGGGTATGGTAAAGCATGCTGCAGAATAAATATAGCATTCTAGCTTGTACTATTGCAGCTAATCTATTGCCAATAAAATGCCTCTGTAGCTTTCCTTCTCCTTTAAAGGACAAGGAAAGTGTAATAAAGAGTTGATCTCCATTAAGAGATATACCTTAAGTGTTGCCATCAGTGCTGTTAAGTTTCCTCTGTGTCAAGCCATTTTCCTGTTTCAACTCCACATAGTACAAAAAAATGCTGACTGGAATAAAAAAAAGAGCCATGGTTCTCCTCTCTTTAACTAAGACCAAGACCCTGAGCATGCGCACAATAGTAAATACCAAGGCAGGGCATGCGCATAAATACAAATCGTGAGAACGCTTACTACAAGGCTGCTATGGTGATGCACAAACAAATCATGAAGAAATAGGCAGTAATCAGCCCGCTCTACATACTTTGTCCTCCTGTGATCCCTCCTGTGCTGAAGCTTGTGCGCTGTAAATGGCACAACACTGTAACAGCAAAAAAGAATGTTTGATGCGCTAGGTTTGGGGGTGGCAGGAATTATGCATGTGCAAAGCGTTCAGCACGGCCATCTTGATTATGGCGGCCACGGCGGAGGTTCTATAGCTCATATAATGAGAGGTCACAGAGGGCGAAAATGGAATGGAATGAAAATATAATATAGCGATCAAGTACGGCTGTGTTTATTCAAACAGGAGACTTTAGTCACCAGCTTTCCTTGTCCTAAAGGCAATGCTTAGCAGGTAGCTGACCGTTTATGTAAAGTAGAGTAGACTGCAGTGCAGTAGAGTCAACACTTGTTTGTTTAAACTAATTTATTTATATATATATATATATATATATATATATATATATATATATATATATATATATATATATATATATATATATATATATATATATATATGTATAATATAGGGAATTTGAGAGTAAAATAAAAATTTGACACATTATCTCAACATTCATTGTGCATTAAAGGGGCAGTTCACCTTTAAGTTTACATTTAGTGTGTTATAGAATGGCCAATTTTAAGTTGGACTTCATTATTACTTTTTTTTATTATAGCTTTTTTCTTTTCTTTACTTTTTGCCTGTTTCTTCTGACTCTTTCTTGATTTTTAATGGGGGTCATTGACCCTATTTTAAAATCAAATGCTCTGTAAGGCTACAGGTGTATTGCTTTGCTACTTTTTATTGCTCCTCTTTCTTTTCAGACCCATTGCATGGTTGCTGTGGTAATTTGGACCCTAGCAACCATATTGCTGAACGTGCTAATTGGAGATCTGCTGAATTAAAAGCCAAATAACTCAAAAACCACATATAAATTATGAAAACCTTTTCAAATAACCTTAGAATATCAATCTCTACTAAGTTAACTCAAAGGTGAACAACCCCTTTAAATTTCTGTTAAGTTGGTATTTAGTGCATTTTGAAATGTAATGAGGTGCTGAATATAGCATCTACACTAACGGTAAAATATTTACTTCCAGTCATGGTTAATTATTTTTCTTATACAGCCACTGTTGCTCGAGTTATTGACAGATATGAAGACGATGGAAATGAGGATGATGTACCAATGGTTAGCCAGCTCCGCAGAACTTCAGCATCTTTTGTGGATACAGACAGACGATACCTGGGGAAAGCAACATCTCGAAAGGATTTAAAGGCAGAATTTGGAGGAGAGTTATCTGATGAAGATTCTGGTATGCCACTAACCAATTATAATTTTCTATTCTCACCCTTTATGACTACTGCATAAAGAACTGTGCATTGTGTCAGTATAAAACTGCATCAAACAAGTTCTAAAATATCTACATTTTTAAGTTTACTTGAGCAGCATGATTGAATTCCTTGATGTGTTGGTTATAGACATACATCAGATCTAGGGCTCTGTTTGTTAGAATCCTAGTACTTTCCGAACAATTTTATTGTAGGGTAGAATTCTCCTTTAAAGAGGTGATCAAATCAGAGTGGAAGAGAACTGAAAGAGAGGTGGTTATCCAAGAAAAAATTGCCAAAAAGTACCCAATGGAGTAGAATTTTACCAAAGTATATGATAACGCTCCTAGGGTTGATGGTGCAGTTGTGCGTCTGGCCTGGAAAACTAGACTTCCAGTTGACGATGCTGCAGCTTTTCGTGATCTGATGGAGAAACAGCTTGCAACTAATCTTAAAGGGGGTTGTTCACGTTGCTGAGCTGTACCCAGAAAAATACAAATAAAGTTCCCCCAAGAATGTTAAAGTGGTTGAACACACCAGTAAAACATGCT